>NW_008353596.1:1736825-1738552 GCF_000622305.1 Nannospalax galili
GAGGCAGGAGAGACTCTCTTTGTTTTTGTAATGTAGTTTGGACATAGTCTTCTTTAACTTGGTCTGTCGGGCCCCCTCCATCTGATATGTGGATCAGAGCTTGTTGTGGCCAACATGTCTTTTTCCCAGGTTCTACATAACAGCCCGCACTAAGGGTTTTAGAATTATATTTTTCTGATCCTATTACCTGAGTATTAAGGGTCCAATCCGAGCCCCCAGAGGCTGTTTTGTAAGAAATGGCAGTGGAGTAAATATACAGGGTGTTATTTCTATTACATTCAGTAAAGGAGGTATAACAGGATGAGTGCATAGCTTGAGTGAAAATACAATCATTGGGGCACTCACCATTAGCTGGTGGCGTGATAGGCTTTGGCTTAGACACACACTTCCAGCTCTGTTTGAGTTGCTGAGTATGTGTAACATGAATAGCAAGATATGCAGTCTTGTCTCCACAATCTACATATTGGGAATATTGATCGGTTGGTATGGTACCCCAATTGCAACCTCTACATTCACAAGGGGGGCCGTACCGAGTTACCATAAACCTGGTAGCATTAAATGGCTGAAGGCCACCATCTATGTTCTTAACTAAATGTATAAAGATACAAGCCCACCAGGGACTCGGGTGAGTTATGGGCCACATGATGTGAAATTTGAGCTTAGCTCTTTATAAATTGTAATACCGACCAGCGTCACGATGAAAATGCAGCAAACAACAAAGGTGATGACAAAAAAAGTGGTCAGAATTTTCAATCTTGAGCAATTCATGGAGCCGGCACCTGTGGGTTTAAAAAGAAAAATTTTTCTTTCTCAAGGAGTTTTATCTTCCTTGGAAGAATTATTATTAATTTGTTTCACTAGTCTCTCTGGGAGGACTAAAGGCCTTTATAAGACGCTCTGGCAGCCACCGAGTGTTTCCTGCTTTAGTGTCATACACGCAGGCTGATCCCTGGCCCGAGATGAGGATGGGATGGGGCCCTGCCACTTAGAAGTCAGGGGATCTTTCCATAGAGCCTGGGCGTAACCATAGCTGGTTTGGGGGTGCCACAGGCGATCTGCAGCTGTTCTTTCTTGTTTATCCAAGATTAAGTAGTTGAGAACAAAGAGGGCATGATTTAATAAATTCTTTTGGTTACCAGGGAGTGGGAACAAGGCACCTCCAGTTGACTGTAATTTTATTAACATGTTTTTTAATGTTTGGTGTGCCCTCTCAACAATTCCTTGGCCTTGGGGATTGTATGGGATTCCTGTGACGTGCTTGATCTTAAGTTGAGCACAGAATTCTTTAAAATGGGTACTAGTATAACCAGGCCCATTGTCTGTTTTGATAATTCTTGGTTGTGGTAAGGTTACTAAGCAAGCCAAGACATGGCTGATAACATGTCGGGTGGCCTCTCCTGGCTGAAGGGATGCAAAAATGAAACCACTGAAGGTGTCAATGGTGACATGGACATACTTAAGTTTTCCAAAAGAGGGGATGTGGGTGACGTCCATTTGCCAAATTTCTCCAGGGATTAGTCCCCGAGGATTCACTCCCAAGTGCTGTTCAGGAAGAAAAGTCAAGCAGCTTTGCAATTGCGGACTATTTGTCTTGCTTGTTCTCGGGTGATCTTAAACTTAAGCCTAAGTGTTAATGCATTAAGGTGGTGTAAATCATGTGCTTGTTGAGCCAAGGCTACAGAGTCTTGGGAAAGTTCTTGAGTGAAGGCCACAAATCGTGTAGCACA
>NW_008353596.1:1753493-1812282 GCF_000622305.1 Nannospalax galili
TATGGAGGTAGGGGAGGTGCAGAAGCAACAAGAGGGGGCCAGTCAGGATTATGATATCGGGCGGCCTCTTCCTCTAAGTCACTCTCCTCAGAGGGGGTTAATCCTTCAGGAGGGGAACCTTGTTTCTGAAATATTGGGAAGGTTAAGTTGGAAGAAGGTTTTTCTTTTCTCTCTACCTTGGGCAATGTTGGATAAAGTTGGGTTGGCCCGCCTGTAGCGGTTGGCTTCGAGGGAGGCATATCGATCACGACTGATGGGCAAGGCGAGGTCTGCTCCTGATGAGCGGCACCCTGAGTTACTTTTTGAAGGTTTGTCTTATTAATGGATGACACAGAGGCAGACCGAGAAAGGGGCTTAATGAAATCCTCAGCTAGGGAAATAATTTTACTTTTGTTTTCAGGAGAGTCTTTGAGAAGATCTCGGACTAATGTCCAATAGCTGAAAGTCTGAATGGGAACTGCCTCAGAGCCTTTATCCTTTAATAGTTCATTTAAACACTGTCCCACTCGGTCCCATTTTTTAGGGTTGATTTCAGGACCATCTATAACAAACCAAGGACACTGGTCACTCACAAACACGAAAAAATTTACAAGATCTTTTTTCTTAACTCGGACTTCTCTTTCTCTGAGGGAGGCCTTCAAGTCCCTAATAAAAATAGCCTCCTTAGACAGTTGCTTTCCCATTTTTTGAGACAGAGACCACTTACCTCAGATCAGCAGCTCCTCATGAGCGGTGAGAGTGCAGATCAAACGACGGCGATCCGGTGCAGTTCCTTTCACTTCGTCGGAGGCCGTCCTCAAACGCGTACCCGGGTCTGTCTTCAACCGTCTCTGTCTGGCGAGGGTCCGTACCTCGAGCCCCACGTTGGGCGCCACTTGCCCCTGCCTGCAGGGACTCTGTACAGGTAAAGCTCGAGAGGGACCACTCCCTGAAAGGAAAAACGGGCGAGAAAGAGGAGATGGAGCCCAAGCAAGTCCACTTGTCAAGGGTCGCTTTATTGAACTGTAAGCTTTCCTTATATACAGTTTGTATTTAGAAGGGGTTGAAGAAGTTGGTCAAAGGTTACAGCATTCTTATGGATATGGGAGAGGGACTGAGCAATTCAGCAACGTGACTGACCACCAGGTGTTCCAAGAGATTACTTCATGACTTATCTTTTCTGAGAACTGTTTGCAAGGGGAAGAGAAAGATAACCTTGCCATAAATTCTTTCTCAAGGTTACTAGTGCAGGCAGAATTTCCTGCTTAAGTCAACTGTTTGTAGAGCCATATTATATTTTTTGGTAATAAATGTTGTTTCTCCAGCTCCCGACACTCCAGTTCCTATCTGTGCACCTCCCATCACCCCTGGGTACTCACCCCCACCTGCCTACTATTCTCTGCCCACAAGCTTCTTCAGTCTAAAGGAAATTACCAGTCTCTTTGCCTGAACTCAGGGCAAAGTTAACATGCCAGGTAATGACACCAGAAGGCAGTGACCTTGGCCCTGAGGTGAACAGGCGCTGTAGAGAAACATCTCCATCCCTTGTTGCTGGTCAGAACATCTTCAAGGTGTGTTATTCACTGAGCAACACCCAGATTTCTCCATGGGAGAGAGTTGCAGTTACCCACAGTGACTGTTAGTGTGATGACACACCCTCAGTTCACTGCCTTGGTCCTCATCCCCTCGCTGGTGTTGAGCACTTGAACAAGGAAGTTCAAGTTTAAGCTCTGCTTGGGGAACCCAATTAAAATGTTCCCTTTCTTAAGAGAATCTAGTAACCTGGTTTAGATGAGGCATTTTCATGCCTCAGAACTCTCTGTGTTCTCTCTCTCTCTCTCTCTCTCTCTCTCTCTCTCTCTCTCTCCATTCATGCAGATACTCACCTGTTCACTCATCCACCCATACATCTTTTCTCCCACTTCAGGCCATCCTCACACATGGACCCTCACTGGGTCAGGAATGGTCAGCTAGGCATCAGTCATGCATATTTTTCTCCTTCCTACAAGTGAACTTGAGAGGTCCTGCTTAATCCTCGTGATGTTTAGTGTTGTTACCTTGACAGAATCTAGACTCACCTGGGAGATGAGCCTCTTGGAATGCCTATGGAGGACGTTTTCATTGTATTCATTGAGGTGGGAAGACCCACCTTCTGTGGGCAGGACCATTTGCTGGGCGAGACTCTGGACTGTATAGAGAAAGAGAACTGAGCGGCAGTAAACATGCATCCATCACTCTTGGCATTCATCACTCTCGGCTTCCTGTTGTGGATGAGCTGTGACCAGCTGCTCCAAGCCCCTGCCACCTTGACTTTCCCATCAAGATGAACTGTACCTTGAACTGTGAGCTAAAATAAACTTTTCTCCCTAGAGTTGCTTTTGTCAGAGTATTTTATCACAGCAACAGGAAAAGAAATGAAGACAGGCCTTTTCTGGGAGTTGCTGTTTGGGATGGATGACTGTGATTTTGGTGCCAGCTTGTTTGTGTCTTCGGAATGAATCCATCACTACATATGGTAGAGCGACAGATAGAGAAACAGACCCCTCTCATGATAACCCTGCAGCCCAGTCCCTCTGGACTTCTGCTTCTATACCCAGAAGCCTCCCTGAAGGTATCCAGAGCCTCCCTGGAGTTTGAATTGGGGCTTTGGTTCCTTGCGTCTTTCTCCTGATGAAACATCTCCACAGCTACCGTGTGGATCCCCTTGGTGAATTCTCCTTCCATTCAGAGAGCTCTGCACTATTGCTGACATCCTGAAGGTGAGCAAACTGAGTCTCAGGGGCTGGACATGAATAAAAGCCCTCTCTCTGAGAAGACGATCTCTTAGTGAGTGAATGTCATGGTTGCTCTCTTGACAGATAGGAGACATTTCCAGTGAAGTTCAAGTTAAAGGCTTCTGTATGATTCCTTCTAGAAAGTGAAAAACCCTTCCAAAAGTAAAAGTCCATTTCCATTTCCTAGTTTAAAAAGTGTAATAAAATGATTCTTAAAGGGGCAGCATAGGTCTCACACTTGTCCCCATTTCATAGCTGAGGACACTGAGGCTCGGGAAAGGCCAGTCACTTGCCCAGTGTCAAACTGCTCAGCAGGTGTGGAGCTTCAGTTCTGGGTCTCACCCCATTGCTTCCCCCACCATTCTAAACAGCTCCTCTGGAGTCTGTTGCTGCTTAGAGAATGCCCTAAATAGGTGCAGGGAGGAAGGATGCCTTCGCCCCACTTAGCCTGCTTTGCGGTCACTCATTCCAAATTCAGAATGTGCCAGCAAACCAATTAACCTGTCCCCGCCACCCCAGTTCTTTTCCTTTGCAAACCCCAGTTCCCGGAGGCTGTTTCCCACTGTGCTTACATCCTATGTGTTCCCCACTTACATGTAGATAGAGTCTCACTGTGTAGTCCTGGCTGATCTGAAACTTGCTATGTAAACCAGGCTGGCCTCGAACTCACAGTGGTCCACCTGCCTCTGCCTCTGCCTCCTAAGTTCTGAGAGACCCAGTTTGCTCCCCCTTCTTTAAAAAGGCTGTTATTTTAGCCAGGCGTGGTAGAGAACACCTTTTATCCCAGCACTCAGGAAGCAGAAGCAGGCAGATCTTTGTGAGATCAAGACCAGCCAGGTCTACATACTGAGTTCCAGGCCCGCTAGGGCTACAGGGAGAACTTGTCTCAAAAAACAAAAAGCTGTTATTTTTAAAGATGGAGATTTTCTTTGTGTCGCTTGTTTGTAATATACTATTTCCTACGGCCTGCTTGGCTCCCTTAACCAGCAAGTATGCGTGGAACAGCAAAAGGGGAAAGGAAATCTGTCATAGACCCATCAGTGGAAACCTGGCTGCTCTGATGTTTTCTGGGGAAGGAACCCAGAGGAAAGCTTTCTTAGCAGACCAAGGTCATATCATCACGGTTTTCACACATCAAAATTTTAAGCTGTTCAAATACTGTACCTTTTAGCTGGTGACATTTGATTCTGCAGACAGCAACAAGTGACTGATCTTCCTCAAGCACTTCCTCTGGCTGAGCAGTCTCATCAGTCAGGCTACGCTGCTCACCAGCACCCACTAGTTCATCAAACCTGTGGGTGACTCTTCTCTCTGAGACAAAAGAAAGAGCTTCCCTTGGGAAATGCAAAGGACACCAGCATCTCACACTATTAATCATTTGGGACAACTGACAGTACAAAGGGGACATTGGCTAGGCCTCTGAGCCACGTCTCTCTTCCCCTGGGACATCCCAGAGAGCTATTTACATTGGTATGCCACCACCATAGAAAGGTAGATCGAGCTTTCCAGTTTAAACAAACTCAGGAAGCAGATGCCTGAGGAAGGGATCCAGAGTAGGTGTAATGATGTCTCCAACCCCAGAGAGTATGTTCACGTTCTTATGCCAGGAGCTGAGTGTGACCTCAGTTAGGAAAAGGTCCTTGCAGATGCGATTAAGTTAAAGATCTGGGTGTGAGTTCACCCCAGATTCCTCAGTTGGGTTTAAATCCATTGACTGATGTCCTTCTAAGAAAATGGCCAGGGGGAGACTTCAGACACTCAGAGGAGAAACAGGAAATGTGGATGCTGTGGTTTGGATTTGAAAGCCTCCTAAAGCTTATGTGTTAAAGAGCCCTTAGCCCCAACATGGGGAGGTGATACAACATTTAGAACATGGGCTCTAGTGGGAGGAAGTTATGTCACTGGAGGTGTGCCGTAGAGGGAATATTAGGACTGTGCCCTCCTCTTATTTTCTCTGCTCCTAGCCACCGTAAGGTAAGTAGCTTTCCTGTCACCTGCTGATGTCATGATATGCTGTGCCACCATGGCCCAAAGCCACAGAGCCAAGCAGTCATCAACCAGAGAGCAAAACGCCTGAAACCATGAGCCAGAATAAACCCATGACAATCAATAATGGTCGTCAAATTGCCTGAATCTGGACTCAACTAAAACACAAGCTGTTGCGTACTCCTGTGAGGGATTTTCTTAATCAGGTTATTTGAAGTGGGAAGACCCACCATAAATGTGGGTGACACCTTCCAGTGGCAACCCAGATGGAAGGCAGCCCAAGGAAAATCTTTGCTTTTT
The DNA here is from genome assembly GCF_000622305.1 of Nannospalax galili. Classification (NCBI taxonomy): domain Eukaryota; kingdom Metazoa; phylum Chordata; class Mammalia; order Rodentia; family Spalacidae; genus Nannospalax; species Nannospalax galili. The sequence goes on from NW_008353596.1 coordinate 1,758,533, forward strand.
GCCTTGCTACCTTCATGTCTTACAGGTGAGTTCACTGCCTACCCTATTGCTGCTGGTGCCATGTTACAGTCCTTTGCTGACATCAGATCCAGCTCCAGGCATCCAACATGGACTGAAGACTTGCAGGTCTCCAAGAATCTTCAAGGCCTTCAGCACCATACTGAGACTGCTAAGATGTCCAACCTTGAGGACTGAGAAGCTATGGGCTTCTTGGCCTCTGCAGTGTGAAGACAGCAATTGTTGGACTACCCAGGCTATATAGTGTAAGCCAATCTAATAAATCCATTTTAATGTATATTCATTATACATCATCTATAGGTTCTGTGCCTCTAGAGAACCCTAACACAAAACGTTTCCTTCTTTTAAGTTGATTATCTCAAATATTTTGTCACAGTGGCAGGAAGGTGACTTATACAGATTCTCCCTCCTCCTCCTCCTCCTCCTCTCTTTCAGACAAGGTCTTGCGATATAACTAAGACTGGCCTGGTACTCACTATGTAGCCAGGTATCTGTATTCCAAGGGAGAGCCCACTTACAGCTCTGGATAACCTGTGGATCATCGTAGTCCCTATCCCCACAGCCATCAGGAGGCCTGGATGTCAAGAGGAGAATTCAACAGCCCAAAGGCTACCTTATGACACAGGTATTTTTCTGTTTGTTTGTTTGGCACACACAATTATTTTTCGTTTGTCTGTTTACAAAGTGGAATTTATCAACTTTCAAATGTCTGGAGATGTTATACCAAAATCCCATATATTCTTAAAAAGTCAAAAGATGTGCTAACCTAATGACCCCACTAATAACTGGCTGGAGCTGAGTGACCCCAACATGGACTCTTCAATTCCCGTAGTCTTTACCGCTCCCTATTATACTATGCACCCTGCCCTAGCTCTTTTCCCTCATCTGACCACCTGAGACATCCTACTTTGCAACCTCTATGTGTAAAAGCTTGTAAATTGCTAATTTTGTTTCTGTTTTACAAAAAAAGACAAGTTCCAAACCAACTTTCTCCTTGAGGAGCTCATTTCCAGTAGGGTAAGGACTGATGAAAACCTCTGTCAGAAAGAATTTTTTCTCTAATAGAATTTGCTGTAACCAGATCAACAATGTCTCTTCATCCCAGGCCTCTGATTTGTGGAAATTCCTTTGCTACCAGCCCTAGATACAGATGAGGATACTTGTTAAATCCAGACATGCTGGGGAGGAGAGATGTCTACTGTTGCTTGCTCTGGCCAAGACAAGGATGCTCCAGTCCGTAACTACTCAGTTATTCTGGAATTCCAGTAAAACTCATTCCAAAGGCAATTTTAAGAAAAATCAGCATTTTCAGTCTGCATTCTGTCATCCAGACTAGCCAGGATTGCACTTCAATGTGTAACATCAAAAACATAACTCTTGGGGCTAGAGAGATGGCTTAGTTATTAAGAGCACTAACTGCTCTTTTGAAGGACCTGGGTTCGATTCCCAACACCTACATGGTAGCTAACAACCATATATAACTCCTGTTCCAGGGAATCCAATGCCATCTTCTGGCTGCCGTGGGTATTGCACACATGGGCGCACATATACATGCAGGCAAAAAAACTCATACACATACAATAAATAAATTAATAAAAAAAATGTAACCCACAAGAATCCTGTAAGCTTAGTTCATGGACGCAAATTCAAGACTCGGCTCTGCCACCTCCTAGCTGTGTGGCTTTGGACTATGCCTTCACCTCTCTGAGACTTAGTGCCCCCGTTTTCTATGAAAGTCAACACGAAAGCTATCCCATTATGCAGCTACCATGGGGATCCTCCATGGTACCTGTCAATCAAGCTCAAGGAATAAAAGATGCGATACTAGACATAACTATCTGTACTGTGATCAATGGTCCCTTTCTGAGACTAACTTGTCGCTCTGGGAAACAGAAATCTTGGGATGTGAAAACTTTATTGCTCCCATACACTTGTAGTGCAATACTGCTTTGATTTGTAGTTCACAGAAGTAAAGATAATGGCATTGGTGATAATTGCAGGCTGACATTTAAGGGATGTTTCCTAGGGACTGAGGCAGTGTCTCCTCCCCTCATGCTTTCTCTATGATTTTCCCTTCTCCACACTGATGGCTGGCACCCAGACATTAATTGGGCATCAACATGCAATGTCTTGACCATCTAGACTGAAAAATTACTCACAATATCTATAGTCCTATCATAGCCTCCCTAACTGTGAGCGCTGGCCTGTGTGAGGCCAGAATCTATTAACAGGAGGGGCTACTGGCCCCCAAAGCCATCACACATGTCTAAATGTCCTTGGGAGGGTTGAGACCACTGTTAGCCAAATAAAGCTGGCTAGTGACTCTTCAAGCTTTTCTGGCCTGCAAACTTGAGCCAGACTCTCCTTCTAGTCCTCTGAAGCTCAGTTTCCTGATCTGTCATATGGGAAAGTCAAACCCAGTCACTGAACTGTTGGAAGGATCAAGAGGGAGGATACAGGGGACACGCACAGTGTGACTGGCACACTGTAAGGACTCAACATGGTGGGGCACAGCATAGAGTGCAGCCTCCAGCTCCCCTTTCTCTACTGGTTGTGTGTCTATGTGACAGGGCCAAAGGGGACATTCAAAGCTTTCCAGACTTCATTCTACTCTAATTGAAGGTCTTTGTGGAATGAAGTCCAGTATCAAATTTGGCCTGTGTTTGACAGATCACTCTACACACCGCTAACAGCTTGCTCCATCCTGTGCGTGATACAGGGAGGGATTCTTGGACTGGGCTCAGGGACGATTGGTGGAAAAAATGTCTCATTCAATTAAGGCTGATTGGCCCTGACAGTTGTCTGGGTGAAGTTTATAAGGCACATCTAATCTACATGCATCTGGTCATAAAAATGCAAAACAAGCCTTTCCCACCCAAGTTCTGACTCCAGATGTGGCTGACTCCAGATATGGCTGCCTTGCAGTGATTGGCACTGTATTTTTTGCAGCTGTCCTCCATTTTAAATCTTTTTCTATTTAAAATATATTCATCATAATTATGGAATGCAATAAACAAACTTCAGCCTGATGACAAGCTTTAAATATAGGAATGTTTTGCCTTAAAATAAATGCCATGATTTCTCAGCTCAGGATGGAGCCGGCACTGGGAAGCACCAGCTGAAAGACTCCTGACCTTGTCACCATCGACCAGATACAATTCTTTTCTCTTTCAGTATTGGCTGATGTTTGGAGGGGTGACAGAGGGAGAAAGATCAAAAAGATATTTATATCAGATAGAAAAATGTGCTAAGTTCTTCAGAAAGCCACACCATGGGACAGAGCAAAATAAACTGTGTTCCATCAGATCATGTCTTGAGGACTCCAGTGGCACAGGTCCCTTTCTGCCTAGACAGAGGCTCTACACACTGACGCTGGGTCTGCCTGGGCCACTGGGTCTCACATCCTAGCTTCCATGCTCTACGCAGCTACCTGAGCATTGCTGTGAGCCCTGGTTTCCTACTTTGGACCATAGAAGGTGGCAATTGTGCTGATTTCATAGTGCAACTGGGAGAAGAGTAGGAGTTATTGAAGTAAGAGTGTTTAGAAGTAAGCCTGATGCATATGTATTCAGGATGTGCTAGCTACTATGCTAACCAGTCGTATGTGTCCTCTAAGAGGAAAACTGAGATTTCCAGAGGTGAGATGATTTGTACAAGTCCCATATAGCACAGGACAAGGCTGGGATTCAAATCCTACTAGACACTATTAGACATTATAAAATGTGTGTGTGTGTGTGTGTGTGTGTGTGTGTGTGTGTGTGTGGTCAGTTTGGATCGTGGTGTTGTCTGTCAGTTTGGATCATGTTGCTGTGTCTGCACTGATGCTGCTGTCTCTGCACTGATGCTGCTGTGTCTGCACTGATCCTGCTGTCTCTGCACTGATCCTGCTGTCTCTGCACTGATCCTGCTGTCTCTGCACTGATGCTGCTGTCTCTGCACTGATCCTGCTGTCTCTGCACTGATCCTGCTGTCTCTGCACTGATCCTGCTGTCTCTGCACTGATGCTGCTGTCTCTGCACTGATGCTGCTGTCTCTGCACTGATCCTGCTGTCTCTGCACTGATCCTGCTGTCTCTGCACTGATCCTGCTGTCTCTGCACTGATCCTGCTGTCTCTGCACTGATCCTGCTGTCTCTGCACTGATCCTGCTGTCTCTGCACTGATCCTGCTGTCTCTGCACTGATCCTGCTGTCTCTGCACTGATCCTGCTGTCTCTGCACTGATCCTGCTGTCTCTGCACTGATCCTGCTGTCTCTGCACTGATCCTGCTGTCTCTGCACTGATCCTGCTGTCTCTGCACTGATCCTGCTGTCTCTGCACTGATCCTGCTGTCTCTGCACTGATCCTGCTGTCTCTGCACTGATCCTGCTGTCTCTGCACTGATCCTGCTGTCTCTGCACTGATCCTGCTGTCTCTGCACTGATCCTGCTGTCTCTGCACTGATCCTGCTGTCTCTGCACTGATCCTGCTGTCTCTGCACTGATCCTGCTGTCTCTGCACTGATCCTGCTGTCTCTGCACTGATCCTGCTGTCTCTGCACTGATCCTGCTGTCTCTGCACTGATCCTGCTGTCTCTGCACTGATCCTGCTGTCTCTGCACTGATCCTGCTGTCTCTGCACTGATCCTGCTGTCTCTGCACTGATCCTGCTGTCTCTGCACTGATCCTGCTGTCTCTGCACTGATCCTGCTGTCTCTGCACTGATCCTGCTGTCTCTGCACTGATCCTGCTGTCTCTGCACTGATCCTGCTGTCTCTGCACTGATCCTGCTGTCTCTGCACTGATCCTGCTGTCTCTGCACTGATCCTGCTGTCTCTGCACTGATCCTGCTGTCTCTGCACTGATCCTGCTGTCTCTGCACTGATCCTGCTGTCTCTGCACTGATCCTGCTGTCTCTGCACTGATCCTGCTGTCTCTGCACTGATCCTGCTGTCTCTGCACTGATCCTGCTGTCTCTGCACTGATCCTGCTGTCTCTGCACTGATCCTGCTGTCTCTGCACTGATCCTGCTGTCTCTGCACTGATCCTGCTGTCTCTGCACTGATCCTGCTGTCTCTGCACTGATCCTGCTGTCTCTGCACTGATCCTGCTGTCTCTGCACTGATCCTGCTGTCTCTGCACTGATCCTGCTGTCTCTGCACTGATCCTGCTGTCTCTGCACTGATCCTGCTGTCTCTGCACTGATCCTGCTGTCTCTGCACTGATCCTGCTGTCTCTGCACTGATCCTGCTGTCTCTGCACTGATCCTGCTGTCTCTGCACTGATCCTGCTGTCTCTGCACTGATCCTGCTGTCTCTGCACTGATCCTGCTGTCTCTGCACTGATCCTGCTGTCTCTGCACTGATCCTGCTGTCTCTGCACTGATCCTGCTGTCTCTGCACTGATCCTGCTGTCTCTGCACTGATCCTGCTGTCTCTGCACTGATCCTGCTGTCTCTGCACTGATCCTGCTGTCTCTGCACTGATCCTGCTGTCTCTGCACTGATCCTGCTGTCTCTGCACTGATCCTGCTGTCTCTGCACTGATGCTGCTGTCTCTGCACTGATGCTGCTGTCTCTGCAGTGATCCTGCTGTCTGCACTGATGCTGCTGTCTCTGCACTGATCCTGCTGTGTCTGCAGTGATCCTGCTGTCTCTGCACTGATGTTGTGTCTCTACCAGTTCTTTTGTGCATTATAGTAGTGTCCTGGTTCAGCACGACTAGAAGAGCATCCTTGGGCTTTTTATGCTGCTCCAGGTTCTCCTCATTGTTATTTTCTACATTTGAATGAATGAGTAATTGGTAGTTAAAGCACCAAATTCTTAGGATAATGTCAGATAGGTCAGCCTGCACCCAAGCGGCTGGGTTTTCTAGTCACTCATGGACTTCAGCCACGACTTAGTTGACTCTACCATTAGCAGTATAGACAGCTTAGTTCCTCAAGAAAAAGGAGAGTTATCCAGAATGTGTGTTAACAATCTGCTCCTCTTTAAAATGAAGTCATAAGTCACAAAGCCTCTGAGTTCCCAAAGAAGTGTCTACAGCTGAATTTGTATCCCAACTTTGGTAATTGTTCCCCTATTAGTGAGGCTGATGAGGGAATTAGCAGTGCTATGCCTCTGGGATTATGCCCACAGTATGAGCCAAACTGGAAATGACTCTGTGAACTTTACTTGTAAGATGTATAAAAGGCCTGTCCATCACTTCACTCAAGGGCACAGGCTCAAAATCAAAATAACATGTGCTCCCTTTTCCTGGTGATGGACTCCAAGCCTGGCAGGCCTTCCGAACCCAGCAGGAGTGAAAAGACTATGCCAGAAAGGGGTTTCTGTGCTTTAGTTCTCTCTGGAGTCCTAGGGATGGCCCTGGTGCTGGCTGTGGCCTTGTCTGACTTGACGGACTCCTCGTTGGGGATGGAAAGATGACAGAGGATACCCTCTGGAGACAGGTGAGTCCAGGTTCACATATAGGCTCTGCCAACTCTGGGGTGAACTGGGGTGGCAAGCCTCAGATCTTTCTTGGTCTTGGAGACCCTGTGAAGTAGGACTAATAATGTCTAATTTGCAGGATCACCATGAAGATGGGATGATAATATGTATGGAAAAGACTGAGCTCAGGGTTCATATTCAGAAAGAAGAGGCTGAGGTTACACCTCTGGGACCAGTGAGGTACTTAACCTGAGTTTCTGAGTATGTCAGGCAGGGTGCTCTTGAGGAACCAAGCTGATAGAATTCATATATTGTAATGAATATTACAATATTACAATATTGCTAGAATGGCTTACACAGTTGCAGAAGGGTAGTTCAGCAATGGCTGTTTGCATGATGGAGAAGCTGAGAGCTGGGCAGCTGCTCAGTCCATGAAGCTGTGTGCCTCAGTAGTTCCAATATGATGCTGAAGGCCTGGAAGTTTCCTGGAAAATTGCTGGTCTCTAATCTGCATTAGAAAGCCAAAGAAACAGATGTGAGTCTATGAGGAACAGCAGCAGCAGCAACGGATGCACTCATCAGCAAGGAATGAAGACAGGCAGGCCAACACTGCACATCTTCAGACCTCGTCACATCTGGGCCGGCTGCTGGAAAGTGTCACCTACCCCGAGGGAGGGTCTTATGCACTCAGCTAATCCCTTCTGGAAATATTCTCACAGACTCACCCAAAGATATGTCCTTAATTTGAGCCCATATCCAGTCAAATTGAAAATCCAGATTAACCATTGCTGTAGGGTTAGAACGCTGGCTTCTCCTTCTGTCACCAGATGGCAAATGAGCAAGCTGCGCTATTCATTTCAGTATTGATCAACTGGAAATGTCTGGAATACAGGGATGGATTTGTAGTGTCTGTCGTGGGTGTGGAGGAATAGCAGAATTCCATGCATTTCTAGCTCCTAGAGTGGAAGCTCCAAAGGTAGAAACTGAGTTTGAACAATAACCCAAAGCATTCTTGCTTCTATTTTTCCTCTGGGTTTTAAATGTTCTCTAGTCCAAGGACACATAGAGTTTCAAAATGATAGCTACTATACTCAGGCAAGGAAAGTATTAATGCCTTTATTCTGTAGATGAGGGAATTAAATCTCAAATTGGAAAATAAATTGCCCAGAATCATGAAATAAGATGACATCAGAACCAGAACCTGGTGTGCGTGCGTGTGTGTGTGTGTGTGTGTGTGTGTGTGTGTGTGTTACATGTGTGTATGATGTGAGTATGTGTGTGGGGGTGGAGGTGTCAGTCCTCACTTCCCTTAAGACTCTGTCTCTTTGTTGTGTACCACTACACATGCCAAACTAACTGTCCCGTGAGCTTCTGGGAATTCTTCTGTCCTGTATGAACGCTAGGATTATAGATCTGTGCTATTGCATCCAGCTTTATGTGGGTTCTGGGGATGTGAACTCAGGTCCCCATGCTTTCTTGGAAACTTTCTATTGCTTCTTACTTTGCTTTCGATTGCTGTGACAAAGCACTCTGACCAAAATCAACTTGGGGAGGAAAGGGTTTATTTGGCTTACTAGCATAGTCCATCATCAAGGGAAGCCAAGGCAGGAACTCAGGGCAGGAACCTGGAGCACAGACCATGGAAGAACACTGCTTACTGGCTTGCTCCCCTGGCCTGTGTTCAGCCACCATTCTTATACAATACAGAACCACCTGTCCAGGGGCGGCACCACCCAGAGTGGACTGGGCCCTCCCTCATCACTCAAAAATCAAGAAAATGCCCCACAGACATGGCCACAGGCCAGTCCAATGGAGGAAGTTCCCCAATTGAGACTCCTTCTACCCAAGTGTGTCAAGTTGAGAACTAAAGCTGTCCAGCGCAACTGACCCCTTGTCATCTTGATGCATAAATACACTGCTATTAAACCACAACCTTTCCATTTCTTGTCCCTAAGATACGATGCTAACATTAATATCACAACATAAAACAGCACAGCTTTAAAAGTCCCACAGTCCTTAAAAAATTCAAACACTTTGGAAGTTCAAAGTCTCTTTTAAAAGTCTTTCAACTGCGGGTACCTGCAAAAAAACCAAAGTAGCTCAACGCTGGACATCTGAGATTCACTCACAATCTTCTGGGCTCCAAAGGGTTTCAGCAACTCCATGTCTTTGGCTCTGCCATCCACAGCACACATAGCTGGTCTCACAGGCCCAGGCCAGCTCCATTTCACACACCTGCTGCTGCCCTTGGTGGTCGTCCCATGGTCCCGGCATCTCTAAAAAGCTGGGGTCTCCACTGAAACTGAAGCTGCACCTTCACCAATGGGCTCTTCTGGCCTCTTGGGGTGCAAAGCCTCAGATTCTCTCCATGACTCCTTCAATCCTGAGGGAGTCTTCGCCACAACTGAGGTTGCACTTTTCACCAGTGGCCTTTCCTGGCCTCTCAGGGTGCCAAGCCTCAGCTGCTTTCTGTGGCCCTTCACACTTTTAATACCAGGACCATGCAGGAGACTCTTACATATTACCAAATCCTGCTTCCAGCTTGAGGTGGAGGCTTGGGCCCCCGTTGGACCATAGCTTCTATGTGCTGACCCTAAGGAATACTTCCCAGAAGATTTTGCCACAGTGATGCTGGTCTCGTGTTACTCCCAACTGATTTTTCAGCCCCAGCTAAGCAGCATCAATTGTCCCAGTAAAGTAAAGCTTTCATTTCAGTGATTCTGGACGCTTCTTCTTAATCACAGCTGGTTATTCAGCCTCAGCCGACCAGAAACCATAGATTCTCAATTCAAAATATCACACAACAGCCCTGAACATCTCTACTTCCCTTTGAAGCTTCACAGCCCAGGCCTCCATAGTCTACACCTCTTTCAGCAGAACCGTTCCAAGCACCTCAGCAACAGCTCACTAAACTCTAAGCACACAATGGCTTTTACAGCCCAAAGGTCCAAATGCTTCCACAATCCTCCCCAAAACAACTGGGTCAGGTCTGTCACAGCAATACCCCATGATCCTGGCACTAATTTCTGTCTTAGTTTGCTTTCAGTTACTGTGACAAAACACTCTGACCAAAACCAATTTGTGGAGGAAAGGGTTTATTTGGCTTCCAAGCACAGTCCATCATCGAGGGAAGCCAAGGCAGGAACTCAAGGCAGGAACCTGGAGCACAGACCATGGAGGAACATTGCTTACTGGCTTGCTCCCCTGGCCTATGCTCAGCCTGCTTTCTTATATAATACAGGACAGAAGCACTTTACCCACTGAACCACCTCCCTAGGCCAGAGCTTGATTCTGATACTTATTTACATATACACTAACAAGCATTTCTTTAGCATTTGCTGTGATGGAATCTTGGGATCATTTGAGACTCTTCTGTATCGTGCACACCCACATCACAGTAATTATGACTGGTGTACAGTTAGGTTAGGCCACGGTGACTCCTAGCCCCCACATCTCAGGCTTACACACAAAGATTTCTTTTTCAGACTACAGAGTCTGCTTTGACTAGACTGCAAAGGATCAAAGAGCAGGGAAATTGCTATCTACACCATGGATCCCCAGGGAGCTGGAGGGGCGCCACCATCCTTAGTGACTTCACCTGGAATGGGAGGCCCTTCTGGCAGGTGCACAGAGGAAGAGACAGGCTGTTCATGCCCACATTCCAATGCAGTGGCCCGAAGTGACATCTGTAGGTTTTGCTTATACCAATAACCAAAGCTTGTCTCCTTGCCTTGCAGGTGTCGTGCCATGGATAGAGTCAAGCAAAGAATTGGTGGACACTAATTGTGTCTCCTACAAAGTTTATGATGTGATTAAAGGTTTGTTTTTTATTCTTGTTTATAGAATTGTTTAAAAATGTACCTTCCTTCCTTTTCTGATATCGAATATTATAGCTATTATCACCTTCATTTGAAAGATGTGAGAACTAAGGCCAGTGCGAGGGAGATGGCTCAGCGGGGAAAGAGTTTACACATAAGCGTGAGGATAGAGTTTGGATCCCCAGTATCCATGTAAAAGCTGGGTGGGTGTGGTAGCCATCTGCAGTCCCGTTGCCTGGGAAGTGAAGACAGGTGACCCTCAGAGCGAGCTGACCAAACCAGCAAGCTCTAGCTTCAAAGTGGAGAGTGGTTGAGGAAGGCACCCAAGGTCAACCTCTGGCCTCCACGTGCACGTGCACACACACATACACCTGAACGCATATTTGTACTCACATATATGCACATACACATATACACATGCATAACACACACACACACACACACACACACACACACAAACTCTGAGGCCAAAGGTCAAATGAATAATGTTTGCAACTTACAAAACAAGATTAGAGTTTGAAAATGTTATCTATTGAGTCATTTCAGAAACAGTTCTTGCTTATGGTCTCCCACTGAAGCCTCACACGCACACCTGCAGGAAAGCACAGAGGGCCTGAGTTCTGGCCTCCGCCCTTTGCTAACCAGCTGAGGACCCTGGAAAAGGCAAAGTCACTTTTCAAGACTTAGCTTATTTGTCTGCAACTTCCTTAGCCTCCTGACCCCGCCCCCCAAAGTTGTGTAAATATGAGATAAAACAACGGGTGGGACAGAAGCTTCGATGTTGTCACTCTGTGGGAGAAGTGGATATGTGTTAGGGTACACTTGTCAAGGGAGGTTTTTGTCAGTTTTGTTGGGGCTCAGAACCCCCTGAAGCATTCTCCAGATGGCATACAAAGCTTTCGGCTTCTCAGGTTCCAACTTTCTCTCTGCCTTGCAGACTCTTTACCTGTGCTATGTGACTGAAGTCCACCATCCAGGCAGGACTAGCTAGAACCTTGCCGGAGATCTGAGGCCCAGAGGGGGTTTCCTTTCAAAGAAACAGCAATAGAAAAGTGTGTGTATGTGTGTGTATGACTATGTCTGTGTCTGTCTGTCCTAGAAATACAATAATGATGGGAAAAACAACAAGACATTTTAGTGACTTGCCGATGAAAGCTGTCTTTAGCTGGATTTGTTAGCCTTCTACACATCAGTTCAGCTGTGTCTGGAAAAATACTTAACTTGCCATAGGATGCCAAGTCATGAGGCAAAAAGAGGGAGAGGGAGACGGAATGGGAGAGGAAGGGGGAGACAGAGTATTTTAGACCATCGCCTGGCCTCTTCTGAGAGGGTCTTTCCTTGTTCTCTGTGAAGAGGTTGGGAGGAAGTCAGGGTAAAGGGTTTTACGTGGAAAATGGGAAAAAGAAAAGGAAGGGAAGGGGAGAAAGACAAGAAGAAGAAAGAAAGGACAGAGAGGGATTGAAAAGGAGGAATGGGGGAGAAGACAGAGCGCAGAACAAGGAAAAGGGGAGAGGGAAGAGGAGCATGCAAAGAGGACGCAGAGACAGAGAGTACCAGGAGAGAAGGAAGGAGGAGCCAGGGAGGCAGATGGACAGACAGACTGGCCACAAGGCTAGATGGACAGGGAGGTGAGATGGAGCAGGAGTATGGGGCTCCATCGTCCCTCCAAGTTTGAATCTGCCCTTCTGCTCTGCAGCCTGGTTTCTGCATCTGTGACGCTGGAAATGCCCAGCTCAAATGTGGAGCCAGATGACAGCACAGAGCTCCAGTTCCACAGCCAGATGCTGAGCCCACAGAAAAGAGTCCTGAGGCCCAGCCGCTGGTGGGGAGGTGAGCGGGATTCCAGAGCACCAGCTCACTTACCCTCTGTGCCTAGGACCCCAGAACAGGCCCTTGTCATAGCCCCGGCCTCTAGGAGAGGCCCAGGAAGCTAGTAGGACCTGTCTGCAGACTCAGAGCTACGTTTGAGTCAAGATTCATCTTTCCCAATGGCTCTAAGCATGCGTTTTTGAGTCTCAACTTCTCATCTGTGAAATGGCCTTAATAAGGGAATAAGAAAATAAGTCTAATGGATAGTGAGACTGATGAGAAAACCAAGGGCCAAGGGCTGCTTCAGAGACCAGCTAATGCAAACCTAGGTTAGGCAGCTGGATTCACCAGAAGAGAACATCCATTTGTTTTTTTTCAGGCTTTGGAGTTTTTAAAATTACTTACTAACACTCAAATACCCAGGAGTTTTCTTATAGGAATAAATCTATACTCTGTTTCTCATGGAAGGTTCTAGCACCAAAAGCAGGGTCCCCTCTGCGCTCAGGCCCTTCTCTCCCTGCAGCACTGGATCTGGCTTCCCTCACAGGATCTCCTTCCTTGACCCAGAAGTCTCTCGACTTTGCCTCTAGGCATTCACTTGTGCTTCTATTTCTTGTGTGGTTGATGTGGACGTTCTTGGAGAAAGGTAAACAAAAATAGCCTTGGGAGAAGTTACCATGTCCTTCTCAGGTACAAGCCAGGTGTCCAGTGGCCCCATTCCAGGTCTAGGGAGGGATCATGGACTGACTGGGTCACAGGTGCATTTCCTAAGGAGCTCTGAGATTCTAAGTGGTTGTTGCTCTTTAAAGAATGTGTTTCCAGTCAGTGGGCTTTCATCCCAGCCATTGTCTAGAGCCTTGCAAGGACTTTTAAGTCTTTAGACAGTAAGTGGGTAAAATACACCTCCCTGACAGCACCCCCAGGCGATGGATCCTTTCAAGGACTAGAAGATGGGCATCAACAGCTGTCCCTTGGTATACAAATTTGGGTTAGCTCCAGACGGCCCCCTCCCCCACCTGCTGTGACCAAAATCCAAAGAGGTTGAACTCCCTTGTATAATATTTGCATGGAACTTGTGCATAGCCTCCGTTGACTTTAATCCTCTTGGGGTTACTTATAGTACCTAATGCAATGTGTGTGCTATGTTAATAGCTGTTAAGCAACGTTGTTTAGGGGCATTGATGAGAAAAACATCTGTACATGTTCCGAACAGATGCAGTTTTTTTCCTCTGAAGAGTTTTGACCAGAGTTTAGTTGAATCCATGCAAATGGAGCCCATCCTTCCAGAGGACCAACTGTGTACCCAGTAGAATGCCACAGAGCAAAACCTCCATTGTTTGAATACCTGATGCATTCTGTATCCACAGCTGTGACCCCCACAGACACACCTGCAAACCCCGAGTTGATGATCCAGCCCAGATGCTAATAGGCAATTCTACGTGTCCCAAGGGTCTAGTGCAAGGTACTGGGGAACCCAAGAGAAGCACCTACCTCAGCTTGGAGGACAAGGACTGTTCCCTGGGGACAGGGAGTGAAGCCCAAGTAAGGCCTGGAGTTATAGGGGTTTTATCCCTGGGGTAGAGGTACAGATGAGCACTCTGGACAGAAGGTGGGAACCACCAGGGTATAGCTGGGGGCCCAGAAAAACTGTAGGGTTCTAGAACATAATATGGAAGAGATGAGAGAAAAGTGAGAGATGGGCCAGAAGGGATGGTGGGGACCCTACTGGGGATGTGTTCTGGCTGGTGTCTACAGGAAGCTGGTGACAGCTGTTAGCCAGTAGCACCCATAAACAGCTTAATGAAGACAGCTTGGCAACATTCAGAGAGACGACTTTAGAAGCTGTGTAGAGGCAGCTTGAAGTGAGAGAACCTAAAGGTGGAAGGCCTCAGAGAAAATGGAGGCAGTGTGGTGCTGAGCAGAGACCGGATGGCGGAAGGCCTTGCTGGAGGGAAAGCCAAGGAGACTTGGCGACAGCTGCAGGATCCTTGGAGTCTGATTTGCATAAAAGCTAGTTCTCTGCAAGGTTCCACCCCAAATGATGGGTGGTTAATTGAGTTCATTCATCCAACAGCAAAGATTTACCGATGCAGGATCCCCTGGGAGTCCCAGCTAGGGGCTGTGAGGAAGAATGAGAAGAGCAGATTCCTGCCCAGGAAGTGGAGAGCCACCTGCAAACCTTGCTTTTAAAAAGGGTTTTTGTGGGGGCTGGAGAAATGGCTCAGTGGTTAAGAGCACTGACTGCTCTTGCAGAGGACCCAGGTTCAATTCCCAGCACCCACACGGTGGCTACAAACTGTCCTTAATTCCAGTTCCAGGGGAATCCGAAGCCTTCTTCTGACCTCTGTGGCATTGCACAACATGGGTGCACTCACATACATGCAGGCAATATGCTCATACACGTAAAATAAAAATAATTAAAAAAATTTTTTTTGGTCTTTTTGAGACCGGGTCTCCCTGTAGCCCCAGCTGTCCTGGAACTCACTATCTAGACCAGGCTGGCCTTGAACTCACAGAGATCCACCTGCCTCTGTCTCCCAAGTGCTGGGATTAAAGGCATGTGCCACCATGCCTGGCAAATAAAATATTTTTTTTAAAAAAGGATTTTTGTGACCCAGCATCTGATGAAACAGATGGTAGCCTTCCCCACATCCATTTCCAGCTCCCAATTTCCCTGGCTCAGATAATATGCATGGCTGCCACTGAACCCAGTCAAGAAGAGCCAGGCCCTATTGACAGTTTACTGTATGCCAGGCACAGTGCCAAGGGCTTGTCACCAACTATCTTACCCTAGAAGAGTTCAGGTTTTTGGCAAGCTTTCTATAAAGGGTCAGGCAGTTTGCAAATTTAGTCTTGAAGGCCAAATGGTCTCTGGGATAGCTATTTCAGTCTGCCATTGTAGCATGAAAGCAGCCCCAGACTAAACAGAAATGAATGGACAAGGCTGCCTTCCAATAAAACTTTATTTACAAAAGCACACTGCGGACCAGGTTTGGCCCCCAACCCTATTTTGTTAACCCAAGATGGAGTTCTCAGGATTCTATTCCTACTGTCAATGAGGAGACTGAATGCTTCAGCCAGGGCCCAGGGGTGGAGGTCACTCAAATGGGCAGCTGAAGAGGGCTTACTGCAGGACAAGAGTGCCAGGGAAGGGTAAGCGGCATCAAAGGCTGCCTTCTCTGGGGATGGACACAGGGGCACTGCTGCAAACCGCCGGGGCAGGTGGAGGCCCTGGATAGAAGCTGGGCTTTTGGTGGAATGCCCACTCATGGCCTCACTAGCGAAGCTGGGACATGCTCTGACCTGTGTGTTCCCTCCTCCTGTTCTAGTACAAGACAAGGGAGCCAGTGAGGAAGGCAGAGGAGGGCATGCTGGCAAGGGAGGACAGGCAGAATCCCATGGCCAAGGCTCAGTGAGCAGCAATGATGGACTTTCAAGGTACCTTCGGTTCACATGTTCTGTAGTCCCCGTGTTTTTGGTGTTGCTGTTGTTGCTTTATGTGCTGCTAGGCAAGTGTTGTTTGGTCCCTGAGTTGTACTCCTATGTTCTCTTTGGGTAGAGTTCAGCATTTGAGGGGCCACCAGGAGAGGCAGGAGGGTTTGTAGCAGGTGGGAGCTCCTCTGAGGGAAACATCCCCAAATGGGACCCCTTGGAACCAGATAGGCCTTGGAACCAGATAGGCCTGCATCAAACCCCAGTTCAGCCTGAGTCAGCTCATTCTACCTCTCTGAACCCCAGTTTCCCTATCTGGAAAACAGGCAATGTTCTTTCTTTATACAGAATGTGCCTATATATAATTCCAGTTCCAGATGACCTGATGCCCTCTTCTGGCATCGTCAGGTACTACATGCATCTGGTACACATACAGATAAGCAGACACACACACATACACATAAATAAAAATAAATAAAATTAAAACAAAAAAGATAACCCCACACAGGCATGCCCAGAGATCCATTTCCCAAGTGATCCTAGAGTCTGTCAAGTTGAGGCACTATTACACTCATCTTTTGGCTTCTTGTGAAAATTAAATAAACCACAGTTTACAAGTCTGAAGTTAGCTAACCCATCACTTAAAAGGACAGATCCTCTAAGCTGCTATTGACTGGAATTAGGTCTCAAATCATCTGACTGCCAGGGAGAACTTCATTCTCATTTAACAGCTGAAAGGACAGAAAAAGGTCCAGATGCCTTTCTGAGTCTAGCCGAGGCACAAACATGCCACCTCCAGTCCTCTTCCCCTCCTTGGTGGGGCAGGATAGGAGGGCTGACGGAGAGGAGGTGCATAGCCACTGGGAAAGCTCAGAGGCCCCTAGAGAAAGTCCAAAGGCTAAAGGGAAGAGGCTCTGGCCCACAGGAGCTGCAGAGAAGGGCCACTCAAGGGAGCCTGGAAAATTCTTCTGAGCCTCTGTACTGCCTCCAGAGATGTACAGCCTCCCTGGAGTTATACAGCCCAGCAGGGCATGTGACACACACTAGGGCACTGACAGCTTCCACCGGAAAGCCTCCCCTTCTTTTAAATCAAGTCATAGGGCTGGTTCATGCTGAAGGCACCCAAACACTTTAACTCTCAAAGAGAGAAAGATACCCCCGTGAGAACAGTGCTTCTCCCTGGCATCTTTGTGTGGAGATACCTAGACATGTGCTTTTTTAAGCTAATAAATCCAAACCCTGTTTGAATCTCAGTCCTCAGCAGATGCAACACATATGGTCAGTAGACTTGGAGTTGCAAATAAATACATTTGGAAAGCAAATATTTGAAAAGCAATTCTTCTCAGTCTTTTTCTCTCTCTCTTTCTTTTTTCCTAAGGGTTGCTGCCAAGATCAGCCGTGGGATTTGGATTTCCTTGAAGCTATTGCTGCAGGATTATATTCTCTCATCCAGAAGAGATCAACAATGTCCCAGATGAGGAGTACATGGGGCGTTTAGCATGCACACCAGTCCCCGGTATTGATCATGGCTGCCTGGAGCACTGGACTGAAAAGGGACGGAGGCACAGTTGGAAAGAGTGCCATCGTGATCAGTTAGCAATGTTTGCCCTGGGATTTGTGGTAGACAGTAGCGGTATGCATGCCACATTATTACCATCCCATCCTAAGGGTTTTAGGACCTGATAAACTCACAACTGTCTCCTCTAATGTGACCATGCTTTGTTTATTTTGTATAAAGTACAAAAAAAACTTTATGGCCAAAAGAGTCATGGACTTTGAAGACCTGCCATCTAAAAGCAATGCCCCAATGACATCTAAATATTCCTTTGCAGTTCAGCCCTTGGGCAGAAGGCAGGCACTCTTTAGTCATTGGGCCATCTTGACGTAAGCATGTACTTACCATAAGTCTTTGGGACCCACTCCGGCCCGGTCTACGGGGCAGCCTTTGAGCTCTCCTTGGTCTAAGAGCCAAGCTTCTCTGATCCCAGTGCAAATAAGCTTAGTTGAGGACATTGAGTGAGGCGCTCATTAGCAGAGGAGCCTTGTCCCCAATGGCTCTGAGGTGAGTGTTCACCCCAGATCCCCGTTGCAGCAGACACTGTCCTTGATGAATCCCTGGCCCATACCAGACTCTTTTTTTACAACTCTGCTCAACTTAACTGGGGAAAAAAACCTTCAACTTGGTCCTTTTTTGCTTCCTGTTCTTCAGACATGAGCAGGGGAACAAAGGAGCCAGCTTGTCAGATTGCTTGCCTAAGGATCGCATACAGATGCATGTTCAGAGTCTCCTCCTTAAAAAGACTGCTGTCTTCCAATCCCAGCACAGAAAAAAACAACACTAATAACTCCATGACATCGTGCTTGCTCTGTGCACACTTTCCACGTATTTGTGGGAGCCTCACGCCCACTGGAGTGCCATTGTTTTTTTCTATTTTTTCCATGAGAACCTAAGCCCAAGTTCTCACAGGTGAAAGAGACAGGGCAGGAAAGAAAAGTCATATACCCAGATACCCAGACTCATATCGTCCTCCATCGTTGATCTGCCTGTTTTTTTATCTCTCTGTTGATACTTTCTACTTTCATAAAGGTTTGAGGCAAGTAGTAGAAATGCAACAGAGAAGGGGGGGAGGGAGGGAGGGAGGGAGGAAGGAAGGAAGGAAGGAAGGAAGGAAGGAAGGAAGGAAGAAAGGAAGGGCCTACCTTGGCCATCAGTGCTGATGGATACAGAAGTGGGGGCAGGTCCAACTTACATGGGCAGGGGTCTGGGCAGGTGCAGTTTACTCTAGGAGCAGGAGTCTGGGCGGGTCCAGTTTCTGTGGTTGGAGGGGCTGGGCAGTATGCAGGGTACAAGGGTCTGGGCAGTGAGGCACTCGTTCTCACTGCATGCACTGTTCAGCATCAATTCCTCTGTGGCCTCTGGAACACAGAGAAGCTGCGGTTAGTGGCTCACCGCAGCTGGGACTCTCTCTTTATGGGTCTGTTCACTGTGGCTTCATTCATGAAGTTTGCCATGAGATGTCCACACATCTAGAAGCCCATGTTCCCGGGGGAGCTGCTCTCTGTCAGCGCCGTTGACCCTGATGGGTCGTGTTCCTCTGCCTCTGTCTAGAAGTCTCCTTCACTGTGTGCTTTTTCTGTCTTTTCACGCAATCAACCTTTCTACCTTCCAGGTTTTGATATTCAAGATGTGGGTCTTTTTTATTATTTATTTTACTTTTTTATGTGTATGAGTGTATTGTCTGCATCTGTGAAAGTGCACCTGTGTCGTGCAGTGCCCATGGAGGTCAGAAGAGAGCATCAGATCCCCTGGAACTAGCCACCATGTGGGTACTGGGAATCGAACCCGGGTCCTCTACAAGAGCAGTCAGTGCTCTTAACTGCTGAGCCATCTCTCCAGCCCACCATTCAGGTGATTAATCTTTTCTTCAGCTATGTCTAATCTGATGTTACAACCATTGCCTGTGTTATTCATTCCAATTTCTATAGTTTTCATGCCTGTAATTTTCAATTCTCATTTAAGGATTTTTAGTTTTCCAGTGGAGTTTCTATTTGCCATTTAGTGTTTATTTTTAGTGTTTATTTTCTCTCTCTTTTACATTTATTCTCTCTCGCACACATTTTCTCTCTCTCTCTCTCTCTCTCTCTCTCTCTCTCTCTCTCTCTCTCTCTCTCTGTGTGTGTGTGTTTATCCAGAGGTTGAACTCAGGTTATCATGCTTAGTGGAAAGCACCTTTACCCACTGAACCAGCCCTCTGCCCCTTGTCATTTATTTCTTGAATAAACTGAACTCAGTTTTTAAAGCCCATGCCTGATAATCTTACTATCTACCACCCCTGAGCGTTTCTATTGTGCCTTGTTTTCTCTTGATCCTGTTCTTAATATGACTGATAACTTTTGATTGAGTACTTGGAACTTTGTATCAAAATTATAGAGGCCCCAGATGTTCATTTCCTGCAGAGACTTCCTTCAACTTTCAGTGCAGTATCACAGAAGGGTAGGGACAGATATAACTGTGACTGTACTGGCTCAAAGCTCTTGTAGTCTTCATGAGGCCTAGTCTATTTCCAGACCACTTTTGTTCCTAGAGAACAGTTTGCTAAAAGCCAACTCAAGCTAGCATAGGAAACACCGGAGGTGTTTGTTCGTTAAGTATGTTACCTGGGACAGCGGGGTACGTTTGAGCCTCAGGGACCATGGGAATGAGAGAATTGGGCACCAGAATTTTCTCCTGCCTCCCAGTTTCTGACTTTACACAGGTGTGGCTCGGCATGAGATCACTGCAGTCTTCAGTCCACATTTTCTTTCTTCGTCAGACTTGCTCTCTCCAGGGTCAAGGACAAACATCTCAGGGAAGAGCAGTGGCTGGTACTTAGGCTCATCATGACAGCTGGTAGAGAGGGTCCTGGGGACAGGTGACAGTGCCGGAACGCAGACTGTGGGGAGGAAGGAATATGTCTCAAAAGAATGGAGAGGAGGGCTGGGCACAAGCCTACAGTGTCCAGTGTGGCCTGACACTGCGGTATGAGATTTCTCATATGAGCTTGCAGCTCCAGAACAAGTTCTCAATGACAGCACTGAAGAGCTTCCCCAAGATCCCAGTGTGGTGGTTTGAATGAGAAGTGTCCCCCATAGGCTCAGGTATCTGGACACTTGGTCTCCAGGTGGTGATACTGTTCGGGGCAGTCATGTATCTTGTAGGAGGTATGGCCTTGGTGGAGGAGGTACACCACTGGGGGTGTGTTTGGGGAGTTTGTTGCCTCCAGTTCACTCTTTTGTGTTTGCAGTTGAAGATGTGATCTCTCAGTGCCCTGCTCTGGTTACCTGCTGCTTCTGCCGTGAACAACTCTCCGTCTAGAACCATAAACCAAAATAAACTTGTTCTTCCATAAGTTTCTTTTGGTCATCCAACAAAATAAACCTCCTATTCTGCCCTCTGTGACAGCAATCATCTACCTTCAGGTGAGGACATCGAGGCTTAGGCAAATGAAGCCTCTTGCTCAGGGTCATACAAATCACCAGTGGAAGATGGGAAACATGGTCTCTGATGAACAATTTCCCTCCTCTCAGTCTCCTCACCCCCGTAGTGGACTTGGGGAAAAAGGAAGAACAGACCTGTTAAGTATTGTGTCGATCAGCTTTCTGTTATTCAACAAAATACCTAAGACAACCCACTTATAAACAGGAAAGGTTTATTTAGTTCATAGTTTGCAGCATTCAGTGCATAATGCATTGGCTCCTTTGCTTTGGAGCTGTGATGCAGAGGCACATCATGACACAGGGAACACCTGGCAGAGGAGGATGCCCACCCTCTGGTGGGGGAAGTGAAAGAGAACAGAAGGGGCCAGGTCTCCATATTCCCTTCAAGGGTGCACCTAATAGCGAGAAGTCCTATGAGGCTCTGCTTACAATTTCCACAGCCTCCCAACAGGGTCAAGCTGGAGATGGTTAAAGCCTTCAATACTTGGGGCTTGGGGAACATTCCAGATCCATCCATCTACAGCAAGGAGTTTGCAAAAGTCAAACTGAGAGTGAGTGCCCTAGCACCAACTAGAGCCTGAGATGCCACAAGCACCACACCTAGACATTCACAGAGAACAGTGGTCATGGATCCAAGGGCTCCCCAGAAGATCTGCCAGAGCCAACATAAGGCATCAAAGCTCCAGAAATCAGCCTGCACCCCACTGGTTATCTTTCTTCCACTTCCGAGAGACATACCATCTCTCCAGCTTGAACTTCTTCATCCCCTGGTATGAAGGCTCTTAATTCTTAATGCTTGAGAAGGTGGGCAGATTCGAGATGCAATGTCATCAGGCAGAAGATTCTGGAACTGCTGTGACAGGAGTGGAAGTCTGTACAACGGAGGACATGTACTTCCTTGTACACAGAAGACTCAGACGTTTATCTCCAAAAACGCAAAAGTGCAGGAGACTGAAGCGACTGTACACTTTTCTTCCTAAACCCTTCATGGCATATGTTTGAAAGCTGAGCTCAGGGGTCTGTGCCTCTGTACCTACAGGGTGAGTAGGATTCCAGCATGGACTCAGAGAGAGAGCCCTACCCCATGATCATTGGAAACAGACACATGAAGCACTGTATAGTGTTAACATGCGGGAGGTTAAGTGCAAGCTCTCGGGCCCTTTGATGTGTTAAATACCAAGGACTTTAACGTAATAGAACTGTAAACCTCAAATCAGAGCTAATCACACTAATTTGCTGAACTCCGAAACCAAACAGAAACATTCATTTCTTCTTAAATTGAACCACAAATCCAAGCTGTTTTGATCTATGATTCTATCTAACAAAAGATTTGAGGTGGCTTACAAGAAATACATGCAATAAAACAAAAATCTAACTAGATAAAAACCAGGATCAGGGAAAAAAAAATCAAAACCAGAGGGAATATTACAACATCGATACACAAGACCTATGCAGTAATTTAAGTTGAATCAGTGAGTTCCTGAGCCCCCTGGCAGCCAGAGCAACATGGAAGACCCATTAGTTACGTGACATGCATTACCCATAAGGAGAAATAATGTTTAAACATAAGTTAACCAGTTTGAAACCAAACTAAATCTCATCTGATAGTGAGGGGAAAATTAAAGTTCTCTGAATCACACTTCAAAGTACTTTGTTTCAAGATCCTGTTTCAGACATATAATGGCTTTGAAACCACCAATTTCTTTATCATTTAGTTTCTATTTTTCACTGGCACTAAACCTTGCTCAAAGTCATTATAGAAGGTCCAGATTTTCCTTGTTTGATTCTTGCCCTAAACTATGTCAAGTTCTTGCTGTGTTGGTTTTGTGCACAACCTTATTGTTTTAGCAATTACAGAATGGAACTTGCACGCGTGTCTCCAGGGAAGGGGGCTTCAGGAGGTTAAGTGTGGGTCCTGCACCGTGCTGTGTTTCTTAATCCCCAGAGAACCCCCCTCGACTGTTTGGATAAACTGAGGAAATGTCAGGGGGAGCTCTGACAATGAGCATGACATTAATCTTTGTAACCGTTCCTCCAGATGTGGGGCTGTACTGAGGATGTCTGAGCTCAGCGATGCAGCCTCTCTTTTCTGGGCTCAGCTTGGGTGAGGCAGCCAATTTGATTCTGTTTCCTAAGTGTTTGCACAACCTAGGGTCTGTGCTTCTGGGCCTGTAGGGATTAAATGCTGAGTATCTCCAACTGCAGGCAAAAAACTGGTTACAGGACAATGCAAGGGTAGAAAAGGCTACAGGTGAATCTACAGATGTGGATATCTGGAGTGCGTAGATGCAGATACCTAGGGGAATGGAGACACTTAGACAGTAACAATACTTATAACCTTTATTTTAACATTACATCCAGTTTTCTCTGAGTAGAGGGAGTCTGACTATTCATACTTTGCTAAATTTTCAAGCAGCAAACATATAAGATTTTACAACAATCAAAACCCTACAATTGCTCTTCTTTTCCTCCTCAGTCATTCTAAAATAGCCAAAAGGCCTCATGTCTTTCTTTACCAGGAAGCCGTACAACTCTGGTCTAAGTACTTTTTCTTTATGGATGATTGTCGTGGCCAGGATTTATTGGAGCTGTGCACTATGGGCAAGGCGTACCAAAGATTTCTGCACGGCCCACCTCTAAGACAGGCTGGCATTGACTCTGAAGTGGGACTGTCCGTATTGCTTCAGGGACTCAGATCAGTTTGCAAACACTATTGAATTTAAAGGGGAGTTTTAATGCCCA
The DNA here is from genome assembly GCF_000622305.1 of Nannospalax galili. NCBI lineage: Eukaryota > Metazoa > Chordata > Mammalia > Rodentia > Spalacidae > Nannospalax > Nannospalax galili. The sequence continues at coordinate 1,781,733 of NW_008353596.1, forward strand.
CTGTGTAATTTGTCCTCACCCATCTGTCGACTTCAGAAACAAATTAATTTCTCTCCACATGGCCTCACCACTCCTCTGGTCCTCCCCTCCCCCACTCCTCAGCTCAGCCCCTTTCCAAGAATTCAAGACCAGAGAACAAGAGCTGGGTGCAAGGAAGCTGAGAGCAAAGGTGTGAGGAATTTTCTGCAAGACAGTAAGCAGCATGGATAGTGTGCATGTGTACCTGTGCACCTCTCTGTGTGAGCATGTATCTGTGTGTATGTGTGTGCACAACCATAACTTATGTGTGTGCATGTGCTTGCATGTGCAGGTGTGTGCATGTGCATGTGGATGTGTACACACTCAGAATTGTTCATGTGCGGGGCTGGAGAGACGGCTCAGTGGTTAAGAGCACTGACTGCTCTTGCAGAGGACCCGGGTTCGATTCCCAGCACCCACATGGTGGCTACAAACTGTCCTTAACTCCAGTTCCAGGGGAATCCGAAGACTTCTTCTGACCTCTGTGGCATTGCACGACACAGGTGCACTCACACATGAAGACAATACACTCATACACATAAAATAAAAATAATCTTAACAAGTTTAAATTATCCATGTGCACATACATTTATACAGGTAACCAATACCTACTTCTCCAGCTTAAGGTTCACAATGAGGTCTTTTCCTCCCAGTGGTCAGTGGTAGCACTTTCTGGTTACAACAAAGGGTCCTCCCTGTGAAGCCTCCTTAGTGTGGTTTGGATGAATCTTAAAGGTCTGTGTTAAAGGCTTGTGTCCCCAGGGTAATGCTATTGGGAGCTGATGGGACCTTTGGAAGAAAGGGCCTAGTGGGAGGTACTCAGGTCATTGGGCATTGTACCCTTGTGGGGGGCATGGGGCTGTGGCCCCTCACTGTTTGACTGCTTTTCACTCTGTGGTCCGGGTCCATGTGAACCCTGATATGATTACTCTTCTTCTGGAAAGAACACTGAAAGATCAGACCAGGTCTTCAACTGGAGAAAATGGAGAATCCATGACTCCAGAGTCATTGCATATTCCAGGGTCACCCCACACTCCAGAGTCACCCCACACTCCAAAGACACCCCATACTCCAGTCACCCCCACACTCCAGAGTCACCCCACACTCCAGAGTCACTGCACACTCCAGAGTCACCCTACACTTCAGAGTCACCCCACACTCCAGAGTCACCCCACACTCCAGAGCCACCCCATACTCCAGTCACCTGACACTCCAGAGTCACCCCACACTCCAGAGTCACCCCATACTCCAGAGTCACCACACACTCCAGTCACCCCACATAGCATCGTGGTAGTTACCACCCCACCAGGAAGGTAGGCAGAGTATGGGGTTTCCTCTGTTGCATGGGTGACTTGGGCAGCTCAGGCCCCTCAAATCAGATGTTCTCAGTGTGGGGAAGTCCTGCCCTTCTAGTAGCATCCTCAATGGTGGGTCGTTGCCAAAGCAGGTGCTGTCAGAATGACTGGAGAGGAAGGCTGTGCCACATGCCAACCTGGGCTTCTGAGTCAGAAGCTTCCAGAGGGGAAGCTTTGTCTCAGTCTAAGTCTTTTTGAAACTTTGAACCTCAGAGGTGATGGCTGGAGTCTTCTTTCCTAGAAATCTTTTTGTTCTATGCACACAGTGGTCCAGCTCCTTCATTATGGCCTTCAAGTCCAATGGATGCAGGGGAAAAGGGACAGGTCAGGAAAGTCAGTGCACTCAGAAGCTGATGCTCATGGTCAAAAGAAGAGAAACACCCCAAACACTTGCCGCCAACCCACATCATTAGAAAAACAATTCAACTGTTTTTGGCTTAAACACAAAAAAATCTTTCTATTAAGAACAGAGCTGGCTGATAGTTTTTAAGATGATAGCTTTTAAAACTAATAGAGCCGGGCGTGGTGGTGCATGCCTTTAATCTCAGCGCTTGGGAGACAGAGGCAGGTGGATCTCTGTGAGTTCAAGGCCAGCCTGGTCTAGATAGTGAGTTCCAGGACAGCTGGGGCTACAGGGAGAGCCTGTCTCAAAAAGACCCCCCCAAAAAACTAATAGAATACAATAAAATAAACCTTGTATCACTAATAACTCCAGTACATGTGTCCACGAATGTGTGTCTATGAGAATACTTATCACTTAGCAAGCATCCTGCACACAGGCATCATGCCAAGTGCTTCATCAGCAATGTGTCCTGCTATCCTCCAAACATCCCAGCAAACTCTAAACTGCTCTTAGCCTTGCTTGGCAAATGACGAAGCAGAGGGTAAATAGGTGAAGATAATTTGCTCAAGATCATGCAGTCAAATGCTGTTTTAAAGACAAATACAAACCTACATTATCCAATTTGAACATCTTCACGATGTGTGACTTTTAAATTAAACCACTCCATTTCATCAACCACCTTTTCCAACAGTTTATGGTCTACAGAAAATTTGAGCCAATAGTACAGGATTCTCCCATGTCACCCCCACTGCAGCCTGCACACTTGCTCCTAGTGACACTTGATTTTAATGGGATTCTTTTGTTAGTGAACCAGTGCTGACTGATTATCAATTAAGGTCTGTCATCCATTCAGATTCCCTTGCATTATACTGAATGTACCTTTTCTGTCCTAGAGACATTAGATGATATTTAATCACTGCGTATTTAGGTTGTTCATAGCTGGGACAGCTTTGCTAACTCCTGGCCGGGTGTTTTAAAGGGTACCTCTATTGTAATTTCTCTGACATTCTCCTGATTAGCCTGGAATTATAGGGTTTGTAGAGAAAGGTCTCTGAGGCAAAGTGTGATTTCTCTCACATGCTGTCCAAAGCAGATACCACAGTATGATTCCTGAGTACTGATTGCCTTCCCCAGGGTTAGTCAAGGCCCAGAAGAAAGGCATTTGGGCCTTGGGGTGAAGTGGAGTGGTTTTTGTTCAGGATTCTACATAGCCTACCAGCCCACTTTGTGTTGGTCCCCCCCCACACACACTCCCTATATGAGGGACTATTAAACATCACTCTGTCTACCTGGCTCCAGGCAACTGGACCCAGTCCCCAGTCTCTATAGCTGGGACTCGGGAGGATTGTATCTGCCTATTCAGGGTGTCCCACTATCCTAGTTAGCTTTAGCTTGACACAGCTTAGAGATACCTGAGAAAGGAGTCTCATCTGCAAGATTTCTCAGATCAGATTGGCTTATGGGTATGTCTATGGGAGGTTGTCTTGATTTTTAATTGATGTGGCAGGGCCCAGTCTGTTCCCTGGGCAGGTGGCCCTGGGTTGTATAATAAAGCTAGCTGAGCAGGAGCCTGCTGCAAGCAGCATTCATCCATGGTTTGAGTTCCTGCCCTGAATTCCCTCAGTGATGGACTATAGCCTGTAAGCTGAAATAAACCCAGTCTTCCCCAAACTTGCTTTTAGTCAGTGTTTTATCACAGCAACAGAGAAGCATGTAGAACACCCACTTCTTCATTCTCCTTTATCTATCACAGACATTCCAGGCTTCTCAAGACTCGGGAAGCAATGGGGAAGTTCAGCTGTGGAGGTAGTTAGCTGTGGCAGCCCGCTGTCAGATGTACACAGTTCATGTCCCCACTCAGCCTACCGAAGGGCACTTTCAAGGCTTCAAAATCAGGGTGAGAGTGAATGAAGAAGGCCTCCCATGCAGGCCTTTGTGGGACATCAGTTTTGACCTCATTTGTGTAAGATGCTAAGAAGCATGGTCGCTGAATCCCATGGTTAAGAGCACGATCAATTTGTAAGAAACCGACAGACTATCTTCACACTGGCTATGCAGTCTGTATCTCCACCAGCATGAAGCACAGTCCCCTGCTCCACGGCCTCGCGGGCATTAGGTAGTGCCAGCCACGTGGGCTGCATTCATCGTCGTGAGAGACCAAGATCTGAGTAAGACACAGTTATGGCAAGACCAGAGAGATGGCTCAGTGGGTGAAGATGCCTGCTGCCAAGCCCGATGACCCCGGCTCCATCTCCACAAGGTGGAAGAAGAGATCCAATTCCTAAAAGTTGTCCTGTGACCTTCACATGTGCACCGACACACATGCGCACGCGCGCGCACACACACACACACACACAGATATATGTAATAAAAATTTTAAACAGAAACATGATAAATAATGATCTAAGGACGTTCATTCGTTCCTTCTTTCAAAAAAAAAAACCATTCAGCTTCTACTCCAGGTGTGGCATCATGGGAGTGTGCTGCAAGTATCAGGCCCCTGGGGCTCTTTGCTAAGGTTGTTCTTTCCTGCCCCTCTTCCTCTCTGAGCCTTAGCCTCTCCCCTTGTTAAGTCAGGTGACAAGAACAAATGATTCCAGGGCCCTGCACTTCTAACAACTAAGGCTGAGCCCTATGGGTAGGGATCAACCTTAGTTTCAAACCCAATCCTGCCAGACTCTATTTTCCTCATCTGTGAGATGGGCTCATCACAGGCTGCTTCCTGGACTTTCCTAAGAACTAAATGGAAGCGCCTGTGTAAGTTTCTAAGGACCCGTGCCTAGCACCATGAGTGCTGGTTAGTCACAGCATATCAAGGTTATGTCTGTCATTCTGACCCCTGCCACATACCTTTAGTGCTTCAGAGGGGGACACATTGGAAAGAAACCACAAGACCCTCCATGGCACCCTCCAGAAGGGCTCAGGAGTGAGCAAAAGGAGTTCAAATTCAGAGAGAGAGAGAGAGAGAGAGAGAGAGAGAGAGAGAGAGAGAGAGAGAGAGACTAAATAAGCCTACTGGGGAACTGGAGGAGGGGGGCCAGACTTGGGGAGGAGGGACACCCCGGGAAGCCTGAGGGAGGGGCTGGGCCTATATCCTGCCCTTCCAAGAGCTTGTGGTGGCTGGCGCTGTGCACCGGCCCCGGCTGGGGGTGCCGAAAGGTGGCCGTGTGTGTAAGTCCTTCCAGCTGCAGCCAGGTAATCCCCGCCCTGGTGCAGGAGAGATGATACCCCCGGAGGGCCAGGCCTGGTCCAGCGCAGGATGCTTGCCCTGTGAAAGCGCTCAGCCGGCCTCGCGTTTCGCTGCGCTCAGGTCCAGCATGAATCATTCCTTTTTGAACGTGTCTAAATGTGTTTATAAAATAAAGCTGCGGCCCAGGGCTGCTCCGGGCAGAGCGGGAAGGTAATATGTTTTTAATTGGAGAGATTGGGGAAGGAGGCAGCCTGCCAGGGTGAGCTCACCCCGCATGCATGCGGCTGGGCGGAGAACAACGCAGGTTCAGATTCCTGGACTGCAGTGGCCCAGTCACAGGACCGGCTCATTCGGGACCTGGCTCTTGTGGTGGGCCATCCCTGGGTCTCTGGATGCCTGTCGACCGAGGTTAGCAGAAGCGAGGCCTGGGAATCCACAGAAACCCTAGACCCCAATATCCAGGTGGATCAGTGCACAGATCTGAAAATGTACACGCGGTGTGGACCTGGAGTCTTCCAGGCCCTGGTTTTGCAGGGGGGCGGGTCACCACTAAGCTCCGCCCACCTGCTCAGTATCCTGAGGAACTCGAAATCCTATACCACAATGATGTGAAATTTGAAGGCTGGCTTTATTTGATTTTATCCTATTTACTTTTTCCCTTATTTTTGGCTCTGTGGGCCAAGTAAACCAGATGTGCAGGCCCCATTTGGCCTTGCCTTCATCCCGCTTAGACCACGGGTGTGGACCTCTCTTGGTCAGTCCCCAGCTATCACTACTCAGGCAAGTTATTTTGCTTCTCTGAGCCCTGGCTTCCTCAAGTTAAAAATCTGGTCGTTGAATGCAACTTCTCCTGACTTTCTAATGGTTTCCAAGTTAACAGGAGGCCAAAAAAAGGGTGGAGTCCACTCTGACACCTGCTGTGGGCCAGGCCCAGGGCTTAGCTATCAACGTGCTGTGGTGGTTGTTTGCTCAGTCAAACATCCCCAGTTCTGTACTCTGGACACTGTTCCCATTGAACAGATGAGGCTCGGAGCTGATGCTGACTTTATGGACTATCTTCCCAACTTGGAGTTGAGGTCATCTGAATTTAAGGAACATTTGTCAGGGTAAGAATCAGGGAGAATTTGTCAAGGGAAAGTGGGGTAGAAGGATGCTTGAGCTTTGGGTCCTTGTTACTTGGGCTTTGGGTCCTTGTAGTGACAACACACCAATGTGCTAGCAATAGCCTTTACAGAGTGAGCAAGCAAGAGATCCAGGGCGTGATGAAGCAGGCCCTGTGTGGATCCAGTGTGTGCAGCATTATGCATTGGAAGACTGGTACTCTCTGGAAGAATCGTACTGTTCCACTTAGTAGCTTGAAAGAAAAGAATTATGTGCAAACGTTTTTCAAGACAGAATTAGAAAATCGAATGTTCGCCATAAGGGAAATAGTTTAATAAGTTATGTAATATCTATACCAAGAAGGTTCGTAGCCTTCAAAGAATGTGCAGTCACGGGAGAAAATATGATATAAAAGTAAAGAAAGAAAGTAAGATTAGATAAACATATATACCATACCCAAAGAAATGAAAAGAAAGATAGGTAGGAACATCCTCATGTGAATTCTCTGTGGTAAAGTTTTACTTTATTATAACTAGCTTTTGTTGAAAATATTCAGACTTTCTCTCCAGTGTGCATATTCCATTTTTAGAATAAAAAAAGTATGTATTTGCTGTATGTAATGGGTCCTGTCCCATTCAGTTTGAGAAGCAGATCCCCATTGGAGTCAGGATTCACATTTATCTAAAAACAAAAGCTGGGATGGCCAGACAGCTTGGCAGGTAAAGGGGCTTGGTGCCAGGCCTGACAATCGGAGTTTGATCCCTGGTAGAAGGAAAGAACCAACTCCTGAGAGCTATCCTCTGACCTCTGCATGTGTGCTGTGGTAAGTGTAGCCAGGAGGAAACCCTAGAGTAGGGTACCCCAATTCAAGGTTTCAGTTACTGGCTGACAGGGTTGTGGTTGAATCCCACACATATGATTCTTTATTCTTCTGTGTGGTTTTTTAACTTTTTACATAGATACTGCTTACAATCAGCAAACAAACTAGCAAACTATAAGTCAGTCCCCTAGCGTTTGCCACTTAGGTCTGAGAATCCAGGTTATCTGCACTTACCATAACGCCTCTGTTTGGGTCATGATGACGGGGCTGAAAGTGTCTAATCACATTTGAATCAGTTTCAACCTAAAAAAATATGTGTAATTGGGTTTCTTTCCTCTCTTACAGAGGAGTGGTTTGGGGCAGCTCTTCAAATCTGTTTTCTCAAACTTGGCCAAGTTTCTTGGTTTTACTTAACAGAGACAAACACAACTGTGGAAGAAACATTGCTGAGTGAGAAGATTCATTGTCCTGAAGTCGCTCCATGAGCTAAACTCCTGTCCTTTACTGTACCTGCCCTTTCGCGCAGCTGGTCATGCTTCTGGTTTCAAAGTTCATAAGGTCTCAAAGAATCCTTGCTAAAAGTCAAGACTTTCTTGTTCTCTGGTCAGAGCTGCTGGGGTCCACAGTGGGTTCTACTACCTGCCAGGGCTAAACCTTATCCAAGCCATTGTTCAACACACCGCCATGACCTTGCTCCAGCATTACCTACCCCATAATCCACAAGACTTGGAACAGACTCCCATAGGATCGTGAATTCTTGACTGCCCTCCCTCACCTTTCTATCTTTGTTCATCTGTAAAAGGAGACCAGGACCACCTTGATGGAGATGTTCATTGGATTGCATAGGATTACCTGCATGTAAAACCCTGATCTCAGGATGGAGTATGTCATCCTCGCTGCTCCAGCAGCCTTCATCTCTCTGGCCCAGGAGCTCATTTGAATCTGCACACACACACACACACACACACACACACACACACACACACTCTTCCTCAGCAGGTCACCAAATCTTTTCAGGCTGATTAGGCTGACAGCTTTGAGGTAACTGTAGGATGGGGCTGGTCACTGGAAATACCAAGGCAGGATTAGAGGGTTGGGACTCTGGATCCTTGTTCTCCAGCCTGTGGAGAGGAGAAGACTGCTGATGGGCCCATGACTTAATCAATCTTAATTATGAAATAAAATCTTCATAGCAACCGCAAAGGACAGGGATGGGATAGCTTCCAGACAGCTGACACCTGGCACCCCTCTCCTATACCTGGCTCTATACATCTTTACCTCTCATCCTTTGTAATATCCTCCATAATAAACCAGCCCTTATAAGCCAGTGGATCCATCTATTCCCTTAGTCACTCTAGCCAATCAGTGGTTCTGGTGAACTCTGAACTACAGTCTGTCACTCAGAAGGGCTTGGAGGTGGAGCAACCTTGGGGTCTGAGTCCTCTGCCTGTGGGAAAAATTCTATCTCCAGGTGGACAGTACCAGAATTGAGCTGGAGTAGAGGACCTGATGGGTATCTCCCTGGCTGGCATCCTCTGCAGAAGTGAGCACTTGCTTGGTGTGCTTGGGAACCCCCCAATCTCTGCTACCCATGCCTACTACCACAGGCATGCTGGGAGGGTAGAGAGGTACCGTTTGTTTTTTCAGCAGTGGTCAAAAATCACTAGCCTGATTTTACAAGCTGTTCCAGTGATGCGATAGACATGTTTCCTCACCTTCTTCCTGCTCAGTCCTGTCACTCTCCTCCTCACTCAGGAGTCCAAGTTCACAAACAGGAAATGGTTCCTAACCTAAACAGGAGGGCAAACAAACCAGAAATCCCGCCGTGGCCTCAAACTCTACTGGTCCCTTATTTCTATAGACTGACTCTTGACCCTCAGCCGATCCTTAAGCCAGCCCATGGGCATCCATGCCTAATACAGTGGCAATGGCTTGGGTTCAATGGAATGGCATGATAACTCTCTTAGACCATCTTCAATTTCTTGATTTATTTGAGGGACTCTTTAAAAAATTTATTATTTTTTTATGTGTATGAATGTGTTGCCTGTGTATATGTAAGTGTACCCATGTGGTACAGTACCTGTGGAGGTCAGAGGAGGGTGTTGGAACCCCTAGAACTGGAGTTACCAACAGCTATTAGCTTCCATGTGGGTGCTGGGAATCAAACCCAGGTCTGCAAGAACAATCAGTGCTCTTAATCATGAGCCATCTCTCCAGCCTCTATCTGAAGGACTCTTGAACACTTCAAGGTGTGTGTGTGTGTGTGTGTGTGTGTGTGTGTGTGGAGAGAGAGAGAAGACAGAGACAGAGATAGAAGCAGAATGAATATAAGGTCTTTCTACCTTAACAACAAACATGTTTTGGGTTAACTACTAGAAGGTGAGGTCCTAAAGAACCAGAGAAAATGAAGTCCAGGAAGAAAATCAATCACCATCACTCCACTGTACGACCTTGGGTAAGCTGCTCAAGCCTCAGTTTTTCTCATCTGTTAAATGGGGATAATTGCTGTCTTATTGGGATATCTGATGGCCAACTTCACTAACACAGTTTGTGCAGAGCACAGAAAACTCTAGAACACATGAAATGTTGACCATGCACAGCAACAAGAACAAGTCTCTGGCTGGTAGGGAAACAACCCCACTCAGCATGCTTTCCAATTGCTCAGGGTGCACTTAAGACAGGTAAGGGGACTTGGAAGTAAATGAAGCCCCTCCCCGCACAGGCTGCAGACCTGCAGCTAGAACCTCTGCGCCACGCCACACTCTGAAATGCATTCCAGATGCACAAGAGAATGGATTGTTTTTTAAGAACCAAACCGTGGAAGTGAAAAGACTTGAATATTTATCAGACCTCTGGGGAGGAAAGGTTGGTTAAACTTAGAAGCATCAAAAAAGATCACAGAGAGAGGGCTGGATGGAGGCAATGTAAATGCAACATGATGAAGACAGCAAGGGGCAGAGATGCTGGCACAGCTCTGTCGTGCGTGCGTGTGTGTGTGTGTGTGTGTGTGTGTGTGTGTGTGTAAGCATGGGACACTTGAGAAAGCCAAATGAATGGAACACCTAAATATGAAGTCATCGCAGAAAACAAATATACTCATTCTGACACCTATTAATTGTGTCACTTTGGCAGGACACTTCTCTCCTTTGAGCCTCGGTTTCCTCATCTATAAAACAGGAGTTTTAACAGCCACTTTACGAGATGTTTTATGGAAAGCATCTGGCACAGGTATGTCTTGAGAGAATTTGCTTATTCTTTTCATACCCCTCCTGGATACCTGTCTTACCCTCTCCTGTGTTGCTATGGCCACATCAGTGAGTTTTGCCATCAGAAAGCAAGTAAAAGTGTTGTAGACCCATCTAGAACTGGCCCTTCCTGCAAACTGACAGATGGAGAGGTTCAGAATTTTACAGGAGATGTAACACCAGAGGAAGGAATCTGGATCCCAGAATCCCTCCTGCAAGACTGCTTGGCCAGGAACCCCTGATTAGATTATATGGTAAGATAGAAATTTTAATTAGGTTGAGCCACTATGATTTAGAGATTAGCTATTATAGCTTCATTGAGCAATGCCTACCATAACTAACACAGTACTCTAATAATTGCTATTCAATTGGACCAACAAATTGCAAGGTGGCGGTCTAATATTTGGGGTTGTTAAATGCAGTGCCTGATGGAGCCTCTGGTGAGTGACAGTGGGGTTTCTCCATCCAATCACTAATCAAAACCGTACACTGGAAGGTTTCCAGAGAAGTGGCTGATAGAAATAAAAAACTAGGTCCTGTTGGTTGACTTAAGGTTTTGTTCTAAATTGTTGACTTTGGGCTTTGCATATTCTGAGGTTGGGATTGGCTAGAGTGTTTTGACTAGACTAGACCAGAGCTCAAAAAATATTCAGAGGATAAGCCAAAATAAAAGTAGAAAGGAAGAAACAGAAAAATCAGATTGTCTAGTCAGCTGATAGTAATCGGGCTCACAGCCAGAAAACAGTCAGCCCTGCCAATGACATGGGCCTCAGGTGACTTACCAAAGCAAAATTATGCCAACTAGCTCAGGGCAGGGAGACACGGCTTGCTGGGCAGCAAGACATGGTTAATTCCTCTGACCAGACGAGTGGACACTTAGGGCAGTGCTGTCTACACAGGGAAGATGGTCAGAGCAACTGAAATCCCTAAGGCAGACATAGCTGGCTTCCCACTCAACAGTGATTCCCAAGCCTTCCTTAGAAAGCAGCATCCTGATGCTGGGGGTGGAGCTCAGTGGCAGAGCACCTGCTAACTTGTCCAAGGCCTGGATTTCATCCCCAGCATCACGAAAACAAAGCAAACAATAATTAAAAAAAAAAAAAAAACCTATCCCACGTTGCTCTGGCCCCAAAAGTTGATTTGTTCTATACCAGACTTCTATGTCTTTCAATTCCCTCTTGTCACTGATTGATCTAGGATTCGAGATATGATTCACTTCTACCCAGTAAGATGTCAGGCAAAGTTTGCTAGAGTGCTTTTTGGAAAAGCAAAGAAAAAGAGAAGTGGAGGAAGGGCTCTTTCCTCCCGCACTCCCTTTCTATTATTTACTTAGGACTCTACAGCAACGATGTGATTCCCAGAGACCCTGAATCCATGTTGCCAACATGAGGCACTTAGGTAGCTTCTGAGCCAACCTGGAGATTGTTATATGAAATAATTCCATCTTTACTCTTCAGTTGTACTTAGGTGTCCTGCTCTAGGTTCCTTGTTGGTGTTACTAAATTGGTAAAATCATTGGGAGTTACCTAAACGTGATACCTGACTTTCCTCCGGTCAGGTGTGAAGGCCAAAGCCTAATTGGTCCGCCCATGAGGACTAAGGAAGGAGAGCATGCTACAGTTGGAATGAGCCACTGATCCACCAGTTTGGCAGGGTAGAGTGTGTACCATGGAAAGCTGAGCCATAGCCTTCTAGAAAGGACCACATCTAAAGGAAGGCATGCCAGGACAGGAGGACCAGCAGGATGCCCCTGTGTTAGGTGCACCAGAAAAGCTAGGAGCTGGGGGAACATGTAGGTGGTCAGTCAGGGGCAATGGGAAAATTGGGGTTCCTCACTGGCAGGTCTCCGAAGAACCCCTAAAAGGAGAGCCAGCATTTGTGTATTGGCTCAATGGAGTGTGGTGAGCCCTACCTACTTGTACCCAGTGGTGGTCAGTGCCTTGGGGACCCTTCTGCTCTCTCCCATGCATGACTCTTCCCCAAGTCAGTGGAGATGGGGTACAGAGGAACAGGAGATAGCTGGAGAAAAGATTGTGGAATCTCATGATGCTGACCTCTGTGAAAGTGGGTCTGGGTACCCTGAGTGCTGTTCTTAAACTGCTCTCTCAGGTGGACTCCCTTTGGTCCTCTCAACAGAGGCACAGGTGGCCAATGAGAAGGTGGGAGGAGCGGTGAGCTGCCATCCAGCAAGGAGAGAATCAAAGTGGGGCAGCGAGGTGTCAGGAGGGAGTTGTTACTCAGCTCATCATACACCTCTGGGTGAGGCTTACTGAAACAGGGTCATCATCTGCCGACCTTCTGCACAGTAGGCCCCTGCCCAGGCTGCTCAGAGACCCCGACCACAGCCAGTGCTTCTAACAGCAGCTTGCCTTCTGCCAGCACCTACCATCATCCCTAAGGAATGATGTCATCACCCTTGGGTTTAGAGTTACAAATGTAGCTACAATTTTTTGAATGTTATTTATTTTTATTTTACGTGTATGAGTGTTATGCCTGCAAGTATGTAAATGCACCTGTGTCATGCAATGTCTGAGGAAGACAGAAGAGGGTGTCAGATCCCCTGGAACTAGAGTTACAGACAGTTGTTAGTTGCCATGTGGGTGCTGGGATTTGAACCTGGGTCTTCTACAAGAGCCACCAGTGCTCTTAACCACTGAGTCATCTCTCCAGTTTCCAGCAGCTGCCATTTTTAAGATCTCAGTCATACCTTCAAGACCACTACTGCCTGTGTTTTCATGATTGTAACTCTATTTAGCTCCAAACAAATGTGAAGTTCCTTTGTTCTTAGCTAGGCTTCTCTCTCCCCCGACTCCCCAGTGTCAATTCTCAAGAAGACAGCAACTCCCCTAAGTTTAGAGAATCTATTCCTCCCCTCCCTCCCTGCCACCCCAGGCCCTGGGTGCTTCCCAAAGCCACTCATCTGTGTTACCATCCCTCCCCAGTTCTGCCCTTCCAACCTATTAACACCCCTTTAATGAGTCCCCTCTATCAAGGTCCTTCTGTTAGAAATCCCTGGCCTGGCTCTGCTTTCCAACTGTATCGTGGCTGGTACATCGACCTCTCAATCCAAGGGCTGACCTGAAGAATTCTCAGGTAAGGTCAGAACTGAAGAGTGTAAGGAACTTTAAAATATTTTAGTTTCAATATTAAACATTGCTGAGTATTTAAGAGCTGAAAAGCAGTATGTTCTAAGTCCTGGAAGAGATTTGGAAGCCCAAGATATCACCTGGAGGCAGGTAGGAGATGGGACAGGAAGGCGTTGCAAAGTTAATGGAGAGGTGAAGAGTGTTGCCTAAGAAGCTGGCTCCATCCCATAGCTGCTGGAAAGCCATCCCAGTGGGCTGGGCCTGGGCTCCCAGCAGTCTGCTCAGCAGGCTTGTAGCTCGGTTACTTTTCTGCTCAGGGATTCTGAACAGAAGCATAGCCTCTGTACTCCAGTATCCTGCAGCGCCCTCCAGTCATGCTATTCAAAAATGCCTTTAGATATTCCCAAATGTCATGTGGGCAGCAAAGCTGGCTGAGAAATGATCTGCTAATTAGGACACTTTACATTAAAAATAAATCCAGCGCTGGGGAGATGGATCAGTGGGGTAAAGGGACCTGATGCCAACCTTGACAACCTGAGTTTGATCCCAGGAACCTACAGGATGGAAGGAGAGAACTGACTCTGCAGGTTGTCCTCTGACCTCCACACACACACTATGGCCTGCATCCCCATACACATACACTCACACATACACGAAATAAATAAATGCATGCAAAAAAAGTTTGCGGCAGGGGGCTGGAGAATTGGTTCAGTGGTTAAGAGCACTGACTTCTCTTACAGAGGACCTGGGTTCAATTCCCAGCACCGACATGGTGGCTAACAACCATCCATAACTCTAGTTCAAGAGGATCCAATGCCCTCTCTGACCTCTGCAGGCATTGCATGACATGGGTGCCCTTACATACATGCAGGCCTAATATGCATGCACATATAATAAAATATTTTTCTAAAGTTTTTTTTTTTAATTTGAATTTCCAGCCTCTCTTGAAAAAAAACCCTACAGAGGCATGAATGCTGGCTGAATGTCTCCATCTGGGTGGATACCAACCGCCTCTGCTATGTGGTGTGTGGCTCATCTACTGCCACAGAGCAAATGACCTAAAACTTCATGACTTAGAACATCTTATTATCGCCTAGGTGTCTGGCAGAGCTCGGTGGGGGGTTCTGGCTCAAGGTCTCCAAAGGCAACAGCCAATGTACTGGTGACTCTGCAGGCACCCAAGGGCTTCCTGGCAGGATTCAGTTCTTCATGGGTATTAGCTGGAGGGCCTCAGCTGGCCAGGACTACTGGTCCACACCACCCTCTCTGCTCCTGACTGCTGGGGCCTCTACATGGGCCAGGTCATGAGATGACAGCTTACAGGGGCTAGGTCACAAGATGGCAGCTTGCATGGTCCAGGTCATAAGCTGGCTACCTCCAGGGGCCAGGTCACAAGATGGCAGCTTTCTTCATTAGAACAAGTAAGGAGCACCAGAGGGCAATGGAGAGAGCCAGAGTCCATCTTCTAATGCTCATCTTGAAAGTGGCCCGGGCCCTCACCCAAGGATGAGATTCTACGTGGATGCCAGGAGGTGGGAGCTGCCAGGAGGTGGGAGCTGCCGGGAGCTGCTACAGAGGCAGCTGGGCTCATTTCCTAGGGATGCTGCAGTAAAAAGGTCCAAGCTGGACAGCTTGGAAAAGAAGTTGCAGAGGCTAGGAGACTGAAGTCAAGGCATCTGCCAGGCGGGCTCACCCTCAGGTTCTAGGGAAGAATCCTTCTGGTATTTCCCAGCTTTGGGTGGCTGTCAGCAATCCTTGATGCACCTTGATGCTCCTTGGGTTAAAGGTACAGCACTGCCTTTTCCACCTTGACAGGCAACCCGCCGTGTGGCTGTGGCTGTGGTCACTCACCTCACAAGATCACACTTTTTCTAGTTTCGTTTTGTCTTTACCTCTTCCAGAGACAGTCACGCTCACAGGTACCAGGGAATGGGACTCCAGCATGTCCCTTCAGAGGACACGGCTGCAGCACAGGCCTCCATAGGTGAGGCTTGTACAGCACTATTGATGTGTATGGCAGTGTCCACGATGTAGGATGGGTCCATTGATAAGGACCCCTGTGTGACCATAGGAACTCCTCTAGGAAGGGCTGTCCTGTGGCCCCAGTGCAGAGCTTGACCAGAGCACACTGTGCCTGCGCTAAGTTCCACCCCTAATTGTACTCATGGGCTCAGGTCTTCCCCCTGTGCTGTCCCTGCCAGGACTTTTAAACTGATTTTTTGAGCACTATCTTGCTAGTCTCCTTTGTAGCGAGACCCTTGAAGTCAGGGATTTCATCTGACTCCCTTCTGGGCCCTTAGTGTCTCCCATTGGACAGGACACCATGTAGGTGAGTGAATGGATCAGTGAATGGACAGGTAAGGGCATAAACAGCCAACATGCATGGCAGTCCGTGAAAAGATGAGACGGAATAGGGTCACAGCTCAGAGGCCACTGAGGTGAGACATCTCAGCTTGGCAGCCTGGGATATGGCCTGAAACAAAGTCTATGCACCATGAATTGTTCAGTTAATGGCACCACACTATGTAGGATGCCTACATTCAGGGGAAGCAGATGGACAGAGGATTCACATAAGTCTAAATTTTTTCAAAGTGCAAGCTGAATAACTATTGACTAAGGTAGAAGTTAAGACTCCCCAAAGGGTTTGGTAACTTGATGACTAAGTTGGGTCTGAGAGGGAAAGAAGGCAGAGGGGAGGGTGTGGGAGCAGGGCCTTGGGGAAGCAAGGCCCTAATGAGGACCTCAGGGGAGGAAGCAGACAGTTCTGTTCAATTTCCGCAGGCTTGGCTCCTCATTTGGAAAGTGGAACAAAAACCCAGATGTTAGGGGTACTGGAAGGTACTTCAGGCCAGGCCAGGATGGCTTGAAACCTCCAGGTTAAGGGGACTGGGTGGTTTAGAATGTGCTCGGGTGTCTGCAAAGTTGAGAGGTTTGAAGTCTCATTGTGTGCCCATGCACTGCACTCCTGCACTGTGAGGTTATGTGTGGTTTGATGCATCCATTCACTGAAGACACATGTACATACACACACACACACACACACACACACACACACACACACACACACACATGCATACCCTACTTGGAAGATCTGAGATTGGAGTCTCAGGACAGGAGACACTTGATGGCAGAGCCTTCCATTCCCTTGTTTACCATTCTCCTGTTGTCACCCATCACCTCCTCCCTGCTAGGCAGTGTCTGAGGACTCCTTGTCTCCTCATGCTCCCCCTTAGACTCTCAGGCACCAAAGTTCCTCCAGACCAGCACTGCCCATGTTCGAAAGCAATTCCTGTCCTAGGAGTGTTCTGGGCCCACCTGGTGGGATGCCATCTGCCTCAACTCCTCACCTGGCTGCGAAGCCCTGCCCTCCTGTCCTGTGCCCACGGCAGTGGCTTTGATCCACCGTCTAGACAACCTCATGGGTCAGAATCACTTAGAAAACGTCTGGCAAGGTAATTACTGCCTCATGACAAAGCACTGGTATTTCAAGTGATTTGGGTTAAAATTATACAGCAGAGTCTATTTTGGGGTTGTCCTATGACAATGTCATCCATCCTCATTTGCATCCTAACGTGCTGTGAGAGGCAAAGGGCTGGTTAAATCACAGCCAGCCCTTGGGAATTCAATATGGGAGACTGCTGGGTGTGTGACTGACTCCTCACTGAAGAGCTGAAGACCTTTGGGTCAGAGGACCACGTGAGACCTTTACACACTGTTAAGTACTTAAGTGAAGAGAGTTGCTAAGGTTTATGTTGACTTTAGAAAAGTCCTTGAAGGTGAGTTGGTCCAGGCCCCAGTGCCTGTCATTTTATAAATGGGAAACTGAGGCTCAAGGGGTAGAAGTGACATGTCCAACATCACATCATGAGCCAGTGACAGGCCAGGCCTGGATCCCAGAGCCTCCCCCAGCTGCCAGCTGTCATTAGGTGATACAAGCAGCTGATGGTGGCCCATGTGTCCCTGAGGATGCTGGGAGAGACCACTGCCCATAATAAGAATGTGTCTTATCAGAAATAATTGAGACCAAACATAGGGAATTGGTAGGGCTCTGAGGGAGGACTGGTGACAGCAGCAGGGAAAGGCAGGGATCAGGGGTTGCCTGGCCTTGGCTAAGAGATAACTGAGGCCTTGTTCTCTTCTGCTTGAAACAGGTGGTGCAGGGGTTGCAGACTAGCAGGTGGGCCTCAGCTAGAGCTCACAGCTTCGCTGAGGTGATGCAGAAGAAATGGAGAGTTTCTGGGTGCTGTCATCCTTCCCTGCAAGTGTAAGAACTGCTGTCCCCTCTCCTCCACAAGAACAGCCTAGCCCAACCACCACATTCACATCCTAAAACACACTTTTTAACAGGGAGCCCATCTATCCATCCAGAGTTCATTACCATAGCACACAGATAAGCAAAGCAGCTTATCTTGTACACCTGGAGAAGAAGGAAACCCAGTAAACAGTGTTGGCTCGTGGGAGTAAAACAAGGAAGACCAAGGAGGACCAGAGGACCCAAGAGGACTGTGGCCCAGGAACCATGTGTCCATTCTCTCTCCATCTCCTCCTCTGTATGCCTCCTCTTCCTGCCACTGTCACCATCGCACCCCGTCTCTCCCTTTTCTCTCTCTACTCCCCTACTCAGCGTTTCCTTTCAGATCAGATCACAAGCAGTGGCAAGCATGGCCTGCGCTCCAGCCTAACAGTGGGGCGCCAGAAGATGGCTCTCTCCCTCTCTGGCAAGGAAAACCGCAGCAAAGACTCAGACTGGGTCTGGTGCCCAGCCCTGAAGCACGCCCTCCTCTGCCTTGGTCACATGGCAGCCCTGTGACTGAGACAGTGTGACCATGAGTCTCAGCCTCCACCAGCCCCACGAAGCAGACATAGGCAAGAGGTATGCCAGGCAGACCTTGAAGGAAGATTTCCCAAGTTCTATGACAACAGGAGCCTGGTCAAGAAACCAGGGTAGGGGCTGGAGAGCTGGCTCAGCAGTTCAGAAAACTGACTGCTCTTGCAGAGGACCCAGGTTCAGTTCCCAGCACCCACAGTGTGGCTAACAACCATCCATAACTTCAGTTCCAGGGGATCTGATGCCCTCTTCTGGCTTCCATGGGCATTTCACACATGTGGTGCACTTACATATATTCAGGCAAAACACTTATAAACATTAAAAAATAATAATTAAAATACAAAAATTCAGGCCAGGCATGGTGGTACATGTTGGTACATGGTGGTACCTTTAATCCCAGCACTTAGGAGGCAGAGGCAGGCAGATCTCTGTGAGACTGAGGCCAGCATGTTTACTATAAAGGGCCACAGCTGCTTCTGGACACACACAGAGCTGGGAGGAACTGAGGAGCATGGGTAGAAGTGGGCAGCACTTGCCTCCCAGGCAACAGCTGTTCTCAGCATATGAGTGGGCACTGAATGTAGGTAGAGGTCAAAGGTCCCTGCAGCCTGCATGCCCCGCCCCCCAGCTCTGTGTTTGTATCTAGAAACAGCTGTGGCCCTTTATGTTAACCATGCTGTATCTGAGTGTGACCCACCACTGCCCTGGACCTTGTTCATTTTTATAGTGACCCTTGGCAAAAGGGGTTCCAGGTCATAGGACACAGAGGACAGAAGTGTCCATAGCTAACCAGTTAGAGAAGAGCAGAGCCAGGGTTCGAACCAATGATTCATTGACTTCTAAGCCCATGTTCGACCCTAATGTCAGCTTGATATTGCATGTTAGCTTGTGTCAAGACAACACACACACACACACACACACACACACACACACACACACACAGAGGAGAGAGAGAGAGAGATCCTGCTTTCAAAGCTCAAAGGCCAGGAGCAGAGATGTGTGAAGTACACGTCACAGCAGAGAGGAAATAATGACATGGCAGACATGTGGGCCAGCTCCTGAGTGGCACAGAGAAGGGACATGTCCATCCAAATGATGTATTCTTTACAACTCAGTGACAAGTGACAGGAGTGTGCGTAGAATGGTTGAAGGGAGAAGGGGGAGAGATTGATCGACTCATGTTTCTGAAAAGCCCATTGACTTTGCTTCGGGCATGTTGATCAGGAACTGAGTCTCCACAGGTGATTCCAGTGTCAAGCAGTGCGGGCCACCATATCAACTTTACTTTTACAAAGGGTTTGCTTCCTGAAGGCAAAATATCCACCTGGTTAACCCATGACTAGTTCGTTTGGTTAACCTCCCGAAAGCAGAATTCCTACTTACTTTACTCTCAAATCCCCAGGCTTGAGTGTTCCTGGATTTGTTTGGGCCACATGCTCTCCTGTCAGTGAGACGAGGCAAATCCAGAGAAGTGAGAGCCCTGATTTGCTGTTGGCAGGGACTGGGTTATCTGTTTACTCCTGAAATTGAAGGAGGGCCAGGCCCCTGGGCACTGAGTGGGCGCTGAGTGTGGAGAGGCCGTCTGTGGGTCTCCCACAGGAGGAGGCCCACAGAAGAGGGCCTGGGAGCTTGGGTCTGCAAGATGATAACACGTGCACGCAGCACGGGGGCCGTGAGGAGCAGGGTGTTCCCCCTGGAGAGAACAGTCTGTGCCCAGGCATGGGAGTGTGAATTAACAGTTTGGCATAGCTGGAGGCCAGAGCGTGAGCAGGAAGGGTGTGAGACACAGTTGGATACAGGGAATAAACGGGGTCCACAATCCTCCTGGGAACCTAACCTGCTCCTGCAGGAATCCTGGGACAGTGGAGCCAGATTGATGGGCAAGGGCGAGGGCTCTGGACTGGACGCCAGCCCTGGCCCTCTCTCCATCTGTGTGCATTCTCTGCCTCTCTGACATGGGGAGGACACAGCACTGTCCTCACACTGCAACAGTGAGACCCATGAGCTCAGCCCTGGGTAAACAGAAGAGACTACACTGGGTGAACTGTAGGATCCCTCCCCTGAGGTCCTGGAAGAGGTGGAGAAAGAAACACTGCTGAGGACGGGTGGAGAACACAGAACTCGTGAGAGAAAATTCCATGGCACTTGGCAGACGATCAGATGTGGGAAAGGAAGAATCCAGGATAAAAATAAACAGGAAGACAAAAATCTACCCTTGACCTTGAATCCCTTAATATTCACTTTTGAACAAACAAATTTTCTCTGGAAAAAAAAAATTCAACCTATTTCTCTAGGATTTTTTTTTTTTTTTCTTCTTCAAATTCCTCAAAAAAAAAAAAAAAAAAAAAATCCTAAGACCGTTGGACTCTCAGTTTGGGAATCTCGGTGTGGGTTTTCTTTCTTTTTCTTTTCTCCCCCTTTTAGCCTGAACATGTCTAGCTGGAGATGCTTCCAATGTGCTTCCTCCCAGAACCCCTGAGCCCTCCTCCTCTTTAGGACCACCCACTTTCCTGGGCCACTGCTGTTTGGTGCAGTGGGAACATGGTCTTGTGTGGATAGATTCGCAAACGACTTTGTTCACCACTGTGAGTCTAAACATCGAGGCAGTTTGCGGGACTCAAGTTCCATGGAATCCTCACAAAAATAAGAGAAAGAAGAAACAGGAGGAAGGAAACACAGAGCCGCCAGGATCAATTCAAAAGGAGACGACTCGGGCCAGCCACTTAACAAAATGTTTCACAAGAGCTATTTGATGTCCAAGCGCAAATAACATCGCTCCTCCACTGAGTCTGAAACCTTGTCATTTCAAAGCTGGCTTTACAGTCCTAAATTAGTGAATCAGTTCAACCAATCCGAGACATGTGGAGCGAATTTCACTTGAATCACACGGTTTTATATCAAAGGAAAACAGCTGTGGGGAAACAGACAAACAGCACGAAGACTTTCTATGTTTTAAAATTATTATTTTTAGTTTTGTTAAAGCCTGGAGCCTGATAACTGAATGAAATGAGGTTGGACACACGGGACCAGGTGGCTCATTGTGTTTAATGAGAACATAAACTTCAGATTTCCATTACGACACCTACGCTGCCCGGGGAAACACGGGGAGGGGGAAGGTGGACCTGCTTCTCCGTGTACCCAATAAAGTCTCGATGAGAATTTTCCCTAGGGAACCCATGGCTGGCTACAACAAACCGAATTCTCCTTGGACACTGTCAAACTGATGGAGACAGTTCAAAAGGACTCTGACGCCCGTGGCCTTCGTGCATTGCTACTTGCTGGTGATGGGGTAGTTTCCAGCCACCTGAGGCATGGTCCTTAGTAGGACCACCCCAGCAGTCATGGCTGGAATCTATACCTGGTTTACTCAATGGTGACTGTGCTACCGTCTCTGTAACAGGAGACAGAGGCTGCAGACAGTCAAGTCCGTTGTCCACATTCACAGGTAGTGCCCTCAAAACTCCAGACCTCCCAGTCTGGAGTTCAGGGTGAAGAGGGCCAGGATGGGCAGAGAGGGACAGGTGGTGTTGAGGCTGATGGAAGAAAAAGCAAAGGACCTCAGATGAGGATGAGTGGGATGTATCTGGGGAATCCTCTGTGGTTCACTGTGACTGGCCTGGATAAGGTGGCAGGAGAGAGCCGTGACTCAGGCAACCCCCCAAGGTATCAGAGAGTCACAGTACAGATCTCGAAGGTCTGTCACACAGGCACTGTGGATCTGGCACAGGTCAGAAGGGTGCAACAGAGGAAGGAGCATCCAAGCAGGACAAGCCCTAACAGGCTTTGAGAGGACAGACTTACTGGCTGGGGGAGGCAGAAGGCGAAGGGAGAACCAACAGGCATCGGTGGTATCAGCCTCTCCCACAGTCCGCACTGCTGGCTCTGCCCAGCAACTGCCAAACACTCTCCTCAGGTGGTGCCCTCCTCAGAACCTTGCCAGCAGGCCATGTGTCACTCAGCAGCTTCTGGTCTAGGTCAAGTTTCTGGAAGACCCCAAAATGTCAAGGCGTTCCCCATTCTCAAGGCCAGCAGAGCCACCTAGCTCTCCACCCCCAATAACTCAAGTTCATGCTTCAGGACATTCAACCCGCTCTTTGGCAGCTGAAATCACCGTTTTCCTTCTGCACATAGAACCCCCAACTCAGGAGGGTGAGTGGGCAGGGATCCAACAGCACAGCGCCACTTCTCTGCTCTTGGGTCTGAGCCAAGATTTAATTTTTCATTTTCAGAAACATGAGTGGTCAAACCACATATTGAAAATGGAAACCATCCTTTGAGCAACCCTGTGTCTCTTTCCCCTCACTCAGAGCAGGCGGACCTCTGATGGGACAGGGTGTCAGTGTCTCAGCTAAGGAGGGGGCGGGGCCTCAGTGGGCACCCATGGTCCCTGCACAGCTTTGCGTTCCCCACAGCTGCCTCCGTGAGTCTGGCTCTTAGTTTCTTTAACTGGGCATGATGATATACATCAGTAATCTCACAATTAGGAGGCTGGGGCAGAAGAATAAAAATTGAGGCCAGTTCAAGCTATGTGGTGAGACTCTGTCAAAGAAGGGAGAAAGATACACACACACACACACACACACACACACACACACACACATATATATATATAGAGAGAGAGAGAGGCAGAGAGACACTACAAAGACATGAAGACACCTCAGAGAAACACAGAGAGAGAGAGAGCGTCAGAGACTTAGAACTATGGCTAGGATCAGATGACACCCATGTTAACTCTTAGAACTGTGTATACTGTGTATAAACAGTCTACATGTCTCCAGATTTTATACTCAGCCAAGCCTTTATCTGGAGGAACAAAATGACATCATCAATAACTTTGCCCTCACGCCTTCATTTCCTCCCCTCTCTGGCCAGGTCTATGGAAATTTTGAGAGCAGTGGGAAGCCTGGAGACTGTGCTACCCTTAGCAAGCCACAGAATATCTCTGGACCTTGGTTTAATCATCTGTAAAATGGAAGCAATTGTGCTCAGCCTTAGTCTGAAGACACAGGTGCCGGATGGAGTTCGTAGCTCTCTGTACCTGTGGGCACTAGTCCCAGGACCCTCATAGATACCACCATTCATGGATAGGACCCTGTACATGCAATGCATGATACTTACACATGGCCTCCCATCTTCTCCTGTAGGTGAACTGCCATGTGAATACTTGTGACTGTGTTGCTCAGGGGACAAGATAAAGAAGTCAATACAGATATATCTGTTTCCAAGTATTTTCTATCAGTGGCTGCCTTCGATTGGGGAACTCGGACTCCGTCGACCCGGAGGACAAATGTTCTGCAGAGTCAAGGAGATCAGCGTGAGCGGGAAAGACTTGCCTCCTCTCCACTCAGGGAGGAAGAGAGAGATTCATGCCCTGGGAGACTGAGTCGCTTGGCCTGTGGAGAGGAAAGACTACCCTATCCACAGTCTTAGGTTCAGAGGCACAAAGTTTTAACTTGTCTGAAAGGGACTGAATCCAGGGACCCACAGAATGGCTTCCCACCCCCATAAAGGGCCTGAGGGAGTGGATTCTCTGAGGAAGATGACATGTGACTGGACCCTCAGAGCAGGATTGGCTACAAAATTTGCAGGACCTGGCTCACAGTGAAAATGGGCACCCCTTGCTCAAAAAATATTCAGAACCTCAGCACAGTGGTAGTGGGTATCCCAGTGGGACCCTTCAAAGCCCATCCCCCTGAGCAGCAGCACCCATGAAACTGGTATGCCTGGCTTCAGCCTCAGAAGATGATGACTTTCTTTCACTACAACAAAATACTGGAGACCATAAACTTATAAAGAAGATTTCTTTTGGCTGTTTTAGAGGTTCTATTTATGATCAACTGGCCTCTGGGTTTGGGGCCCATGACACATCATGGCAGGCATCCATGACAGGGCAAAACTATTCATTCACCTTGTGCCCAGGAAATGAAAGAGAAAGGAAGTCCCCTGTACCCTAAAGACCATCGCCTTCCAATAGTGCTATAATTGGGGACCAAGTAGCAGACCCAAACTAGACTGGAAGCCTGGCAAAGGTCCGTGACTCAGCTGAGCACTAGAGAAGCAGGCACCATCGTCAGAGGAACCCTCATCCTAACATAGCCTGCCACCTTGGATAGGTGAGGAATGCTGGATACTTGGCCCTAAGGTTTGGTTTGCATATGGTTCGTAGAATTTCTTCACAAGTGGAGGGAAAAGAACCATTTCCCACCTCTGCCCTGAGCAGGTTTAATGTGACTGAGAAAAAGGGAGGAATACGAGCATCCCATGTCTGAGCACTGTGTAACAAAAGTTCACTGTCAGCTTTCCGTCACTGTAACAAAGTACCTGAGATAACCATTTTAAAAAGAAGAAAAGGTTATTTGGTCCATATCTAAGTTTTATTTCTGTTGCTGTTAATAGAATGCCCTAACAAAAAGCAACTTAAGAGAGGAAGGGTTTATTTTATTTCACTGTCACTCCATGAAGCCCAGCAGCCTGGCAGGATCTCAAATGCCAGGCCTTTCTCCAAGGAACGTGACAGACCTGAGGACCAGGGGGGCAGAGGCAGAGACAGAGAGACGGGGTAAAGGGATTTGCCAGTATGATGTGGTTTGGAGCCAAAAGCCCACCGTCTGTAGACAGGCTGGTGAAGCCCAGGGTAGCCGGTGCTGCAGGGGCTCCCCCTGGGCCATCTGCTGTAGGATTCCTTTGCTGAAGAAGGGAACTTCCCTCCCATTTGGGTCCTCACCTGATTGGATAGGACCCACAACACTAGGAAGGACAATCCACTTCATTCAAAGTCCATCCAGAATGTTTGGTCGGGTGTCTGGATACTGTGGCCCAGCCAGGTTGAAACATAAAACTAACCTTCACATGAGGTCAACTCACAGGGCAGGTAACCCTGGGCCCAGCTGAGAGTCAGGCAGCTCCCTCCTTGGTGTCTTCAGCAGGCTGAGGGGGGAACATGGACGAGTTGTCTGTACAGTTTAATCCGTCTGCTATATCAGAAATGGATCAGACTGTTTCCTCCCACAGTGCTGCTGCCCATGCCTGATCACCAGAAAGCTCAGATCCAAGGTCTCTGGTCACTGGACAGACACTTGCTGCAAGGTGGAATTCACCCACCAGGGGACAAGGCCAGAAGACCATCCCCACACAGGCACATGTAGGCTAGGTGTGCCCAGCAACACACTATTCTGTGGTCAGCAGACTTGAATAACAGAGAGGCCCTGGCTTAGCAAAGAGGCACATCCAGAATCCCATACCAGTTCTTTAGCTGTGGGTAGCTTAACCTCTCTGTGTTTTTACAACAGGAATTTTGGACCAGGAGAAAATGTTGTCTGTCTCATGAACTTCTAGACAATGAAAAGCACATAATCTATTTCTCCTTTTTGTTTGGCCTGCTAGGAAGCTCAGAGCACCACTCCAAGTGCAATGCTCAGGGTCTGTTACATCTCAGGCAACCATGTGCTCCCTCCTTGTCTCTCCACTAGTGAACAATTTAAGGACACACACACCTTACTGTGCAGGTGACTTGTGAGTCACCAGGTTCTGACCTGAAGTGCTCAGCAGGTGTGTATTGAATCTGTAGTTAGTTCATGCAACTGAAAGCCTGTGGGGCAGTCACCAGTGTCCATTACATCTGCACAGACATGCTAAGAGGGTCAGTGAGATGACTCAGCAGGTAAAAGTCCTTGCTACTAAGCCTGAGTTCAATCCCCAGAACCCACATGGTGGAAAAACAGAACTGACTTCCCCAAATTGTCCTCTGATCCACAGCATGCTGTGGTATATACATGCACACACACACACACACACACACACACACGCACACACGCACACACACACACGCATACACACACATACTTACACATAAATGAATAAATAAACAAAGTGAACTGGAGAAGTTACTCAGTGGTTAAGAGCATTGCAGAGGACCTGGGTTCAAGTCCCAGCACCCACATGGCAGTTAACAACCATCCTTAACTCTAGTTCCAGGGAATTCAATGCCCTCTTCTGGACTCCATGGGAATTACACGTACATGGTACATTTACACACGTAGGCAAAATACATAAAATAAAAATATATTAATTTAAAAAATTGTTAAAGAATTTTTTTAAATGGTAAGAACTTTCCCAAGTTTAAGAACATGGAAGAGGAGACTGGCTGTCCTACAACCTGACAAGCATCCCATACAGCACTCATCAAAGAAGCTTCTTTTTGCAACAGATGGAGGCTAGAGCAGAGTTCCACAACTGGTCACACACAGAGAATATACACCTGAGAGATGCCCAGTCCTAGTTGACATATCTACAGTAGAACACCTAAGGGTCATGGAACATACTGGAACAGAGGGTAGAGAGAAAACTAGTGCATCCCTCAACTCTCATCAGCAAAGATTCCTTATACAGCAGAGTGCAATGCACACAGACCACAACTGGCTAAGTTATAGAGAACAAGAGGCTCCAGAGTGTGTAGCCCTTGATTGGCCTCCTATATTAAACCTCATCCACCCTCGGCTCTGGGACCATTGCGGAAGCAGGCTTGGAAAGGTCGTAAGAGCCAGGGTTGTTCATGAATATAGGGAAACAGAGGCTTTCAGGCCACTGGAAGTTTGTACATGTGAACTTGCAGCAGTGATGGCATCGAGCACAAGATCCATGACAACTGAGTCAGACAAGGGCTCAGAGTGGAGTGAGGGAAATGGGCGGCAGGCCAGCCCTAGCCTGGGAACTGTTGGAGACTGGGTGAGGAAGAGTAGACCTTGCTTACAATCTCTAGATAGGCTGACTAGACTCTAGTGGATGAACTTGCACCGAAGGACATCTGGGTACGAACACTTGACTGGATAGGACTTAACCTGTATGGCAGAATGGGGGACATGAATGGGGGAGGGAGTCTAAGTTTGATTAAGAACTGTTGTATGAAATGTACAAAAGCTCAATAAATTTTTTTTAAAAAAAAGAACATGGAAGAGACAGCACAGAGACTTAAGCTGGTGTTTACCACAAAGGCCCCTGCCTTACCTCTGCACTCCACCACCAAAGACAAGAAAGAGGGGCTGGCTGTCTCCTCCACACCCTGGGACTGTCTGCCTCTTTGGCCCACTCTTACGTTCACTCTGCATCTTCGTGTCTCAGACTCTGTCACTCTAAGGCTCTGCCAGTATCTCAGGTCCTTTGTACAAACCTGTGGGATGGTAGTATGTGATGGCTACTGTCAATTGACAGACTCTAGAATCACCTTGGTGATGGGCATCTGGGCATACCTGCAGGGATTAACTTGATCACATTCACTGATGTGGGAAGACCCATGACTTGAGCAGGGCTATTCCCTGGGCTGGGATCCCGGATGGAAGAACATGGAGAAAGTCAGCTGAGCACACTCAAGCTTGTGTTTGCTACTCTCTTCTTGACCATGGGTGCAGTGTGGCAGCTGCCTCAGGCTCCTGCCATGGTGGACTGGAACCTGGAACTCTGAGCAAGTAGCCCTTTTTCCCCCGAAGTTGCTTTTGTCAGGATATTTTATCTCAGCAAAGGGAAAAGAAGGAAAGACATCATTAAGTTGGTTCTCTGCCACTGGCTTGCTCGCTCTCCGCCACTGGCTTGCTCGCTCTCCGCCACTGGCTTGCTCGCTCTCACTCTCTTCATGTAGACGAAACATCATGACTGCAGAAGGGAGCTCAGCCTCACTTCACATACGTGAAAACTGAGGCCCACAGAAGTTGGTGTCACTTGGTCAGATCTGGGTGACCCCAGAGTCAATCAAATAATAAGCAGAATGTATTTCTGCAGTGACAAGTTGAAACAGTAAGACTTGGACTTTTTCCCTTCAGAGGAATGTCTGTCCTCTGACATCCTTATGGGTGGGGTGGAAACTTCCTCTCTACTTCAGCTCCTTCTATAAAGTGAGAGACACACCAACCCACACTACAAGAGCAGGTGTTCTATTGCATAGCTTTCTGATCTTCAAGCTTCTGTACCGCTGGCTGTGACCCTGGGTTCCATCTGTAAGGAGAAAGAAACTGTCATTGTTCTTACAACTGTAAGTTTAACCAGGACCAGCTCATACAAAGCACTCACCCCAGAGCCCCGCACACAGAGTCAGCATTAGATACAAGACCTTGAACTTTCTAGGCAAGCACTCTGCCTGAGCTATGGCCTCAGCCCCACGTATTCTTATGCGCATGAAATGAAGCTTAGGTCTTCACCAGTTCGGGTCTCCTATAGCCTGAACATGGGTAGTCCGTGCCAGCAGATGACAGAGATGAGGGACCCGTCTGCAGGCTTTCTTCCTTCCAGGGGCCATTAGATACTGTTCTTGACCCCCACCAGGGTGGGGCACTCAGAAGCAGCCCCCTCATCAGCCTGGGATGGCACCTAAGGACCTAAGCAACTGAGCCTAGGACTGGCCTCCTGTCTCAGAGGGAGTCCCAAATCCCCCTCCTTTGTCTTGGAAGGTGAAGGCACAAGAGACAGCATGGAATACCCCTGCCTAGAAAGCAGAGGATGGACCCTAAGACATGGCAAGTCTTCCCATCAGCAAGGATAGCAAAGCAGTCTGCTAGAGGTATCACCTAGCTTTATAAATGGGCATTCACACACAGAGGCACACTCCCATTTTACAGATGGGAAAATGGAGTCTCAACGACCCAAAGTGACCAGTCTAAGGTCCCACAGGGAATTGGTGGTGGAGCTAGGATCTGAACAGATTCTGTTGAAGCGATGTGCCCAGGGACACTCCCTCAGCTGGACTTTTCACCACCAGTGTCCTGTTGTCCAGACAGGGCTTCCTGGCACCCTCCACACACTTGCTCATACTGACTGGCTCTGGCTGCACTGCCAAGAGCTCAGACCTGATTTGAATTTGGGGTTCTCTCCACCACAGTCCAGCAAAGGTTTTTGTTGGAATGCCCCTCACATTTCTAGACGGTCCAACCACACAGTGAAAGGCAGGTTTTTGCCACAACAAAAGGCAGAAATATCACCAAGGAGTAAACAGAATTCCTTGGCCTCTTCAGAGCATGTGTCAACATCTCCCCTTCAGGCTTAGATCTTGTCTGCTTGCGGGGGAGGGGTCCTTCCTGCTCCGCCCGCCCAGTGCAGGATGGGCCAGGGGCTGCAGTGCTCTGCTCTCCGAAGCTCCAGCCCAGCCCAGGCACCGCCTCTAGCAGCTGAGAAAGCATAAGACGTCTTCCTACCCCCACAGTGCACCACATGGAAAAACCATTCACAGGCTCCCAGCCCTCGCCCTGCCCCCTGGCACACACATGTACCGGGCCACCGTTTTAGAAACAGGCCTTCCCATAGAGAAAACGTATGTGACATGCACAAAACAGCTTGATTTCAACTGAAGGCTGGAAATAAATGAATCTGAAATGTGCATGCTTAAAAATAATTTCTGTGGAAAGCACACCATTTAATACTGCGTCTCTAAATGAACGCTCACTCCCAGGCAGGCTTAGAACATGATGGGAACCAGCAGTCAGACCCCACCTAGGACTCCCACTCTCACCAACGGCACAGTGCCCAGGGGTAGCAAGTGTGTGTGTGTGTGTGTGTGTGTGTGTGTGTGTGCACATGTATGGGCAGATGGCCCGTTACAGGTGAATGTGTGTGCAGTTATAAGCTTGTATGCATGTCCCAACACTGCTCCTCCCTGATCAGTGAGCATTCACCAGCTCTGTGTCCCTTCCCTAGGGGACAGGCTCAAGGCCATCACGAGTGGGTAGCTAATGTTCACAATACTCCTTGTGAGGTGCCAAGGTCTCCACCAAGCACTCGTCTGAGTTGTGACTGTAGAGCTTAACAGGCACTCAACCTGTGCAGTAGTTCAGCGGCTGGCACTGTCCAGTGCCACGATCCTGCCAAGAACCTCTGTTCACCCAGCAGACACTAGAGAAAGCACTAACTGCGAGTTGATCCCAAGGATGAGCACTGCTCTTCCTCAGGATGGCCCTGGAACAGCTGAAGACCTTCTCTCCGCTTTTACTTTTGCCTGGTCTGCAGTTTCTTTTACTTACACTCTGTGATTGGCGGAGCATGGATTTACCTTTCTAAAGAAATAGATTGAAAGGTCAGCATTTATTGGTTTTTCTTTTAAGTCTGTTAAACTAGTCCCTTGGGTTGTTTTAACTAGCTCAGGCTAGGGCTGTCTGCTTTGCTTCCAAAAGCAGGACTTCTTGGTATCCACACTAGGGACATTTGGGGCCATGTAGTTCTTTGATGTTGGGGAGTGTCCTGTGTTAATGGCATCCCTGGCCTCTGCCCGTTGGATGCTAGTGCCCACCCCTAGTTGTGTCAAAACATCTTTGCCGGACACTGCTAGATGTTATTTGAGGAACAAAGTCATCCCCAGCTGAGGACAACTTTTCTTAAAGGTTCTTTCCACTAGCAAAAACCCAAAGTGTGTGTGTGGGGGGGGGGTGAGCACACAAAAAAAATGTGGTGTCTCTGACCTCACTGTGTGTCATGCTACAGAAGTCACACAAGGGCCAGACGTGGTGGTGCACGCCTTTAATCTCAGCACTCGGGAGGCAGAGGCAGGAGGATTTCTGTGAGTTCAAGGCCAGCCTGGTGTACATAGTG
>NW_008353596.1:1812294-1814631 GCF_000622305.1 Nannospalax galili
GGCTACCAGGAGGCATGTCTCAAAAAGACCAAAGAAGAAGAAAAAGAAGAGGGGGAGAAGGGGGAGGAGGAGGATGAGGAGGGGGAGGAGGAGGGGGGGGAGGCAGAAGCAGAAACAGAAGCAAAAGCAGAAGCAGAAGCAGCCACCACACAAAAGAACAGAAGAGCCACCTGAGGAAAAAGTATCGCCAAGGACCCACAGCTCTGTGGGACCAGGCTCTGCAACAGACATCCTGGCATCAATTCCCACAGAAAAGCCAGGGACACGGCACTGTGAGCCAGACAGCAGTATAGCTGGCCCAATGCACAAGGCAGGTTACAAGCAGGTGCCCAGTTGGTCCCAGTCCCTTTCTTCCTCCAGGTCTGTGGATACTTTTCCCAGCTCTGGGATCAGCCATAGCCAATGCTACCAGTTAGCAACCTCACTGCCTAGTTCAGCTTCTCTATTGGGATAAAGTAACAAGGTAACAGAAAGACACTCCCCTCCCCTGCCCAGCTCCCAGGAATCCAGGCGTACTGACCTGAGTATCTCTGAGTGGAGGACCTCTGGGGTCTACCATCATTTATTTGCCTCACAGGGCATTTCTCAGACTCATCCAAGGGGGAGTGGAGCTCACAAAGCCAGACTTTGAACACATCAGCTGAGCTGCAAAGTTCAGAACTTAGCTAGCACACCGCTGGAGAGACTTTGAGTGCCATTCGCATTTTCTTAACACGACTCTTGGAGGGTTCTGGGAAACACAGTGAGGTTGTGCTTTGCAATTTCATTAGTCACCAGTTGCTGGGTGCAGGGCATAGGCACGCTGGGGGCACCATGGATCATAAGCAGCTGAATGGCTGAGATCAAGTGCAAGGGGGACCCGCCGCCAGATTCCAGGGCAAGGGGAAAATAGAAATCTGAAATGTGTTTCTACTTACTGTCCTTTCCAGTAAGACGAAACGATCTCTCCCCCAAACATGTGTTCCTGCTTAGGCCAGAAACTGTATATATTGGTCTAAATCCAGAATGGTCTGTGTGACATATTGCTCTGTATGACAAAATTACTACAACCTGCATTCTCTGTAGAATGCCTGTTGCAACGGTATAGGTTGATAATTTGTTGTACAACAAAAGTACATAATAATTTCATGTCACTGTGGGCCCAGCCTTGGAGTTTTCAAAAGGAAATCTGGGGTGCATGTGGGCCAGTGGACCCCCCCTGCTTCTATCCACCTTCCACTCATATGGTGAGTGCTGGGGCCGGGGAGACGGGCTGTGTATACAACATGCCATATTCCAGTTGAAAGTGACAAGAACACACCACACACACACACACACACACACACACACACGCACCATACACACAATCAAAAAAACTAAAAACCACACCAGATGGCAGTCTGGTGTTCTCATGTACCAGGCATCAGTGGCCAGACCTGGTTCAACTACCAAGAGAGGGCAGAGAAGCCAAAAGACAGGAATGTTCATCTTTCAGCACTGAGCTCTTGAGAATCTGTCCAGGGTAAAGCCACGTGAAGGGCTTCAAGACCCCCCTCCCAAACCACCATCAAAAAAACTAAAAACCACACCAGATGGCAGTCTGGTGTTCTCATGTACCAGGCATCAGTGGCCAGACCTGGTTCAACTACCAAGAGAGGGCAGAGAAGCCAAAAGACAGGAATGTTCATCTTTCAGCACTGAGCTCTTGAGAATCTGTCCAGGGTAAAGCCACGTGAAGGGCTTCAAGACCCCCCTCCCAAACCACAGCCCCCCCCCCCACCTTCTGGCCCTTGTCAGGGCTAAGGTTTCACTCCAAAGCCGGGCCCTATTCCAGCCCTGTCGTCTGTCCCTCTAAGCAGCTCCGACAGATCACTCCGCAGTACACGGGGATAATGTCTTGGAGAGGAACAGCCCGAAACATGATCCAGTCAGGGTGCATTAACGGCAAAGCATTTCTTTTATGACACCTCTCCCAGAGCAGGGTTGCAAACCAGGGAGGAATCGGTGACTAGAATAACTGAGGCAGGCACGAGAGGGCTAAGTGGCCAGTACGTTTTAGTGTGACACTACCGTTTTTCCTGGTGTGGAAACGACTTCTAGGAAAACATAAAACTCTTTTCCTTCCCTCTTTCCCTCCACCTTTCTTTTCTCTCTCATTGGACAGTTTTGCAAATTAGGAAAAAGGCTTTTTTAAAATTTACTATTTTATTTTATGTGTATGAGTGTTTTGTCTGCATGTATGTGAGTGCACTTCTTTCGTGCAATGCCATGGAGGTCAGAAGAGGGCTTCGGATTCCCCTGGAACTGGAGTTAAGGATGGTTTGTAGCTGCCATGTGGGTGCTGGGAATTGAACCCAG
>NW_008353596.1:1814768-1901268 GCF_000622305.1 Nannospalax galili
ATTGAACCCAGGTCCTCTGCAAGAGCAGTCAGTGCTCTTAACCGCTGAGCCATCTCTCCAGCCCCAGAAAAAGGAGAGTTTTTGACACCCAGGGAACTGCATCAAGGTGTGTCTTCCTGGTTATTTCCCAGAGAATGAGGACTTCCAAGCCCCGCCAAGTGAACCCCCCCTCCCCGCCCCAAAATCACACGTCTTCCAGATTTCAAACTTACTTTTCTACCAGAAAAGTAAGGCTCCTCTTAAGCCTAAAATGTTCCAACAGAGCAGAGTCCTTTTGATCCCGTTACATCAGAATCTGACTAAATTTGTCTCTGCTACCTAAAACAGTGGTTAAGCTACAGTGGCTTGGGGGAACCGGGCTTTTCTGTTGCCTTCATCAGGCCGCCAGACCTGGATTCTAGGTTTGGTGACCATCGAAAATCTATCTACTTAGAGTTTTTCAGTCTTAACAAAACCTGAAACATATTTTGCCTGGCATTTTTCCTTGGGATTTTTAAGCCAGCGGGTCCTTTCTGACAAATGGGATCCATATGTCCTGATTCATTGATACTAAGCCACTAGGGTGCTGTTTCGCAAGTGCACTTTGATGTTCGGGGCCTGCAGCATTTGAGGGCCTTTTCCTTCACAAACAGGAAGTATCCCTTCTTAGGGAGCACAGAGCGAAGAGACCAGCTCCCTCAGAATGCTGGACGAGGCTTCGGGACATGTTTGTTTGTTGCCTGGCCATAGGCCAGCTCCCATGCCCTGCCCTGGGGTAAGGTGGGAAGGGGTCTGTGTCTGGGTGCTTGGACCCTCCTGGCCACACCCCGGGATTCAGTCTTCTCTCACAGTGAGATCAGCAGGCCCGGGCATGTTTACTGATTTGATGGGATGAAAATAACACCATGCTGGAGGGCTGGGTGGGGTTTGTCTTTCTTCCTTTGGAGCTGCTGTGGAGCCCTGTGTCCCTTCCCAGGTGGGACCAAGACAGCTCTGAAGGACTATGGTATTAGACTATGATGATGGAAGCATCAGGGACCAGCCTGCCTCTTCTGAGGTCCCACAGGGAGGGGCAGGAGACAGCATCAGGCCATGGGCAAGCCTAGGTATGGGATCGAAATTCTGCAACACCCACCTGGAGACTCAGTTTCCCCTTCTCTGAGCTGTGAGTCGTAACCTTCACATTGCTGGGTCAAAGCTCACCCAGGGCTAGAACTGACCATGCTTTGTCCCCTTGGACAAAGAGCAGGGAGCATGGAGCCCTCTGATGGCCCAGCTCTGCCGCCCACAGGCTGGGTGCTTTACTAAGTTAGCCTCGTCAAGAGAGTACTGGTGTCCTGTATACACATGGGTGGCAGAGGACAAAAGCAGTGACCCCTCCTCTTCAGCCAGCTCTTTCCTGCCTGACTGCTGTGTTCTGGGTGTACCTGGATGGGAGGGATGGGCTACATTCCCCTCTCAGGAGGCCAGCCAGGGAGCAGGGCATGACTCAAACCCAGCCAGATGATGACTTTGATCTTAAACAGCAGCACATGCTCATGGCAGAGGTCAGACTCACTGCAGCTGCAGGAGCACGGGATGTTTGTGTGTTAACACCTCCCAGTACTGGGGGCATGGATGGGTCTCACTGGAGGGCCAGTCCTAGCTCTGCAGCTTTTGTTAGTCCTGGAAGTTGTCAAATGGTTCTTCTAGTGAGACTCTTCTTTGGGTAGGACAAGAAATGTTTGGTTTTCACTTGTAGTCAAGAGTCATGTCAGATACGGATCCCTAAACCCAGTGCCCACATTCATTTTCATGTGCACCCCAGTGAGGGCTCTCTTCAATGCCAGCTTCTCAGATGAACAACACTGGCCCCAGGCCACACCCTCCCTGTTCTCCCCCACATACCCACTGCCCTTCTGTTCCGCCTTCCTCCTGGGCCCTTTCTTCCTCTGCCACCCATGGGTATACAGGACACCTGTAACCTCTGGATCTTCAGGAGGCTAACTCAGAGCAGCACCCAGCCTGAGGGCAGCAGAGCTAGGCCATTAGAGGGCTCCACGACCATGAACATGGACATGGGTTCAGGAATGGGCATGTGACCTGAGTTAATCTAACATGACTAAATGCCTAATGGAATTTTCCGGACCTCTTGGGAAAGGGAAGCTCCCTGCAGCTAGCAATGCTACCTAAGCATATGGCTATAAACCTGGAGCTACAGGCAGTAAAGATGGACCCTTTGAAGGGAGAAAGCCCCTAAAGGCAAAGCCAGCATAGGAAGGCAGAAGACAGAGGTAAGAACAGCGTCTTGGTGATATTGTTTAGCCTGGGTCCAGCTGTGCCTAGAACTCACACTCCTAGGAGCTGGATGTGTCAGCCAGCTGACTCAAGCCAGCTACAGATAAGGGTGCTTGTCATGTGGGATGGAAAGAGATCAGATGTGTATTCCACCTTAAGCCCAAGCATCCTTGAAGTCAGCCAACCCCCAACTAAATAGCCGTAGCTCCCTTGTTTCCATTGTCCTCTGTGGCCCTTACCTAACAGAACCCCAGCCCACTGTCACTCCCACAATGCACCATCCTGGGTTTAGGTCCCAAGCTGCAGAGAGCAGCAGGCTGCCAGCATTGCTTCACATCCCATCCTCCATGCTGCTCCATAACACCACCAGGAACCCAGGGAGCTCCCTCAGCACCACCCAGGACAGCACTCCCAAGCTGTCAACCCCAAGCCTTGCCAGTCCACCGCTCCACCAGCAACTGCCTTTTGTTTCCGTGAGAGGAGAACCATTTCTCATCCTCTGCCCTTTTGGCACACACAAAGCCTCACAAAACCGTTCCATAGGCATACCTGTCCTTTCCTTGCAGGCTCCTGCTACAGAGGGCAAGATGGGTCACCTCTTGTCTGAGGCTGAATCTTCATCCCTTCCTTTTGGTTTTGGAGTCAGCCGGATCTGAGTACAGTTCCAGCTCTACCATAATACCAGTCGTGTGTGGCCATCAGTGATGTATGGCTCCCTGTGATAGGGCCAGCACATATTGCCAGAGTGGGCATTGTTACCACATGATTCTTCCTAAATAACCTCAGGTCCTTGTTACAAGGTCTGTAGATTGTGCAGAAATATGGTGTGGGAACAGATTATTCCTGTAAATTCGTCTTTAAAACAACACAAGGTGTTTGTGTTGGGTTCCGGGAGAACATGGGGCATAGCTGAGAGCAAAGGGCCTGAAGGGCCTCTACCCAGCTTCTGGCCACTAGGCAGGATACAGCACTGAACAGGAAGCCAATCACGCCTGCCACCACCTGAGGGCAGCCCCATGCGAATGGAGAGAGCTGGAAATGGCCTGTGCGCCACCATAAACAGCTCTGCTGGGCGGGTTACCATGAGCAGTCCCTAAGAGTAAGCCATGCTCAGCCTGGAACCAGAGCTCCAGTTCATGACTGCAGAAGCCAGAGTGATTTCACCATAAGAATCGCACAAGTCCTTTGCAATTCTGAGTTTGGGATCAGAATGAGGTGACCTCTTCTCTGAGGGCCCCAGGAGGTCTGAAGGTGGGCATGGAATGTCGCCCTCCATACACAGCCATGCCTGCAGGCGACAGACCATGAAGATCGCTCAGCAATCTCTCCCCTTCACTCACCCTATGCATCCATCCTACACTCTCACCTCCTGAGTTAGAATGGGACAAGAGCCTCTCCTTGCCCCATACTCAGCTACCCACCTGCCTAGCATCCTGCTCAGCTCTGTAACACATTTTGGGGGGAGTTCTTCCTTTGGTAATTCTACGTCTCCATTTCCACCTCCATACCCAAGTTCATTGGACCTCTCTATCACTGAGCGCCAAAAAACCAGGTCTCTTTTGCATGGACATGAAGAATACCAATATAGATGGAGGTGGTGGGAGGCTGAGGGATAAGGGTGGGAACTAGAGAGCAGTGACAGGGTCATTTGTGGTATGAAGCTGAGGGATGCCCACTCTGAGTCCTGTGAGAATGAGTGCCCATGGGCGTTCACTCTCAGAGCTGTGTGAGGGTGTGTGCCTTCTTAAAGACTGTACCCAAGACCCTTCAGTTACTTCATCCTGGTCCTGGTCCTACTTGGTTTGTATCCAGTCCTAGAGGGATACAAATATCACACGCACACTAGAAAACTGTGCCAGCATGATAAAGAATGTGTGGAACACAGGTCTAGGTTTGTTGAACCTTCCAACAAATCAAGAGAAGTTGGAAATGAGAATCTTTTGTATGAAACTATATGAATGTCCTAATTGGTTTTTGTCAAATTGGCACAAACTAGCAATGCCTGGGAAAAGGGAACCTTCATTGAGAAATTTCCTCCATCACATTGGCAATTAAGACATTTTATTAATTGCTAATTAATATAGAAGGGCCCAGCCCACTGTGGGCAGTGCTACCACTAAACAGGTGGGCCTGGGCTGTATAAGAAAATAGCTGAGCAAGCCAGGGGGACCAAGCCAGTAAGCAGCATTCCTCCATCGTCTCTGCTTCAGCTCCTGCATCAAAGTTCCTGCCATGAGTTCCTGCCCTGGCTTCCCTTGATGATGGACTGTAACCTATAAACTGAAATAAACCCTTTCCTACCCAAGTTGCTTTTGGTCATGGGGTTTATCACAGCAACAGAAAGCTAACTAGAATGTCTTTGAAAATTGCCGAGAGTAGACTTTAAACCTTTCATTTAAAAGGTGATAGGCATATAAGATAGTAGCTATATGAATTAGCTTGGTCTACCCACTCCACATATATGTCTCCATCAGAGCATCTGATCATATGTCATAGCTCCAGCCTGTGGTGATTTGAATTTACGGCATGCGAAAGCATATCCACACAGCCATCCTGTCTTTCACTGTGGGTACAGAACTCAATAAGTTACCTGAGATATTTCATGCTATATTATAAAACAGGGTTTGTGTTCAATGGTTTTGCCTAACTGTAGGCTAGGGCAAGTGAAATGAGCACACTTAAGATGACTTGAGCCAAGGCATGGTGATGCATGCCTTTAATCTCAGCAGTGGGAAGGCAGATTCAGGTGATCTCTATGAGATCAAGGCCAGCCTGGTTTACAAAGTGAGTTCCAGACAAGCTGGGGCTACAAGGAGACTGAGAGAGAGAGAGAGAGAGAGAGAGAGAGAGAGAGAGAGAGAGAGGAGAGAGAGAGAGAGAGAGAGAGAGAGAGAGAGAGAGAGAGATCATGACTTTAAAATGTTGACTCAACATCAAAGTCAAATTTAAAACTGAACAGTGTACCAAATCAAGCATGTCAGGTTGTGGGCCACAGACCTGGGGCCTGAATCAGCTACAGCAGTGCTGATCAAGGAAGGTGCAGGTGTGTGTTAGGGTTGGACACAGTCAGGAACTGAAGAGAGGAAGGAAGGAAGGAAGGGGGGAAGGAGGTGGGTCTGTGCACAGGGGGAGGACCTGCTCCTCTCCCTACAGTAGTGCCCTATGGGACGGCAGGACAGTGGCTGCATGGTGTAACACTGTATACTGGGATCCCAGCCTCTGCAAAACTTGTATCCCTGTGCGGATCTGAGGGGACCATGCTGCCTTGGTGACTGGAAACTAATGAGCCAAAGTGCTCCCTGGCATAACCAGGAGAGTCTCCTACTGGGATGGGACATTTAGATCACTTTGCGAGATGGCCAAAAGAAAATGAGAAATGGTTGCTTTTGGCCCACCTGAGTTGTCTGCTCTCTGTGCTTTTACAGGCAGTTTTCCATTTTTGTCTGCATTTAGCCTGTGGTTTTTTTTTTATCAAGTACGTTTTTATTGAATTTCTGGGAATTTCATCCAATATATTTTTACCGTAGTCTGATTCCTCCTCTATCTACACTCCCCTTACTACTCCCTGCCCAGTTTTATAGACATACACGTATATAGTCAAATTTGTGTCCCCGAGTCACCTGCCAAGAGTCATACCATTAAAAGAGAATGACCCTCCCCTTCCCAGCAGCTATTGGTTTCTAATAGTTTCTGAGGTCCGGTCAGGGCTTCTTCCCCACTTCCCCATCTCTATGCTGGGATTTTCTCTGGTTGAACTTCTGCTTTCTTGTGCATGTTGTTGCCATTGCTGTGAGCTCTTATGAATAACTAGTCAGCTATCTGGAAAACTCTGTTTCACTGTGGTCATCCACCACCTCTGGCTCTTGTAATCTCTCTACCCCTTTCACAATGATTCCTGAGCCTTGGGAGGCAGAAGTTTGATATGTGTCCAGTTCAAAACTAGTCACTTTGAAGTCTCTTATTCTCTGCACATTGGCCAGTTGTGGGTTTCTGTCTTAAATATCATCTGCTACATAAGGAAACTTCTCTGGTGAGAGTTGAGAGATGCATTAATCTACAGGCATAATGCTAAGTCATTAAGAGTCACTTTCATACTATATCTATTTAGCAGAGTATTAGGCTTTCCCCTATGGCCTGTGCCCTGTAGCCTGTCTAGTCACATGTTCCTAGACTTGACATAAATGTCAGGTATGGACATTCTCCTTCTTATGAAGAAGAGCAGACCTTAAATCCAGTTAGAAAGTGATTAGTTACTTCCATAATATTTGTGCCACTGTTGCATCAGAGGTTATATCTTGCCCAGCCAGCTGTTGCTGAAGCATGCAGGATTCACAGCTAGATAAGATTAATTTTTTTTTCTTCCAGTAACATGCATAGCACCTTCCAGCACTGTGAACGGTAGTCAGCAGAGATGAGGCTCTGAAGTCAGCACCAGCTTGATTTCTCCTTGTTCTACAGCACATGTGTATAGTGTCTTCAGCAATACAGTCTTATTGTCAAATTCTTGTGAGTAACCAAGTTCAGGGCAATGGCCAGTATTGTTTGAGGGTCTATGGGACCCCTAATCAACAGCACTGAAAGAGGGAGTCCATCCCTGGTGTTGAGCTTTTTTCTTTGCTAGCCTATGGTGTCTAGTAGGGGCAATGTCCCCCTGTTATAAAGTAACTAACTCAGTTTAATCTATTTTTATAATGTACATGTATATACCTAAAGTAGTGTCTATAGCTGTGTGTGCGTGTGTGCGTGCGTGCATGTGTGCAAACCTAAGAGCTGACTTTCCTGTGTCTGTTTTCCTCACCACTGGCCCCACAGAACAGAATGCCAGCCACACATGAAACTCTGAATCCTCTAGGAGCCACGTTTAAAGTGAGAAAAGGAACACATAAAATTAATTTTAGGGACTAGAGAGATGGCTCAGCAGTTAAGAACACTGACTGACTGCTCTTGCAGAGGATCTGGGATCGATTCCCAGCACCCACATTTCTAACTCCAGTACTAGGTGAGTCCAACACTCTCTTCTGACCTCTGTGGGCATTGCACAACACAGGTTTACTTACACACATACAGGCAATACACTCAGACACATTAAAAAATTAATTTTAATAACATGTCTTATTTAACCCAATAGATCAAAAAGCAATCATTATAACATATAAGCATAAAAGTTACTGAGATATTTCACATTCTTTCATTTGTGTTGACCTCAAATCCCATTGTGTGTTTCGTGTGTACAGTGTGTTTTTCTCCAGAGTCAGCAGCTTCAGGAGGCTCGGCCTGGTAGATAATCTGTCAGGCAGTGAGATAAGACCCAGTACATTGTAAGTGTCCAGTAAGTGAATAAAGGAGGGGGGCCTCAGGACCCTCAGCCGGGGCTGAAATGGACCTTATAGGCAAGTGTGAGGCACCTACTTGAATCCTTGAAGCATCCAGCCCTCAAGAGCTACTGGGACAGTACCGGTCACAACTCACCCCCTCCCCCAGTATCTGGCATACAGCAGGCACAAAGTGTCTGTTTATAAAGCGAATGGAGAGAGGATGGTTAGCGACTGTGTTCTATTTGTCCACAGCACTGGTTCTTAACCTTTCTTGTGGTGATAGGCCCTGTTGCACATCTGATAAACACTGTGGAAACTCCTCCCCACAAAATCCATACAAACTCAAAATGTTTGGATAAAATTTCACATTTACAGAGTCTCTATAAACTATTCTCAGACTTCCTGGTATATGGGTCCAAGTGAAAAATACTATGTGGCTTAAAAAATATTATTTCTATTTCCAATAAGTGCTTATCAACTTTGTTTTTCCTTGTTGTAGATTCTTTTTTTTTTCTTTTTTCTTTTTTTTTTTTTTTTTTGAAACAGGGTCTTCCTGTAGCCCTAGCTGCCCTGGGACTTTCTATGTAGACCAGGCTGGCCTTAATCTCACAGAGATCCACCTGCCTCTGCCTCCTGAGCGCTGGAATTAAAGGTGTGCATCACCACACCCAGCTATAGATTCATTTTTTAAAATTTTTTCAATTATTTTTATTTTATGTGTATGAGTGTATTGCCTGCATGTATGTAAGTGCACCTATGTTGTGCAGTGCCTGTGGAGGACAGAGGAGGGTGTCGGATCCCCTGGAACTGGAGTTACAGATGGTTGTTAGCCACGTGGGATTTGAACTTGGGTCTTCTGCAATAACTACCAGTGTTCTTAACCACCAAGCTATCTCTCCAGCCCTTGTAGATTCATTTTTTAAGAAGGGAAAATAGCTAATATCCCTTTCAGTTAAGTGTGGTGTTATGGTTTCGCCAGTGTAGAAGATTTTGACTCAATCCATGAAAATATTGGCATTTGCCACTGAACTTGACTTTCTTTCTCAGCATTTGTGTGTCAGCACTGTGCTACCATGTATGAACACAGCAGCCGCAAATTGTTTTGCCTGACTTGTTCAAGTAACGTGAAAGTATGAAGAGAAAAGATGCTGCGGACAGAGAAAAATGCATGAACAGGAAGAAAAGCTGCCGCTCAGATGTTTTCATGTTTTCTCCAGTCACTATCGGTTCCTAATAGTGGTTTACTTCTATTTTATTTATTTATTTTAGATTTACTTATGCTTGTGTATCATGTTTACACATTATATGATACACAGTATATGTACTGCAGAATTACTGTACTTCATTTTATGATACACGTTTGCTGCCTGCCTTTGTGTACATATGTATTTAGCTTATTCTTTCTTTCTAGGTTCCCTAAATTATCTTAAACTCTCCTTCAACTTCATTTCAGTAACTATATAATATCATAGATTTGGACTACCATACTCGCCCCCCCCCCGATCATTCCTCTACTGCTAGACTTTGGATTGTTTTCAGTTATTGCTTATTATAAATAGCTCTGGAATGAATGAAATCTGAAAACATAAAAACATCCCATATGCATCCCCATCTTCTTTTTGTTCCACTTATACTCCCGTGAGCAACATGGGCATCCCTCAGGACCGCCCTACCTGGCAGAACCAGACCAGAGCAGGTGTGGCAAGAGGGACCTGGCCCTCCAGTCTGCCTGACCTTGCATTTCTGGCCATCTCCCAGGCTCTCAGTTATGTGCAGGCATCTGGTCAGTCAGGAACACTGGGAGCCCATGACAAATGAGTCCCAAGTGGTCCAAAGCTCCATGCACACTCAGGATAACCTTTCCTTTGAGCACTGAAGGTCTACTATGTGCCTGCATGTGATAGTAGACCAGATGTGTTCTGTCTCCTGGGAACTTACTGCTGGGGTTGGGGAGGGGGGACAGATATGGAAGAAATGAACACATGTTAAAATAGAAATTGAAACAAACATATATGATAATCAGTTATTATCAGTAGAGAAAAACAGGAGTGTCCTTAACCTAACATGAGCCCCCAGGCACTCACTTTCTTTTTCTTTCTTTCTTTCTTTCTTTCTTTCTTCCTTTCTTTCTTTCCTTCTTTTTATTTTTTACTTTTTTATTTTTATTTTGTGTGTATGAGTATCATGCCTGCATGTATGTAATGCAATGCCGGCAGAAGTCAGTAGAAAAGAGGGTGTCAGATCACTGGAACTGGAGTTACAAACAGTAGTTAGCCACCATGTGGGTGCTAGGAACTGAGCTCAGGTCCTCTGCAAAAGGAGTGTTCTTAACCATAGAGCCATCTCTCCAGACCCCAGGGACTTTCTTTAGGCCAAATCTGAGTGTGAAGACTGGGCTTGACAGCAAGGAGCTGATGGAGGGTCTGGTGATAAAATTGAGGTGCAAAGGCAGAAAGAGCCCAGTGCAGTCCTGGCACTGCGCTGAGCTCAGGTAGCTGCCGTATCCAGGCCATCTTAGGCCCCCAAGCAAAGAGGTAGACATCTGCCCAAGAACAAGGGGAAGCCAGCAGCTAGCCTCTTGGTGGCATGATTTAAGTCACTTTGGTCAGCCTGGCCACAACCAGCATTCCCAACCTAGGGAGCACTTAGGGACCACTGGTCACACAGGCTAAGGATGACAGTGACTCAGGCAGGAATGATAACCCTAATGAGGGAAAAATAGTCAGGAACAGGGAGCGGCTAGCAGTAGGAATAAGAGGGAGCAGAGTCCATACTGACTCCCTGGACCCATGAAAGGTGCTATTCAGTGACATGGGGCTGGGGACTGGCACACTGGAGAGACAAGAGTGAGTATTCTTTGATGCACCTGAGGGTCTTCACGGAGTCATCCATGAGATGTCTAAGACAGATATCAAGCAGTAGCTGACAACAGGCATTCAAGGGAGTAATTCAATTCCTGTTTTCCAAGTATATTTTGGGACAAAGACCCGATGCTCTTCTGTACCATGGTTGGTAAGATTGGACACTGTGACCATCAGTCTTCCCATGGGTGCTGTGCCACCCACTGGGGCACAAATAGCATCCCATGCCAAGGGGAACCTGCTCCACTTGGTTTAATCCTGTGCTTCACCGGTTTTTGATGAAAGAATCACCAGTGTGTTTACAGCATCTACTGCTGTTTACTGACACTGCGAGTCTAAGGCGCATACTTCAGGCAATGCTGCTCTTTGCTGTATAACTATTAGTTTTTAAAAGCACACTAATGAAATGGCTCCCTAGCTGGTACATATCCACAGTGACGCACAGTAGTCCAGCTTTCAGGCTCACTTCCCCACACACCTTCTCCTCATGACCTTCAAGGTGGAGAGTCCAAAGGCAGATCTGGCCGAGGTCTACAGTCTTTTCTAAGCATTGCCTATGAAAACCCTGGAAGAGGTTCAAGGTCATTCCTTCTTCTTGGCTCAACATTCCTGCCCAGTGTTTTGTCCTAAAAGACAATGTAACCAAGAGGCGTCTTTGTAAATGTCTAGAAGTTCACAGACCCTTTAACTAGAAACCTTGACACCATACGCAAAGCGCCATCAGCACCACCAGGGTGGGTAAGTGTAGAAGCTGTGCAGAACACAAGGCTGCCTGCTGCTTGGGAAACGGGGTCAGCGCTGCTCCTCAGGCCTCATGCTTGGATGGGACTTTGGGTGAGTGGTTTAGGGGAAGATAGAGAGGACAGTGTGAGGGGTTTCTGAGGAAAAGTGTGGTCATTCGTCTTCGGCAGAGCAGTAAAGACCTAGGCACACTGCAAGACCCTAACTGCTCTCCCTGCACCTGCAACAGGCCCCCAAGCCTGCCCCTGAAATCCCTACCTCATCCTTTTACATCAAGCCTTCTGGGAACTCTTCACTGCCTTCTCAGAGGTTTAAGAAAAAGATAGAACTCCTCAAAGCTTCTGGAAAGTCAGTGGCCCGTTTCCTCCTAAATTCTTCCTGATCTGTTTGTTATACTGTCTGGTACATAGTAAGTATTCAGTAAATTTTTGTTGCATGCATTCATGACCATTAATGGAAGGCAAGAGACTGTCATGGGGAGGGAACATAGAAGAAAAAGGGAGAGTGTGTGACACACTTCTGCCTTCATTCTGGACAATTGGGTTTCTGCCTAAAATTGGGGGTCCTTATAGCACTATGACACTATGCACAAGA
This sequence comes from Nannospalax galili, assembly GCF_000622305.1. Taxonomy (NCBI): domain Eukaryota; kingdom Metazoa; phylum Chordata; class Mammalia; order Rodentia; family Spalacidae; genus Nannospalax; species Nannospalax galili. The sequence continues at coordinate 1,826,536 of NW_008353596.1, forward strand.
CTTGTGCAAGACCAAGCCAGACAAATACCTAGTGTGGATGGGGGAAGTGGGCAAGAAGCCCCAGTCCTAGCTGATGACCTATTGGCAATTGATAGCTCCAGGGAGAGGGAGAGTCAGTTTTCTTTAAGGGTGTGATACCAGGTAGGTAGACCAGAGGGTGGACCCACACCCAAGAGCATTTAGGAAACACAAATTAGACTCGATAGCCTTTAAAATAACAAGAAAAAAAGGACAACATAAAGGGGTGGATAGTAGGGTGGGGGTAGGGATGGTGAGGGGGGCAAATTTGATCAAATACATTGTATGAAATTCTCAAAGAATCAATGAAAATATTTTTTTTAATAAAAATCAGGTGTTCTGATGCTTTGAGGGAGAAGGGAGAGCAAAATGAAGACGGCTCCACTTACACAAGCATGTAGCTCAAGGCCTGGCCTACGATAAGGGCTGGATAAATGCCACTGGTAGCTATCCCACAGGTCATTCCTGGACTCCTCAGTGTCCAGGCCTCCTCCTGTTTCCTCCTTGCTAATGATGAGGTCACTGTCACCCTCCAGGGTGCATTTAGATAAGGTTGCTAATAGGCTGTCATCAAGTGAGTCACAGTGCCAGGCTGGATAGAAACCTGCTCCTTCACATCCCTCAGATAGATGCTTGACGGGCTTGAGCCCAGCCTGAGCCCTCATCCAACTGTGTCCCTGTAGTCTAAGTGATGGCAACATATCTTCAGCATTTGCTACTTTAAGCCAGATGTCAGCCACATGATGTCTAATGACATACAGCTGGTCCTTGGGCATCTTTGGACTCCCAGAGGCCTGAGCCAAGGGATGATAGCAATTAGAACAAAAGTTGCTACCACTGAGTGCTTGCCAGTGGTCTGGGCGCCAAATTAGCACGCAGACTCAGGGTGAGGAAGTGCAAGCTTTACTGTGGAGGCACCAACAGGTGACTCACCTGTGTCTACAGCAATGAGGTGCAAAATCAGGATTTGCACCCAGAGCCTTGGAGTCACCCTCCTATTACTGTGCTTTGAATCGGTGTCTCCCATACTACCAGGAGGTAATGGAAATGCCAGGAAGGGAGTCCAGGGGGAGGTGCTTAAGTCACTGGGAGTGGACCCTGGAAAAAGGCTGTAGGACCCCACCCATTCTTTTCCCTTTGTTGCCTGGCTGACGATGTGAGTGTGCCCACTGTGATGTGACACCTTCATCAGAGGCCTACAGCAATGAGACTATCCATCTTGGGCTGGAACCCCTAGAACTATGGGCCAAACTAAACTTTTTCTCTCTGTAAGCTTGTTTCCTTGGGTATCATGTGTTAGCATGACTGAAAGCTAATTAATATACCTGTTCTCTGCAATAGCCACAGTGGAGTTCTGGAAGCAGATGGAGGAGGCCTTCCCAGCATCTACCTCCTGCCCATGGGTGTATGTGGGAAGTGAGGATCCCACCATACCCCTCTCTCAGCCTGTGTAGTCTGAACCAGGATCCATGCACACTTTGGTTATGGACAGTGTAGTCAGGCCCAACCTAGTTAATATATTGTATCCCATGGCCTTAAGAATGGGCTCAATACTGGCTTGTGACCCTAACTAAGGTGACTCTGGCTGGAAAAACAACTCTGAGTAAGAGAGGCTTGGCCCTGGGACAGCTGACCTGTGCAACCTTGAGATGGAAGTCTTGTGCTCAGTTCCTGCCCAGCAATGGAACTGTAGATCTGTCTGCATCATTCAAAGTCGTATATCCAAGGTCACACATAGAGGATGTGACTGAGGTGGGGTCTGAGGCAAGCCTGAAACACTTAGCCTCATGCACCAAAGAAAGGGTAGATGGGTTATAGTGCAGCCTAGAGACTGCCCCACTGTCCCCTGTATCCAGATCCCCACCTGCCCTGTTTTGTGCTCCTTCAACCTCACTCAGAACTGCAGAGCAGCGGTGAGCTTTATTCATGTCTGGCCAACATGCCCGCATGACTAGAAATTCCTCTGACAGCTCAGTAAACAAAGTCAAAATGAGACTAGAAGACTGTTAAGCAGCTTTGGAGCCACTGGACACCTTCACCAGCTGTGCTTCTGTGCTGGGGGTTCAAGAGAAGCAGCTGGGGTGCAGGGAGAGAGGATGAGGGTGCCTGGTGCCACTATGGGGAGGGGGATGGAGTCCCAGTGGGCCTGGATTACTGCTTATGGAGTTGGGTGCTGTCCTGGGTGCTGGAGCCCTGTGCAGAAACACTGCCTGCCTTGAGGAACATTCATCTGTCCAGTGCCCCGTCCAGTGCTCCAGTGTGAGCTGACCTCTTGCACAGACACCACATTGCAGCACTGGCTCAGGGAACTGGCATTCAGAGATTGCAGAGAAAGGTGGCAGCCATCACTGCTGTGGGATGCTGAAATGCTTACTGGGTGTGCCAGGTGCCATGAGAGGGTAACAAGGGTCAATGCCTTTTCATCAACTGGGTATTTGGGGCTGGGGTGAAGGCTCAGCCAGTAAAGCACCTTGCTACATAAACTTGAGGGCATGAGTTTGATCCCCAGTAACAACATGAAAGTCAAGTGTGGTACCTACACACCCATCACTGGGGAGGTGGATACAGACAGATCTCTAAAGCTTGCTGATCAGTAAGTCTAGCCAAATCATTGAGCTCCAAATTCAGTGAGAGATCCTGTCTCAAAAAATAAGGTGTAGAATGACTAAGAGAAGCATCCAGGATCTACATCTATCTACACACACACACACACACACACACACACACACACACACGAACAAATAAATGACAAGATAAAGCAGGTATTTAAAACTCCCCATAAGCACATTGATGGCCTCTCAGGAGGAGACAGCTGCCCAAAGGTCGAATAAAGAGCTATGTGTAAAGGTAGAGAGTCAAACAAAAATGGTAAACACCCACAGTCCTGTGGGAAGTCCCCACACACACAAACCAAAAAGCAAGAGAGTGAGACGGGGGCTGCTGAAGCCAGAAATGCCACGCTGCTGTGTTTGGAGGGCTGGTAGGGCTACGTGGTCACCATCACTCTTCAGAAGCCCTAAAGCTGGGTCTCCCCCTGGCCCTCCATCCTGTCTGCTCCACCTGGGTCTCCCCCAGGAAACACAAATTCAACTCTGCAAGCTAGAAAGCACAGCTGGGTTGTCTGTGCCCAGCAAAGCAGAAGGACCAAAAACCAAGGGAGACAGAAAGTATTTAAGTGCTTTGAAAAAAAATCGCGTCTGTGTGCAAGATGTTTACACTCATGTCAGAATTACTAGATAGTGCAGAGGAAAAAACAAACTTTGAGCCTGACTTCTCAGCAGGCATAAAATATAATGCTTGTAAAAAGTTAAAGAACTTCAAATTCAGAAGAAGCAGAATCTTTATAAACTTGACTAGCAATATATTGTCTTTCCAATATGATATTTTAATTAATTCTTTGAGAATTTCATACAATGTGTTTTGATTGTATTCACCCCTACTCTTCCCCTTAACTCCCTCCAGATCCACCCACTACCTCCACACCCCTCCTAATTAGGTATCCTCTTTTTATTTTTTAAATAACCCACTGAGTGCAAGTTGAGCTGCCTATATACTCCTGGGTATGGGGCCATCCAGTCGAGGTTATCAACCTACCAGCAGCCACATCCTTCAACTGACTCTCCTTCCCCCAGCAGCCATCAACTGTCCAAAACTCCTGTTAGAGGTCAAGGTTCATGAGCCCTCCGCACTGCATGTTGGAATGCTGACTGGCCACCCTTGATGGTGGCTAAGGCTCTGCCTGCTCTTTGTCTACCCTCTATTTTGTAGGTGGGGAAACTGAGGCACTCTGCAGAAGAGAGATCCACAGAGCAGATAGACAGCAGCCTTGGACTGTCGTCCACAGCCCCTGAGATGTTGAATTCCCTCCACCAAGCTGTGTCACCTATTAGGAGTGGAAAGCACCTGGGAAATATACAAGCCACATCATGAAGGTCAGGTCCACACCACCAAGCAGCCATCCCTGCGGCACTTATGGATGCCATCACAGGGCCGTGTTGGCCGCTGTCCTGAGCAAACCTCCCAAATCAGTGGCTTAGGGCTGGAGCGTGCATGGCCATTCACAAACGTGTGGGCTGGGCCACTGATCCAGTTTGTGGGCCAGCTGGCTCTTAGATGTGCCTGCAGCCAGCTGTCACCAAGCTGGGACCTCTCCCATTCTCCCATATGTGGGGTGACTCGGATGCAGGATGGTCCATAGCCTCACTGCCTTACATCATAGGCATCTCACTCATCCTCTGCAGGCTGACCTAGGCTTGTCTCACAGTGATGGGGCCCCAGGGAGCAGGTGGAGGTATCAGCCTGGGAAGAGCAGGACTTGGAACCTACTTACTCTAATTTCCACCCCCTCTTTTCAAACCAAATCACATTCCAAGGTCAGCTCAGCTTCAAGAGTGAGGAGCAGATACTCTGACTGTGACAAGGACAACAGTCAATGCATGGACTATCTGCAGTCCCCTTGATTACAGAGTCCCTCTGCCTCAACCCCAGTGCTGGGACCCAAGTTTAGAAGGTAACCTGTAAGATGAAAACACAATTGAAAATGTACATAAGGAGCAAGTCCAGGGGAGAAAGGCTGTGGGTTTGAGGGTAAAGCTATGTTCTGAGAAAAGAAGCCACTTTGGTCTCTGGGGCTTTGTCCTGACAGCCTCTTCTTCCTCTGACACAGCCTATCTTAGTTCACTTTCTGTTGCTATAACAAAATACCTGAGAGTGAGTAATGTAAAAGAATAGAAGTTTGTTAACTATAGTTCTGGATGCTGGGAGGTCCCAGAGCATAGTGCTGGTTGAGGGTAAGACAGCTGCACCACAACGTGGCAAAGGCCCATATGGTCAGAGAGCAGTTAGCAACTCTCTCTTCATCTTCTGACGAAGCCCCTTTTGCCATCATGGGACCACCCCTCACGACCTCTTCTGGCTCTAATGTCCTCTCAGTTGCCCTGCCTCTAAATATCACCAATGAATGAACTTGGGGATTCTGGAGAGGGAATTTCGGTTACACTGAAATGTGGCACAGCCCCTCACCACCTCCACTAGGCTGCCAGAGTCCCCAGGCCAGGGAGTTCTAAGAAACTTCCTTGACAGAGCAGAGACTAAGTGCTCAGTTGAAGTTTTCTGTCCTTTCCTGGGGTCTCCTTCTGAGTGTCCCAGAAGCCAACTGAAGACAAGTCTTCAGTGATATCTTCTATAATAAGTACTTTGTTGAAATTCAAATGGCTGTCCACATGCTACATTAAAACCTAGCTCAGGAAACAATACCCAGAGCTAAGAATTCAAATAAGTTTAACAGAAAATTGATAGAAATGAGTTCTTCAGGGCTGGAGAGATGACTCAGCAGTTAAGAGTACTGGCTGTTCTTGCAGAAGACCCAGGTTCAAATCCCAGCATCCACGTGGTGGCTAACAACTGTCCAAAACTCCAGTTCCAGGGAATCTGACAGCCTCTTCTATCCTCTGTGGGCATGGCATGACACGGGTGCTCTTACATACATGTAGGCATAACACTCACACACATTAAAAAAAATAAAAAAGAAATTAGTTCTTCATAAAAGTTCACACAGAATTGTTTATTTTGCTGTGTTCAGGCGTAGAACTATGGCTCTTATTAAATGCTCAAAATGTACTTCCTTACTCCACATCACATTATAGACACAGGAGCTAGAAAACCCAGCTTCACATCTTCACCCAAAAGAAGACTGTTTCTGAATCTTGAATCATGTTATTGAGAGGTTCTAGCTTCAGGCACAACTTGGTCCAAGAGCTCAGACAAGTTGAGCGCAGTGTGGCTTCATGCTTGGATTCGTCAGGACCAAAGTAAAAGAAATTTATATTTTCTTTTCATTGTCTTTAGCTTGTCCGGGCACGGCCCCACCCCAGCTATAACAGAGAGGGAGCATGACACCTATCAGATTGATGTCTCCATGTCTTGGCCTGACCTTGAGAACATCTTTGAGAGCTTCCAGAAGGGAATAGACACAAAAGAGGCAACAGCACAGTCATGAGCACGCTTTCTGCACATATGGACTTGGGAGAGTTGGAGGACTCAAGCTATAAAAATTGATCATTTACAGAGGCAAAGATTGTCTATTCTCTTCCCAATTTAATTCTTGCATTTGAGTGACCTCAGCTTTATTGTTTAGGTCACTGGCCTTCAGAGGAGCACCTAGTCCATTTACCAGCCCCCACTGCACTCACCTAAGGCCTTTGCTTCCAGGGCACCTCATCCACAGGCATCATTTTCTCTCACACCTTGAGCCATGTAGCGCTGAGCTGTTGGGACATTCCCCACAGAGTGTAGCCTGGCATCAGCGGTGCATCCCCTGGCTGGGGATGGAATCTAGACCTTGTACATGCTAGACAAGTGCTCTACCACTGAGCTACACCCCAGCCTTTCTTCAAAGCTATGTTTGTTTGTTTGCTTGCTTAATTAATTAAAATTTCGAGACAGTGTTTCTAAGTTGCCAAGGCTGGCCTTGAACATAACTCTGTGATCCAGGAAGTCCTTGAACTTTCCATTCTCCTGCCTCAGCCTCTGAGTGCTGGGATCACAGGTATGCATCACTACATCTGGCTTTCTTCTCTCATCATGACAGTGTAAGACCTTAGAGTTAGCAACACTGTCTAGTATTTGAACCTGGCAGCCCTCAATTAACAGTTGACAGAAATGTCTCATTGCTCTGTGTGACACAGCTGCAGTGACACTCACAATAGTAACAGCCACCAGAGAATCCTGACATCTGAGCACTGGCCTGTGGGGGGCAGGATGCTAATAATCACCTACAAATGCCTATGTGAGGAGCTGGAGAGATATTTCAGCAGTTAAGAGCACTGGCTGCTCTTGCAGAAGACCCAGGTTGGTTCCCAGCACCCACATGGCATGGTGGCCAACAACTATCGGTAACTCCAGTTCCAGGGGATCCAACACCCTCTTCTGACTTACGTGGGCATTGCACATCATGGGTACACTTACATACATGCAGGCAGTACACTTGTACACATAAAATAAAAAATAACAAAATATTTTAAATATGTCTGGTTAACTGCTGAGGACAAATGCAGTGCATTTTTTGTGCAGCACATATATCACATGATTTGGGGGGAGGGGTTCCCATTGAAGGCAGCAACCCTCTTCTCCCCACTGTGGTATGATTTATTTGCTTCTGGTAATTCATGTCTAGAAAAATCTTAGAATACTCAACATGAGCAAAAAGCATTTCTGCAGCTCTGGCAGATGACCTGAGCCTGGTACTAAGGGGGTCCTGTGCTGAGGATCCCACAGAAGTGGCAGGCCCATCTTGAACCCATTAGCACCTTGAAGGGGCACATGCTGGACCAGGATGTCCTTGTGAGACACCCCACGACTGGGTGGGTGCCCAAGCTGACCCTTGACCCTGGAGTCTGCCTGGGCCTCTTGCAGGCGTTAGCACCTTTGCTCACAGGACTGGAGCTGCGCAGAGCAGGAACGGATGAGGTGCTAAGAGAGTCCTAATGAGCCATGTTACAGATGTGTAAAACAGCTGGGGGGATGATGTCAGGACGAGGCTACGCTGCCTCTGCTACTTGCTTCTCTTATTAGAACCAGACCTGGAGGAGGAATGGAGGAGGTACGCCATCCCAGCCCCACCACCTTCTGGTCCTAATTAGGTTGGCTGGGCCTCGGCTGGGCCCCAGCTGCGGCCCTGGCCTCTCCAGGTGACTCCACACGTCTGGGTCTATAAGCCAGACAGGCCTGCTCCAGCCTGCACTCCAGCCATCTTTGGGGACGGGTTGCATTGTTGAATTTGTTACATGATAAGCCCAATCTCTGGGTGGCTGGGAAAAGATCTACAGGGGACTAGAGTGAATCACAGATTCTGAGCACTTTCAATTTGGGGCACCATGCTTAAATGTGCCCAATGTCTGCTGATGTCAGCCCCTGTCAGGGCTGTGGGCTCCAGACTTGTTTTCCAAAGCAAACCCAAGGGATTGTCCTGTCTTGTTGCTCATTTCAAACATCCCCTCTTCCCTTCTAAACTGGAAAAGGAAACATGTAAGGGTCTACTACGTGAACCAAGCGGTTACACAGAGCCACTCGCTTACCCTTTAACAACTCTGCAAAGATGGATGGAGAGAAAATTGGACTCAGAGAGGCAGCGACTTACCTGAAGTCGAGCATCTAGAAGCACAGGAACCCTTGAATCAGGCCAGTGACCCTCAGACTGCCCCCGTGGCACCACGCCCACTCCCGTTCCTGTGGCTCCATCTTCTCTCTCTATAAGACCCTGTGTCTGCATTTCCGCCCCAGCACCGCCTTTTGCTTGTTGCTCTTGTTGGGTTGGCTTGGCTTCTATCTTTGAAACACAGTCTCACCATTCAGTCCAGGCTGACCTCAAACTTGTGGTCCTTCTGTCTCAGCCCCCCAAAATGCTAAGATTACAGGTATGTGCTACCATACTGGCTGACTTCCATTTAACTACATGTTAATTAGGGGAATTAGATGCCTTTCTCCCATCAGACTGTACTCCATGAGGTCAGAGCCTACCCCTGGTTGTGCCAGCCACTTGCATAAGTCACTGTGGATTGTCACCCAGTGGTCATCCTATTCCCTTCCAGCTGGAAGAATCCAGGAAAGGCTTCTCTGCTCTCAGAACCAGTCAGGGGATGAGAGCATCCCACCCCTTCTTTTGTTACCAGATCTTCAGAGGTCTCTTGGGACTATGGCAGCTGGCTTGTGGCTGTGAGAACCAGTCTAAGAGCATAACTGTAGGGAACAGGAGGAAGACAAAAAGACCAGGAGCGTGATATGTAAGTTGGGAGAAATGAATGACATTTAGTTATCCATCCTGTTGCTTTTTATTGAGTACCTACTAAAGAATCAGACAATGGAAAAGTGAACAAAATCAAAATGGCCCCAGCTCTTTAGAATGCCCCATAGTGAGAAAGGAAAGCAGGCGCTAAATAAAATTGACAGGGCTACACAGTGAGGAAGCGGCTCCACCACACTTACTAGTTTTTATTTATAATAATTAGCTACTCCTTCAGTAACTCCAATCTTCCAGACATCATAGCATACCCTGTATTTTAACAGCCCTCCTGTTTGGCATCTGAATACAGCACAAAACAACTCTTTGAAAGCAATGGGTACCTGGCTGTCAAAACTGACAGAAACTGGGGGAAGAAGATTAGATTTTTGCCTTAGAATATACCCACATCTGAAAGCCCTGGAGAGACTAGAACTTGGCAAAAAGCCTCAGTCGCTCAGGTGTGAGGAGACGGAGGATGGAGGCTGAGGCTGCCAGGACAGGAGATTGCAAAATGTGAAACCTTAGAAACCCACTTAAAAACATAGCCCCCAAAGCTTCTTGAGTCCTAAACTGTGCATGTTAAGGGATGAGCCCAGGGTTCTGGGCAAAAAGCAACACATGGGAAGTTGAGGAAATTGAGCCTTTCAGTTATTTTCCAACAAAGGGAGGTTGAGTTTGGAATTTGGAGATTTAGTGAAAAACAAACTCCAAAGCTCATCAAAACCCAGTCAGGATAAATTCAAAGAAATTTATCATAGTCAAACTGCCAGAAAACCAAAGATAAAAAGAGAAGGTTTACAGAAGCCAAAGGGAAAGAACACAGTGCAAATGACCAGCTAAGTTACAGCTAACATCTCATCAAAAGCAGTCCAGTTCAGAGACAATGGAAGAACATGTTCGAAATACTAACCAGAAAATTGAGGCTGGAGATGGGGCACTGGGTTTCATCACCAACACTGGCAATCCGGTCATGTATGAGTAAAAATAGCCTTCAAAATTGAAAGTAAGGGACTGGAGAGATGGCTCAGTGGTTAAGAGTATGTTCTGTTCTTACAGAAGACCTGAGCTTGATTCCCGTATCAGGTGACTCACAACCACCTGTAACTCCAGTTCCAGGGGATCCAATACTATTTTCTAGCCTCCACAGTCACTACACTCACATGCACAAACTTATGGTCACACAAACACATATATAACATAATTTAAAAGTAAAATAAAATAGAGGCTGGAAAGATGGCTCCTTAGTTAAGAGCACTGGCTGCTCTTGCAGAGGACCCAGGTTCAGTTCCTAGCACCCACATGGCAGCTAATAACCTTCAGTAACTCTAGCTCTAGGGGATCTGATGCCCTCTTCTGGCCTCTGTAGGCTTTGCATGTACGTGACGCACTTACATACATGCAGGCAAAATACTCCTACACATAAAGACAAAAATAAATATTTTTTTTCTTTTTGAGACAGAGTCTCCCTGCAGACCCAGCTGACATGGAACTCACTATGCACACCAGGCTGGCCCCAGTCTCATAGAGATCTGCCTGCTTCTGCCTCCCAAGTGCTGGGATTAAAAGTGTGTACCACCATGCTGGCCCAAATAAATATTTTTTAAATAACAAAATAGAATAATTTTTTAAAAGAGAAAGTAAAGGGTCAATGAGATGTCTCAGTGGGTAGGTGCTTGCTGCCACCTGATGACCTGGGTCTTATCCCCCAAACCCACATGGTAGAAGGAGAGAACTATCTCTTGCAAGTTGTCCTCTGATCTACACACACACTCCGTAAAAACATGTATGTGTGCACATGCACACAAATAAATAAATAAATGTAATGAAAATTAAATGATTGTAAAATAGTTTTTCAGGCAAGCAATTTAGATCATTTTTAAGTTTAGATCAAGATTATTGCTTAAAACATAAGAAATGATCATTTAACTTATCATCAGGTTGAAGAAAGTAATATCAGACAGAAACCTAGGACTACATGAAAGAAAAGAAAGCACCCCAAAATAATCAATAATACACCAGTCAACACAAAAGATTATGATTTCTCCACTTTTACTTTTTAACATGGAAATTTAAAGAAAATTATACTAGCATATTGTGGGACTTGCAGCATGTGCATACACAATGTGTGTGAGGGTGTCACAGGGATGGGGCTGCTTACCATGTGACCTGGCAGCAACTTGTCACCTGGGAAGTTGCATGGTGCGCACTCTAAGGAGCCTCTGTAAGCTAAAGATGCTTCATACAATGTCTACAGCAGCTTTACAGAGTACAAAGAGATACAGATGAAAGTCCATCCATTTAAATGAGATACTAAAATATACTTACAGCACAAAGAATGATAATCATGAAAAACACAGAAAACACAGAACAAGTTTTAAAAATAAGCAGGCCCAAATCGAGGCGTATGAATGCTTGCATTAGACATCAATACACTAAACACACTCCAATGAAAAGGCAGAGTTATTAGCTAGATGTGAAATAAGATAAATCTGTATGTTGTCTACAAGAAATTCTACTAATGAAGACAGCTGTAAAGGAAAAGGGCAGAAAAGACATGTCTGCAAAAAGTGGACATACAGTTGTGCTCGCTTTGTTAAATGCAGGCATACTAGACTTCAGAAAGAGAATTAACCAGGATAAATAGAGACATAAGAAATGATTAAAAAAAAAAGTTGGGGTTGGAGAGGTGGCTCAGCAGTTAAGAGCACTGGCTGTTCCTACAGAGGACCCAGGTTCAGTTCTCATTACCCACATGGCAACTAACAACTGTCCATAATTCCAGTTCCAGGGGATCCAACACCTTCTTCTGGCCTTCGTGAGCACCAGGAATGCATGTGTACTTACATACATGTAGGCGAAACGCCACATAAAAATAAAGACAAAATGTAAAACAAAAAGATAAAAAGTCATTTCATTAAGAGGACACTAGAATCAGAAATGGCATGAGTCTATATCATAGTTAACAGTCCTTCAAAATACAGAACTAATGGGAGAAATAAATTCAGAATCACGTTAGGCATTTTACCATCTATCCTTCAGGAACTGATAGAACCAGACATAAATTCTAAGACTCTAGGACAAACCGGAGCATTAACTACCCTGGCCTGACATTTATAGACCTCTACAACCAAGTACTGTAGAATAACACAAGGCAGGCCCATAAAACACATCAGTGAATTTCAAAAGATTGAGCCCCATGTGGTATGTTTCCTACTCCAGAACTAAAACAACATTAATATCAATGCATTCAGAAAATCTCCAAATACTTGGAAATTAAACAACTTATAACACATTATATTTAGAGAAGAAATCATAAGACAAACCTAACTATATTTTAATTGAGTAATAATAAAAATACAATATATCAAGATTTTCAGAAAAGTTTCTGGTCATGTGGCATATACGTATATCCTAGTACTTGGGAGATGATCACAAGTTCAAAATCTAGCTTGAGCTACATAGTGAGTTCTTCAGGAACTGAAGCCTGGGCTTCATGAGATCCTATCTCAAAAACAAAACAAAAAGAATTATGGTTTTTAGTTAGTGTATCACTTACAGGAAAATGAAGACATTAAATGCTTATATGGAAAAGGGAAAAAGGTTCTGCCTTTAAATGCTGAAGAAATGGCAAACTAAATGTAAAACAAGACCACCCACTCCTGAACACCATGGGAGCGTGCCAGGCCTAGCCAGCCTCTTCTACCTCCTGACTTTTCTAATTTCCATCCACCAGAACCCAGCATTGATAGCCCTCTGATCGCACATGCGGCTGAGCTCTGGAAAAACCCCACAGCTTTTAAGAAGCATCTTCAGGAAACCTACTCAAAGCAGGTCTCCAGTCAAGAGCCCTGACCGAAGCTGTGCGGCCTCTTCTGTGCTGTCTTTTTAGATTTTTCCTTAGATGGTCTGTCCTTTCCTTGATCTGTATCTTGAGTGTGCTGTTAGTTTTGTTTTATTTCCATTTTTTAAATTAAGTCTGATGTGGTTTTTGTAAAAAAAAAAAAAAAAAAAAAAAATGAGGGGCTGGAGAGATGTCTCAGCAGTTAAGAGCACTGACTGCTCTTGCAGAGGACCCAGGTTCGATTCCCAGCACCCACATGGCGGCTACGAACCATCCTTAACTCCAGTTCCAGAGGAATCCAAAGCCCTCTTCTGACCTCCACGGCATTGCACAACACAGGTGCACTCACATACATGCAGGTAATACACTCATACACATAAAATAAAAATAAGAAAAAATGCAAAAGACATAGAAAATATATTAGGGGCAGCATTCAATGAAATTAAAGGCCAACTATAAAGAAAATTAACAAAATAAATAGTTGATTTTTTAAATCTGATTAAGTCTGTTGGCCAAGAAAAGACAGAGGCTAATTAACAAAATCAAGGGCTGGGAGGCAGCTTAGTTAAACGACTCACTGTGTAGGCACTGAGGACCTGAGTTTGAATCCACATAACCCACATAAAGCTGAGAGCAGTAATGTCTGTGATCCTGATGTTCTGATGGTGAGATGGGAACAGGAGAATTCTGGAAGTTTGAGTGTCACCCAACCTGGCTCACACAGTACTGAACAACAGAGACCATCTCAAACAAGGTGGAAGGTATGGACCATGTCCTCTAACTTCCACACACATGCCATGACATGGGTGCACATACATACATACATACATACATACATACATACATACAAACATGCATACATGCACATACTCAAAAAAATCAGAAATAAAAATAATATATAACTATAAACCCTAAGGGCATCAAAGGATAATAAAGGCTGGGGGTGGAGTTAAGTTGGGAGAGGGCTTGCCCAGCATGCATAAGACCCTGAGTTCGAATCCTAGTACTGCATAAACCAGGCATGGTGGCACATGCCTGTAATCCCAGAACTTCAGATGCAGAGGCAGGAGGACTGGAAGTCAAGGTCATCCTCAGCTACACAGGAAGTCTGAGGCCAGTTGGACTACCTGAGACCCTATTTCAAAAGTAAATAAATAACTTAATAAAATAACGTTTTGGATTTTTTTATTGCAATATATTTTACTTTGAGATGAACTGACCAATTTCTTCGAAAAACAGCTGTAGGATAAACTGAAATATGTCAATAGCTTTATTCACACATCAAAACTTTTAATTCTACCAAAGTTCTCCCCACAGATACTATACTTCGTGTGTTGACAATGACTTAACAAAAGGTAATATCAATCTTTCACAAACTCTTATTTGATAAAAACTGCATAGTCTTGACACCAAAATCCACAAAATATTCTGAGAAAAGAATAGTACAGGCCAACATCTCTCATGAGCACAGACACAAAAATCCTTATAAAAATATTAGCAAATTAGGGGCTGGAGAGATGGCTCAGCGGTTAAGAGCACTGGCTGCTCTTGCAGAGAACCAGGATTCAATTCCCAGCACCCACATGGCAGCTATGAACCATCCTTAACTCCAGTTCCAGGGGATTCCGATGCCCTCTTCTGACCTCCATGGGCACTGCACATCAGTGAACTTACATACATGCAGGCAATACATCCATACACATAAAGATAATAAATTTAATATTTTTTAAATATATTAGCAAACTGAACCCAGCAATACTTTAAGACAGTGCCACATAATAACTGAGATCTGTTCTATTAAAGGGAGGCTGACTTAATGCTCCAAAGTCAGTGACTGCGATTAACCATGGTCTGGTTTAATTTCTGTTGTTGGGATAAAATACTCTAAACAAAAGCAACTTTAGGGGAGAAAAAGGTTTATTTGGCTTACAGTGACCATCCATCATTGAAGAGATGTCAAGGTAGGAATTTGAGCAGCTGGTCACCTCATACACCAGCAGTCTAGAGCTGCCTGCTGCTTGCTACCAAGCTCTCATCCAGCTTTCCCCTGCCTCATAGCTCAGAAACCCCTGCCTAGGGAATGGTTCTTCCCACAATGGGTTGGGTCTTCCTACAAGTAGTAGTCAAGACAATTCCCACAGACATGCCCACAGGTCAACCTGATCTAGGAAATCCCTCAGTTGGGGCTCTCCTCTGGGGTCATTCTAGGTTATGGAAAGTTGACATTTAAAACTAACCATCACATAACAGAATGTAGGGTATAACTGAAGAATAAACACTGGCAACATTTAGCATACATTCGTTATTAAAACCCCCAGTAAATGAGAAATAGAAAAAAACTTTCTCAATCTGATGATCATCTATGAAAAATTTACAAGTAAAATCATAGTTAATGGTGAAATGTTAAGCATTTTCCCCTTAAGATCAGAAATCGGGGAAAAATGTTTCCCTTATCATTATATTCAACTGATTAACTGGACATCTTTACCACTGTTGTAAAGCAAGGAAATACAAAAATTGTGGAAGAAACAAGGAAAATTATAGCTATTCAGAGGTGACTATTGAGAAAATCATAGTAAATATGTCAAGTGATTGTGAGAACTGGATAAATTTAGCAACGTCATGATATTCAAGATCAGTAATAAAAATCAATTGTACTTCCTATGTGCATGGCAAACATTGGAAGTGGATGTTACCAAAATAAAACTATTTACAACAGTATCAAAAATTTGAATACTTCGGGAAATTTTAATGAACTATATACAGGACTGTGATGGATAGCTTTAGTGTCAACTTGACACACCTGAGTTAAGGGAGCCTTAACTGCAGAATTTCCTTCATTAGACTGGCCTGTGGGAGGGCCCAGGCCACCATGGGTGGTGCCATCCCTGGGCAGTTGGGCCTGTGTTGCATAAGAAAGCAGGCTGAGCAGGGGCCAGGGGAGCAAACCAATAAGCAGTGTTCCTCCATGGCCTGTGCTTTAGCTCCTGCCTCCAGGTTCCTGCCCTGAGTTCCTACCTTGAGCTCCCTGATGAACTATGACCCGGGAGATATAAGATAAAATAAACCCTTTCCTCCCCAAGTTGGTATTGGCAGAGTGTTTTGTCACAGCAGTGGAGAAATAAACTAGGACAAAGACTGTTAACACTGAAAACAATGGTGCATGGTGAGAAATGTTTCCAACTAACTGATGGAGAGAGACATCATGTTCAGGGAATGGAAACTGAGATTAAGATGGCAGGTCATTGACTGGTTACTATTTCAATGTACTGTTAATAATGATATTGTCAGACTTTTTCAGGCTTCACTGTTAATTCATTAATCGCCAACTTATTTCCTATATACATAATAAAGGCACATAAATTATAATCTCAGTCTTGAAGAAAAGTTGTAAGACTGAAAACAGCATATAGCATGGTCTCCACCTGTGATCTGGAGCTGTGGTCCCCTCCTGTGACCTGGAGCTGTGGTTCCTCTCCTGTGATCTGGAGCTGTGGTTCCTCCTGTGATCTGGAGTTGTGGTTCCTCCTGTGATCTGGAGCTGTGGTTCCTCCTGTCATCTGGAGTTGTGGTTCTTCCTGTGATCTGGAGCTGTGGTTCCTCCTGTCATCTGGAGTTGTGGTTCTTCCTGTGATCTGGAGCTGTGGTTCCTCCTGTCATCTGGAGTTGTGGTTCTTCCTGTGATCTGGAGCTGTGGTCCCCCTTCCATGAACCTGGAGCTGTGGATCCCTCCTGTGAACCTGAAGCTGAAGTCTCTTTCTATGAGTTAAAGTTGTGGTCCCCTCTGGTGACTCTGGAGCTATGGTTCCCCTCCTGTGAGCCTGAGCTATGGTTCCTTCACAGGAGCCTGGAGCTTTGGACCCCTACTGTGAGCCACAGTTCCACATTCCTCTGGCACTAGGCTGATTGTGGAGCAGAGTAGGACATGGAGGACTTCCTGGTGCTGGGCAGCAGTTTCTGCCTTCTCTGAGTGACTACATTCCCCACAGCCCCCTTCCTGAAGTTCCAGGCTGTGCATGGCAGAGGCTTTGCCTTTATGCTGGGGATAGGGGAGGTCTCTGCTATTTTCAGATTCTAGTCATGGTATGACTGATTCTCTGGAACGGATCTCCCACCTCCCCTGAGGCCCAGCTGTGTCCTCACTCCACACGTGGTCCTGGGTACCCAGGCCTTGATGTTGGACCTCTCCCATTACCAGGCACTAAGAGGTTGTCCGTTATTTTTCTGTTGCTCCTCTGCAGCCCCAGTGTGCCTTCACCTATGCCCTAGTTGAACTTCTAGAGATAAAAATGACAGTGTGGGAAGTTTTTTAAGAAAGAAAGAAAGAAAGAAAGAAAGAAAGAAAGAAAGAAAGAAAGAAAGAAAGAAAGAAAGAAAGAAAAAGAAGGAAGGAAAGAAGAGAAAAAGGAAGGAAGGAAGGAAGGAAGGAAGGAAGGGAGGGAAGGAAGGAAAAGGAAGGGGGAGGGAGGGAGGGAGGGAGGGAGGGAGGGAGGAGAGAGAAAGCGAGAAAGGAGGAAAGAAAGAACTGCAATAACTAAACTGATATAATTCTCAAACTAAAAATTTGTAATTATAGGTTAGAATATAAATTTGAAATTCTAGGTCTAGTATAATTTTTGGTTATTGTTGACTGACAAAACTGTACTACCAAGCTTCAACAATAATGTGAAATTTGTCACTGTCCCGTAATGTGAGTTTGCCATTCACTCCCTTTCCAAATTCTCCACCTATACAAAGCCTTTCAATGTAGTCGTGATACTTCTTAAAGAAATCAATGCTAATAAAATGTTTTTAAATTAAAAAAGAAAGAAAACAATATATAGAATATTCATATACTCTTTGCTTACATTCACCCTCATTTACTTCTCTCTCTCTCTCTCTCTCTCTCTCTCTCACACACACACACACACACACACACAAATATTCCCGATAAACCCTTTAAAGTATACATTGCACACATACATACATATATTATAGGTCTTTGCCCCTATATATTATGGTGGCATTCTCTAAGAAAAAAAGATGGTTTTCTTATATAACCAATTTAATCATATATTTTAGGGCATTTAAAATAGCAAAAGATGGGGCTGGAGAGCTGGCTCAATGGTTAAGAGCACTGGTTGCTCTTGAAGAGTACCCAGGTTCAGTACTCAGCACCCACATGGTGGCAAACAACCATCCATAATTCTAGTTCCAGGGGACACCCTCTTCTGATCTTGGCAGACATTGCACAACAGGGGTGCACTTACATGCAAGCAATACACTCATACACATAAAATTAAAATAAAATAGGAAAAGATAAGACAAAATAGGTATATTATTTTGCTTGATCTATCTAGCATAACACTGATAGAAACCTTTTATCTCATTGTTAATTGACTCAGTAGGGCAGCTTGTGCATTTTTCCCCAGGGTTAGGTTTACAGTTAGGGTTAGGGAGAAGGATAGGGGTAGGATTAAGTGGTTAGAGTTAAGATTAGGGGTAGGGATAGGATTAAGTATAGGGTTAGGGGTAGGGATAGGGATAGGAGTTAGGGTTAGTGTTAAGGTAGGGGTAAGGGTAGGTTTACAGATAGGGTTAAGGTTAGGGGTAAAATCAGAGGTAGGGTTAAGTGTAGGGTTAGCAGTAAGAATAGGGGTTAGAATTAGGGTTAAGGGCAGAAGTAGGAGTAGGTTTACAGTTAGGGTTATGGGTAGGGTTAGGGATAGGTCTGGGGTGGGCTTAGGGTTAGTGTTAGGGTAGGTTAGGGTTAAGTGTCAGGGTAGGGGTACAGGTATGGCTAGAGACAGGGGTAGTTATAGGGTAGGGTACTGGAGGAATAGGGGTAGAGGTAGGCCTATGCTTAGGGTCAGGGGTAGGATCTTGGTAGGGGTAGGGGTAAAAGTAGAGTTAGTGTTAAGGTTTAGGGTAGGGCTAGATAAGGTTAGGGTTTAGGAGTAGTAGTAGTGGTGGTAGTGGTAGGTTTAAGGTTAGGATTAGGGATGGGATAGGGGTAGGGGTAGGATTAGGGGTAGGGATAGGGATAGGGTAAGATTAGAGGTAGGGTTTGGAGTAAGGGTAGGGTTAGGGGTAGAGTTAGTGATAAAGGTAGAGTAGGATTAATAGTTGAGATTGGGGTTAAAGTTAGGGTTAGGCTTAGCTTAGGATAGGGTTAGGTGATGGGGGTAGGGTTAAGGTTAAGGTTAGGATTAGAATTAGGGCTATTCCTGATAGCAGGAATACCCAACAGCATCCTGGAAATGCACATTATTTGTACTGATTGTAATGGCAATTACACAAGGCATTTAAAGATCGAACTGTAGCAATGTTGATTTCCACAATAATGTGTAGTAATCAATCCAGAACTAGTAGAGACAGAAAACGTAGTATTGAATAGACTAAGCCATGTAATTAAATGGCTCAGAATCAGAGGCTTTCAGGAATGGATTGATTTAGCACCTTAAAAATCGGGATCCAGCAGCCTCTGTCTGTCTTTGTGTTCTCTTCTGTCCTGGCTCTGCAGGCTCCATGGGATAGCAAAATGGCTCCTGTGGCTCCAGACTTCTCTTGTCTATCACCCAAACTCAGCAAGACAGCTCGAATGGCCACCGCTGCGGCCTGAGTAATAGCCCTAAGGTTGTCTTTGATTATTTCAATTTGATTTGGTTCAAATCCCATTCCTGAACCAATTAATCTAATTAGGAACACAGTGTCCACTAATTGACTCAGGCCAAAATTAAATATCCTATTCTTGGGGCTGCTGAAGAACCCACTTCCAGTTTAAATGACTTACCCAAACTGAAAGCTGGAGTTGCCTGAAGAGGAAACGGATCTGGATGCTTCTAAGTCAACCTGAGACACAGACAGCAGTGACTGAAGGGAAGGCACATGAGTCTCCTCTGATACTTCTGCTACTCCAGGTGTACACCCTCAAACCTCAGCTATCTGAGCCCCTACGCCAAAGAGAGCTGATCTACAGGCTTGGCTATGGGCCAATTCAATTCTGTGACAAAGTAATGGCACAAGTAACCCAGTTCTTCACAGACCCAGTAGCTGAGACCTCTGCAGTGTGAGTTTACAGCTCATTTCCCTTTCCTTGAATCTAGGTAGGCCTTGTAACTTGCACAGGACAGCAGCATGTAGCACCCAAGACGCTGGGATTCTCAGGGGGACTACGGTGCCCCCCTCACCCCCGCTGAATGCTCTGCTTCTCCACAGGGCAGGGCCCAGCTAACCACTTGGAGAAAGACACATGGAGAGCAGCACCAAGTCAGCCCATCTGTCTCAGGTGAGGCCCAGCATGTGACCCTGCCCAAGATTCAAAGAAACATCCAACTAATTCAAATTTAACTGTAGATGTCCGAGGGCACTCTGCCATGCTCTAGCAATCCCACTGAACTGCCTAGCAACATGGAGACTAGTGTGTACAGATCAGTGCTTCTTGTGAGGTGTTACTGATTATTATGCAGCATTATTGAGGTTCTAGATAGCTGATGCATGAACTAGTGCTGTCTTGGTGAGATAGGGTTGGAGGTGGTGTTAAACTCTTGGTACAGGCCAAAACTACAGAAAGTCAGAAACCACAGGAGGCAGGAAAGACTGGCCTGCTGCCTCCCAGAGAGAGCCAGCCAGTCCCCAAAAAGGCAGAGGCGGGAAGACCAGCTGCCAACCTTCTTCTGGTTCCTACAAGAGCAAACTTCGCTCTGTGTTTTCTTTCCCAAGAGTACCCTTCATGATTCCCCAATGACCCCTCCTCCCCCGTTATCTAAGCTACTATAAATGGGTTTCTGTGTCTTTTTACCACCATCTAGCTCTCAATGTCATCCTATGAAAACTAATGGGCTTCCACATGCACACATGGGCCCAAACTCTGTCCAGAGCCACAGGCCACAAGTTCCAGGAGGCAGTCCCAGGACCTCAGCCCACATCCAAGGTCAAGGTCACATATCTTGTGCAATGGCACCTTTCACTCTGCACACTCAGCTGCATACTAAGCTTGGAAATCTGGTTATGCCACCATCTAGGTCTCGCTGCAGCAGCCTCAGCCAAGAGCCAAGCCTCCAGAAAACCCTGGATGCTGTCCTGAAAGGTGCCATTTCCCAATCACCATGGTGGGATCCAGATCCGCAGAGGTGGAGGGGTCAGGGCAACTGGCCAAGAAATGGGAGCCCAGCTGCCCTTGAGTCCAGTGTGGATCTGAGATCTGGGTTTGACCGAAGGGAAAGAACTCCCGGTTGTGCATCCTTTACCACAGACTCCCTCAGCTCTGTGAGCCCACTGAAAAGCGTTATCTTGAGTGCCCCACACACAGGGAGGCAGGTTGAGAAGGGAATTCAGCTCAGGTCTCTCAGAGGCCCTAGACCCCAGATTCCTGGATCTGTTGAATCTGAACATTTCCCACTGGAAACTGCATGCAACAAAATAGTGTCCTCACACAGCCCAGACTCCTTTCAAATACCCACCTGCCACCTGACAAGAGAAAAAGCAGGAGACTGAAGAACCCATGGGTTCTGAGGTTTCGCCCCCCTCAATCCTCCCACCAGGCCTCTGCAGAGTTTGCAGTACCAGTACAGTCTTTGCCACTAGCCAGAGAACGGAGTCAGGTCACTTCTTTCTCTCACTCAAGGGAAGGGTTAAACCATGTTTCCCTTCCCCACAGATGCCTTTCTTGGGCAAGTGAACTCAGCTTTTCCATGTTTAGACCAAACGCCTCAGATTTCTTCCTGCCAGGTGTGAGCAAATTTGATTTTGAAAGCTGTGGGTTTCTTTTTTTTTTTGGCCATGAGTCCCAGGCCAACAGCGCAGGTTGCCTCTCAGAAGTCCTGGGTTAGCCAACACCGCCTCTCTGCGGCCCTGCAAGCCAGAGCAGATGAGATGCAGAGACGCACAAGAAAAAAGCAGGAGGATTCAGGATCAAAAGGTCCTGGGTTCGAGTTCTACTGCAGTGACTTGACAGCTGGGCACCTTCAGGCCCATGACTGCAGCTTCCCGAGCCTCAATGGTCTCCTTTGGAAAACAGGTACAGTGACCCTTTCTCATCAGAATCTGCCAATGGAACACAACACCACATGCCAGGATCTGGCTCATTGTTGGTGTTTAATAGATGGTTGTGGCAGTCAGGATTCTTGATTGCAAGCTGTGTGGTAATCAAATGGAATTTACTGGAAGGCTATCACGGGCTCATGGGATTGGCAAGGACTAGCGATGAAGTCTGGAAAATGGCCAGAGACCAAGGAATTGCAACAGGGGCCTTTGAGAGGTCATGGGAAAGGGTGGCCTGCACGCCACCCGCTGCCTCTGGCTTGGACAGCCTCCCTTCCCGGGCCCAAATCAATCACTCAAGGTTCCAGGCCCCAGAGGGAAGACATGGTTGTTCTTGTCTGGTGGCAGCTGGAGCAGAAAGAGGGGAACAGGCTGTGTTTCCAGGTAGGCGACTGCCCTTGGTGACCAGTGACGGCAGAGGAAGGGGAAGTGCCGTGGGGAGGGCGTGTTAGTTCTGGAGGAGTGACAGCCCAAAGGTGCTCAGCTGTGAGCACTGATGTTTGGATCTAGAAGAGAAGGTCTTTCTTGATCAGTGGGGAAGGGGCTAGAGTCACATGGCATGGAAAGGAAAGGGATGGGCTCCATCTGCCAAGCTTTCATCACTAAAGGGGATGCCCACACTTCACTGATCCTACAGTGACCCTGGGCAAGTGACTTGTCCCTGAACTTCCATTCCAGTGAGATGGTACCCTGGGGGTGCACTTGAAGTGACACCTGGGGCCTGCCAACATCTACGAGAGTCAGTGCTGGTGATGGGGTGTCTTCTGCACAGAAAAAGAAAGTCCCCCACAGCCAGGAACTCTCGAATCAAGTAGTAGGGGAAACAAAAGGTCACAGTGGGGTGGCTGTGACGCACAGCCATCCACTAAGGGAGCTGAATCCAGGTTCCTCCAGGCTTTCCAGCAATAACACAGTTGTTAACCACTTGCCGGACCTGGGCTGTGCACCTCTCTCCTCTAACACAAAGATGGCTTTGCACCTAAAACACCCACCGTATGACACTCAGTCCTGTCCTCAGAGGCTGTCCAGGGACATTGAGCAACCTGCCTGCTCTGTAGCCCAGTACTTCATCTCACCCACTCGTGACTCTGTCAAAGTGTCAGAGAAACCCCAGCCCAGCCTCATGTAACCCAATGGCTGCCAAGGGCAACCACCCTACGGAAAGAGAAGCCGGTTCAGGGAAAACATTCAAGACAGCACAGACATACACACCTCTTCTTTTTCTTTTTCTTTTCTTTTTTTCTGGAAGATGATTTTCCACAGTGAGCCTCAAAGATCCATTTTTTAAATGAGAAAATACTGGCTTGTATGTAGCAGTTATGAGCAAAATCATTTATCATTTATTAACTTCACAGCATTTATTGGGCCCGTAGTCTGTAGGGAGATCTGTGTTACCCTCCTTCAAGGGTGGGTAGGGGAAGGTCACTTACTCTCTCCTGGTTTGGGGGTTTCCCACCTTCCCTCACTCCTTCCACTATAATATGGTGTTGACCAACATGTCTCTGCTTAGGCCCTTTATTGATTTTCCGCTTCCTTCAGCGGCCCCTCGGCACCTTGCAGCCTCACAAGGCCTTGCTCCTGCCCCTTCTCCAGCCATGTACTGTCTAGCCATCACACATTCAGTTCCCATTCATTCCACAATTACTTCATGTTCAGCAACTCCAAATCAGATGCTGGGCAGCAAGAGGGGACCAGACAAATGAAGTCCTTTCTCTTCAGCTCACATTCTAGACCTAAGCGGCAGAGAGAGGAAGGAAGGAATGGGAATGTTTCCGTCTGTGAAAAATGCCTCTGGGTGACTAAAAGGAGGCTGGAGAGGGAGCCTGGCATCTCTGCCTGGGTGGTCAGGGAGGGCAGCCGCACATGAGTTGAGACCAGCCATTTCAAATTACTTGTAGTCCTGAAATTGCTCAGTGCACAACCGGTCCATCCCATGCCCCTGTTTCCTTCTTGCAAGGCTGGCTCTGCATCATCACCACAAGGAAACTGTCCCCAATCTACCAAGGGCTGGCTGGGCCTCCACTTCTCTGTGCCCCCCACATGAGGTCTAGTTTAACCTGTACCCCACACCTGCTACACTCTCCTGATGCCCACCATCCAAAGAGAGCCTCCCTGCTTTGCAGGAAGAACTGGCAAAGGATGAAAATGCTTCAGAGAGATCAGGGGACCTAACTGGGGTCTAGGCTTGGTGAACATCAACAATTTTTCCAGCATTTTTTGTTTGATTAAATCCCAATGGACATTTTATCCTTCAATTCTTTTCCCTTTAACTTTCAAGTCATATGGTTCTGATTCATTTATACTTAACTAATTACAACATTGGTTTTGTAAGAGCTATTTGATGTCCCTGAGTCTTCGGAGCCCTTTCATACAATTCTCTAACCCTTTTTACTGTGAAACCCAAAGTGCTCTTTCACCAGCAGTAAACAGAGAGCGAGGCCAGGAGGCTGCGGTTTGATTTGGTCACCAGGACCAGGCCCTGTGGTTACAAGGCCTCTGAATTTGGCAAAATGTGTTTTTTGACTCCCAGTGAAATTCTAAAAAGGTTCTCAGAAAAATAAAGAGAAGAGAACAAATCGCTAAAATCAGAGGCTCTTCAGAGCTAGAACCCTTCCCCTACCATCCCACTACCACAGCTTTCTTCAACCTCCCCCCCAGGATGTGGTCAGCAGCTTGATTGCTCAATAAAGTCCTGAGGCTTTTCCACTTCAGTGTCCTGCCCTGTCTCATCAGATCTTAGAAAGTGGCATTTGTGTAAACAGGTACCACTTTATAAGGATGCCAGTGTCCCTTCCAACTTGGTGGCAAAGCAGCTCTATTTTTTGTCATAGGAGATGAAAGTACTAAAACCATCTGAGGACCTATGGTGTGCCAGCCCTCCAGCCTGCTCTCCTTACATTCAAGGAGTTTAGAGTCCTGTGTAGCAATGCCATTATTGATCACTTACTATGTACAGGGCTCTAAGCTGAGCCCTTCTAAAACAGTATCTCAACTACTGGTAAGAATTATTCTTTTTTAATTTTTTTTAAATTTTACGTGTATGAGTATATTGCCTGCATGTGTGTTAGTGCACCTATGTCATTCAGTGCCCGCAGAGGACAGAAGAGGGTGTTGGATCCCCCTAGAACTGGAATTACAGACAGTTGTTAACTGCCATGTGGGTGCTGGAATTCAAACCCGGGTCTTCTGTAAGAACAGCTAGTGCTCTTAACCACTGAGCCATCTCTCCATCCCAAGAATTACTTTTTTTTAAAAAGATTTATTTATTTTTATTTTATGTGTATGAGTGTTCACCAGCATATATATATATACATATATATATATCACATGCATGAAATGCCCACAGAGGCCAGAAAAGGGCACCAGACTCTTTGGAACTGGAGTTACAAATGTGGGTACTGAGAACCAAACCCAGGTCCTCTATAAGAGCAGCCAGTGTTCTTAACTGCTGAGCCATCTATCCAGCCCTGTGAACTGTACTCTTAATATCTCCCACAAGCACATGAGCAAAGTGATCCTATGAGGGTTTAAGTGACACAATCAGAAAGCAGAAGACTCAAGACTGGAACTCAATTCCGTCTGACCTTGGAGCAAAGGCTTACGTGCTGGGTGCTTAGTCCAAAGGGTGGTGTTGGTGGTAGATATAGGGAAGGTGACCTTCAATGGGGCTCTGTCTTCAGAAGAGATTAAGGTTGGTCTCACACAGTGAATTGGTTCTCAAGGGACCAGGCTGTTATAAATAAGGCTACTACATGCTTGGTTTCCTCTGCAGATGGCTAGACCCCTTTCTACTTCTCTACCTTGTTATGACTTAGCCAGGGAGACCCTCACCAGGACAACAGTACCACAGCATTTGGACTTTCTAGCTACTAGACACATTACCCAAATAAATTTCTTTTCTTTATAAAATACCCAGAATTGGGTATTCTGTTACAGAAACAGAAAACAGACTGATACAAACCCAGAGATCACAGTCCGTGGAATATGGAAAGAAAAGAATCAAAAGGGCTTAAGTAGGGAAAAGACACATGCAAGAATTAAACCAGAGGCATGGGTGGGTGGGGAAAGCCTAGTCTGTACAAACATGAACTATACCTATGTGCCAGGCACAAACAGCCCACGAGGTGAGTGCTGTTCGTGCCCTAGTTTTACAAATGCAGGAACTGGGGTCCCATTAGTGAGCTTACTTGTCCAAGGTCTGCTGGTCAAAACAGAGGAAACCTAGAGATGGATCATGTTCTGTCTGACTCCAAGGTTCCCTTCAACATCAACTGAGCGATTTGATCCTTCTTCCCCTGGGTTAATGATGAAATCACAATCTCCCTCGTAAAGGGGGACAGTTCAGATGAAATCAAGATAAGGCCCACATAAGACTAGCTACACAAATGCTAAACAGGGAAAGACAGTGTGCCTTGAGAGCAGGGGTGAAAAGATGGAAAGGGGAATTGGAATGATTAACCATGGGAGAGGACTGTGACATGCAGCAGCACAAACAGTGCCTGTGCCATGTGACTGACAGAGCAAGGAGGACAAAATGAAGCTAGGTGCGAGCTGAACAAACAGAAGCGTGCCTGACTTAGCTGGTCAAAGGTGAAGTGAGTTTGCAGGTGGGTGACAATTCGCAGTTTCTTTCCCAAAGACGAAGAAAATTTAAACGTTCATCGAGGGGCTAGGGAGACAGCTCCGTTGCAACACACTTACCACACTAGCATGAAGACCTGAGTTCAGATCCCCAGCATCCATATAAAAAGCCAGGCATGGCAGTGTGTAATAACAGAGCTAGGGAGGTGGGGACAGATCCCTGGAGTTCTCTCCAGTCAGCCTAGCCTATTAGTGAGCACCAAAGTTCAGCAAGAGAGACCCTGTCTAAAAGGAAGGTGGGGGGTGACAGAGGAAGACGCCTGATATCCAATATCAACCGCTGGCCTCCACACAGCCATGAACGCATATACCAGACACACACACACACACACACACACACACACACACACACACACACACACACAGTCGCACTCACACACATGAACACTGCACACATGCACACCAACCTTTACAGAGGCCTGCCAAAATCCAAGCATTTCCAGGCAGGTTTATCTTTTAGCCCATTTTCTCACTTAATCTTTGCAGCATCTTTCAAAAACTGGCTCACGTCCCAAATACACTTTTCACAGGAGAAAAATAAAAGCTCAAAGACATAACACAACCTCCCCCAAGGTTGTGGACCTCAAGCGCATAATTGGTGCAGATCTACTGATGTCTTGCTGTTGAGCTTAGAATAAAACACCAGTCTCGAACCAGGGCTTGTGCAGGAACCATGCCTTCTGGTGTGTCTGGGCACATCCCAGGACCCTCTCCCACTTCCTGACAGCTCTTTAGATCACTGCTTTGTTTCTAGCCTGGGCCTTTTGATACTGCATTTCTCTGTGCAGAAGAACAACCCATCTGGCTGCTTTGATTGTTAAGGTTTAGCTCTCAGCCTTCCTTGACTTCAGAGTCTACAGCAGGCCCTCCCTCTGCTGTCTGGGCTGCAGTCAACTTTTTATCATAGCCCATAGTTCATAGTTCATTTAGATAGTAACATCTTGTCTACCTCCCACTTAGGCCATGATATACTTTGTATCTTGTGTCTCCAGAAGACCCATGTGTTGAAGGCTCCATCCAGAGTCAGGGGTGCTATTGGAAGGTTATAGAAATTTTAGTGGCAGGAAATTGGGTCACTGAGGTGGTACCCTTGAAGGGATATTGGGAGCCTGGATCTTTCCCTCTCTCTGCTACCTGGCTTCATGACCTGAGCAGCTTTGCTCCACCAAGTATTCCCACTATGATGTGCTGCCCACAGGCCCCCCTCAAATGGACCAGCAAACCAGGGAATGGGACCTCTGAATCCTAAGTCAAAATGAACATTTCTTCCTGTAATTTAATTATTCTAAGCATTTTTTCACAGTGACAGAAAGCTGACCAGTATAGGCCACAAGCTCCAAGACCACTGTCTTAGTTTGAACCTTTGCATGAGATAGTCCTCACTCTGACTCCATGGCACTTTTGAGTATTATGAGGTTGAGGCTTCCTATCAGAGAGTAGTCCTCCATCCTGCCACCCTCAACCCGCCACCTAGGGAAGTCTTGGGTAGGTCACATGATCCCACATTGGTTTGACGTTCTGTGGGTGTGGGCACAGCCATTGGGACTTGACCTGAGAGGCAGAGCTAGGAACCCCCAGGTTGAGCAGCAGCCCAAAGTGTGTCAACTTGAGCCCATCCTCCTCTTTCCAGTCTCTGGTAAGACCTTAGGCTGAAAGGATGACACATGGGAGAATCGGAGCCTTGATGGGCCAATTGCTCTCAAAGATCAGAGGGAGTGGAACTCATGACGAAGAAATAGTAGGTGAAACTGGGGCACCACCCAGGAGCAGAGAGAAACAGAGTCTCTGCAAGAGTGGACACAGAAGCCACCCCAGGACTGTTGGTGTTCCCACCTGCACCCCAATCCCAGTTCCTGTTGGGGTCTCTTCATGAGTGTCGTTTTTCCAGGAACAACAGGCAATTACTTGTATCAAACGAGCTGAGCAGAAGCCATCTCCACACCAGTGTTCCATACCAGAAATATGTTTCAGGTTTAGTAGGAAGATGAGATGGATTTCATTTAAGTCCCACACATGAAAGACTAGAAAAATATTCCAGGAAATATGGATTAAAACTGCTAGATATGTCCTCTGCAGCCTCTGCTGTCAGGATACCATGAAGACATAGGCACCTTAGTCACGGCTCTTCCCCTTAGAGGAGTGTGCTAGCTAATGTTTGCCAACTTGACACAAACTAGAGACACTTAGGAAGAGGGAAACTCAACTGAGGAATTTTCTCCATTAGATCGGTCTGTGGAGACCAGGTCTAAGGAGCATTTTCTTATTGTTAATCGCTCAGGAGGGTCCAGCCCACTGTGGGAGGTGCTATCCCTGGGCAGGTGGCCCTGGGCTGTAGAAAGGTAACTGAGCAAGCCAGGGGAAGCAAGCCAGTACAAGGCATTCCTCCACGGTTTCTGCTTCAACTCTTGCTTCCAGGTTCCTGCACTGACTTCTCTCAGTGATGGACTGTAAGCTATAAGCCAGAAAAGGCTTTTCCTTGCCCAGGTTGGCTTTGGTCGGTGTTTTAGACCAGCAGCAGAAACGCTAACAAGACAAGGAGACAGATGGCTTCAGGAACAGCCTGATCTAGGCACTAAAGTGGGTCTCAGCATGTGCCCTCATCTTCTCTGATGGGCTTTTGCCATCAGGAGGCCCAGCTGCTTGCTTGCCATAGCTTCTCTGTTCAGTCCCAACAGTCCCCCTAAAGTTTCCCCAGACTTCCCAGATTTTGGATTATGTGGCAACTTGAACATTTCACTTTGAACTTCAGTCAGATGGGAAAACACCAGTTAATTGGTCAATACCGGATCATGTGGCTATCTCTAATAGAAAGGGAGGAAACGAGGTCGGGGGAGGAGAGCGAGTCAGTCTTCTCAAACACACTAAGAGTGAGGCTGAGGTGATTCTCCTAAAGGGAAAATTAGGGCGCTGTCAAGAAAGAAGAGGGGATAGATGTGGAGCAAGGTCCTGAGCCTGGTTCATGAGGTCACAGCTTGGCTCAAGAGCTCCAGGTTCTTAGAAACTGTCAAGGAGACAGAGTGAGTCTGAGCAAGAAAAGGTCAGACTAGGAATCAAACTGTGCTGCTACCTGCCAGTCAAGGGCAAATCCTGACCCTGCCAAGACTCAGTATAGATGTCAACACTGCGATGGCTACAGGACTTTAACAAGTTATACAGGTTGAGGATTTGGGGCAGCACCCGGGACAAGAAAACACTCGAGCATATGGTAATGGTCACCATGGCAGCAGAAAGAACCTGTAAGACATGGTGACACTGGAGGCAGACTCCAGTTTTTGGACTCAGAAGCTCCAAATCATACAGGACTTTAGAGAGTCTCTTGGCCCCCTCCTGTAAGCCACACCTGAGACATAGTCTCTCACTTTGGCCAAGCTGGGCTAACTGAGGCCTAGAAGCTAAAAGAGCTTGCTGAAGGCCATCAGCCAAGAAAGCAACAGATGTGAGTAGGAGTCCCACGACAGTGACTCCAAAGCCTGTGCTCTTTCCACTGCTGCTCAGAACAGTGACAACTTCTGCAGTCTAGCACAATGCACTCAGTGGCTTCAAGGAAGCATGCCCATGACCTGTGGCTCTGCGTCCATGCTCTGGGGGAGGGAGACATAGGAGTTTTGGAGCCTCGCCTCTTTATCTTTGTGCTGTCTTTCTCCCCCGAGAGCTAGATCAAAGAAAAGAAGAGAACACGGATCACAAGAGCCACACACACTTCAAAAACAATTTCCCATCTACACTGCATTCTCCACTTCCAAACATCCACAGATAAGAACAAAGTCATGCACTAAGGAGAAACAGGCCAGCTCACTCAGCCTGTACCCACAGATGGTGCAAGGCAGTCGTGCGCGTC
Source organism: Nannospalax galili (assembly GCF_000622305.1). NCBI lineage: Eukaryota > Metazoa > Chordata > Mammalia > Rodentia > Spalacidae > Nannospalax > Nannospalax galili. The sequence continues at coordinate 1,856,674 of NW_008353596.1, forward strand.
CATTTTGGTCTTGGTCATGGCGTTATTCATTAGTGTTGGCCAATGAGCTGTTTAAAGTAGTGTCTTCTTACCATGAAAAGAAGAAAGTCAAAGTGAAAACATCTTTGGAGACATTTTTGAAGATCTGAAAAGAACCAAGGAAAGCTAGAGTGAGCCAGTACCAGCACACCACCGGCTCACTCATCTTTATACTGACCCACAGGCTGCAGAGACTTATATACAATGTTTTTGGAGGGGCTTACAAAGAGCTGGATTTAAGCAGCCTCTTTCACATGTGATTATACATGGCTCCTGAATATCTAGGGACACTGTCTTACTTTATTGGTACTGTCTATAAACAATCATATCTGATCTCTCACCCTGGCAGGGACAGCTGGTTATAAATGCCAAGACCAAAAGCAACTTAGGGGAGGAACTGGTCTATGTCATCGTATACTTCCAAGTCACAATTCATCACTGAGGGAAGTCAGGGCAGGAGCTTGAAGCAGAAACTATACAGGACAGCTGCTCACTGGCTCAGTCCCTGGCTCACGCTCAGCTACCTTCCTTATACAGCCCAGGCCCACCTGCCTAGGAATGGTGCCACCCACAGTGGACTGGCTCTCCCATGTTAATCATCAACCAAGATAATCTCTCACAGACATGCCATTGGCTGATGAGGGAAATTCTTCAACTGAGGTTTCCTCTTCCCAGGTGAATCAAAGGTGTGTCAAGTTAGCTCTGAAAACTAACCAGCACACTCTCTAATCACAAGTTGAAAACAGCAGATGCTTTCTCAGATTCCCTTGCATTTATGATACTCACAGATGAAATGCAAAAACATGTATCTCTAAATGGACTCCTTGATAAAAGATCCATGCAAGAGGAGAGGTCTTGTGCTTCCTGGTTTGGGTGATAGCCCATGGAGGTGTGATGCCTGGAGCTGCTGCAACTGTTCTGCAAACATGAGGTAACAGAACTAAAGACAAAATACAACAGGCCAAAGACAGTAAAGCTGCAGGATAGAAAGACATTCACCTCTTGATGACAAGACTGAGCCATGACCAAACCCCAGAAACATCCTCCCATTTTCTTGCTAGGTAAGAGAACACAAGCATTTACAGTTAAACCACTGTTAGCTGAGTGCTTGATCACTTGTCACTGAAAACATTCAAACTAGGATACAGCTACTTTGTACAGATAGGAACTCAAGACACAGAGGACACCTCTGCCCAATGCCCCCATTGCAGGAGGGGACCCCGGTAGCCATGTCACCTTCTAGACACAGCTGGCTGGACGAAGGGTAGACTCCTCACCCACAAATGCTCTATCTGAGTCTCTCTGCTGGGGACTGAGAATTAGGATTCAGAAACCATTAGATACTTTCTACCCATGAACTTGGGAGATGTGTACACAGAGACAGAAAGCCTGTGTGTTGACACGGAGAGAGATGACTGACCTGTTGGTTTCAGAAGAGGAGACTAGATGACTGGTGGCCTGGTGGCAGCTTTGAGTCCCATTTCCTTTGCCTATGCTACTCCAGGGAGCTGGTGGTGCAGTTGGGTAGAACTCCCTCATCTCCTGGCCTGCTGCCATGTGACTATCTGTGAGCCCACACCAGCATGAGCCAAGAGCCAGGCATTTAAGTACCTTTGAACCACCGTTTAAGTCTCACAACAATCCTATCCCTAGGTTCTACTCATACTCCCATTTTCCAGAAGAGGAAACTGAGGCTCAGAGATTTTGAGTCATCTGCTTCAAACCACACAGCTGGCATCTTGCTGAGCCAGGATTCGAACCTACTTTAGAATTGAGGCTTGTGAACGCCACTGCTTTATCATCTCCCCCTCGCCTCCTCACCTTTTTCCCCTCCCTGCCACCCCATAGACTGACAATCCACGTCTCAGTGCTCACATCTGAACCGTCTCCTGGCTTGCTATACCCCCATAATGCCTCACATGCACCAGTTGCCCTGGTGCTTTGGTTTCTCCTTGCTGAGAAAAGCAAGCTGGCTTCCTAGAAGTTCTAAGTTTGTCAAACAATGGAGGGGAGGCAGCTAGAATCTTGGTCTCCTCAGGAGGCTGTAATGAAATGCCATAGACTGGATGGCTTATAAACAACAGAAACTTCCTGTCATGGTTCTGGAGGCTAGGAAACCCAAGATTAAGGTGCTGACAGATTCTGTCTGGTGCAGACTCAGCCCCTGGGTCCCAGCCAGCCATCGTCTCACTTGTCTTCACAGGACAGAAGACCTAAGGGAGCCTGCCCTGTCTCTTTGATAAGGGCACTAACTCCATTCACTAGGGAGCCTCCTCTGTGCCCCAACCACCTCCCTACAGCCCCACCTCCAAATACGGTTACACCTGGCATTAGATTTCAACAGTGAATTCTGGGTGACATAAACATTTGGTCTAAGGAGAGTCACATTCAAGTGGCAGTATTCTTCAAAACAGAAAGAGTTCATTCAAAGAGTGACAGGAGGTCACAGAACTGTGGGAAGCATGGAGAGCATCTGGGCAATACAGCTCAGAGCATTGCCAGAAAATCAGGCCAAGAAGAACCCCAACCCATCTGCCCCAACACAGACACCCCAGTTCCTACTCCCAGTCCCAGAGAAACCCTAGATTTCCCTAGGTCCCTTCTGTTCTGCTTCAACAGCTTCTGATGTCAGGGTCAGATCAAGATAAGTGCCTAGAGGCTTGCGATGCCCCAAACTCAAGGGGGGATGGGGAAGCAAGTGTCTGAACTCCGGGCTACTGTTCTAGGGATGCACTCTGCACCCTCCAAGACTCATGACAAGAACAATCAGATGCTGGGTAGCCAAGGACAGTCATGAGACCACTAAGGAGGTGTCTAAGGCAAAGAGAAATCTCACCAAGGCAAGAAGCATAGCTTGTCTTGGCTCGGCACCAGGAGATGGCCCTGCTCCCCAGAGCGTGTGTTTGGGGGCTGAATTATGACTCCACAGCGCTGTTTGGACAGCTTGCAAAGCTTTGCCTTTCCGTGCCTTCTGTCTGCAAGGGCAGACTCTTGATGGACCTTGGAAGATCTGGAGGGGTGCCAAGCCCTCCAGAAAGGCTCCACTGCTGCTGAGGAGGAGGTAAGTGTGGTGGAAGGCCAGCAAAGAGGGTAGGGAAGGGAGGACAAGCCCAAGCATAAAGTCCCACAGCTGAGTCCTGGCCAGTGGCCTGTGCAGCAGCTCCTATCCAAGCCAGCCCCTCCCACATGATGTCTATGGAGGATCCTGCCTCTGACCTTTGGAAATCATACAGGGAACCTTCCAATACAACCTGCCCCTTTTCCCAGACAGTAGAAAGCTTTTGGCTTTTATTTTCCTTTGCTTGTACGTGGTTTATGCATGTGCATGTGTGTGTGTGTTCACACATGTGTGCACATGCCTGTGGAAGCCTGAAGTTGACTTTCCCCATCACTCTCCACTCTATTTACTGAGGCAGGACCCCTTGCTGAACCAGATGTTCATCATTTCTGGCTAGTCTAGTGTCACAGTGAGCTTCAGCTGTCAGTTTGACACAAGCCTAGAGTCACCTGGGAAAAGGGAACTTCAGTTAGAGATTTGCTCAGGTCAGATTGGCCTATGGCCACATTTTTTTAATTGCTAATTGATGTAGGAGGGCCCATCCCACTGTGAGCAGTGTCATCCCTGGGCAAGCTGGCCTGGGCTGTCTAAGGAGGATAACTGAGTAAGCCAGGGAAAGCAAGCCAGTAAACAGTGTTCCTCCATGGTCTCTACTTCAGCTCCTGCCTCCAGATTCCTGTTGTGAGTTCCTGCTTTGATGTTCCTTGAAGATGGACAGTAACCTGTAAGCTAAAATAAGCTTTTTCCTCCCCAGATTGATTTTGGTCAGTGTTTTATCACAGCAACAGAAAGCAAACTGGAACATTTAGCTAACCAGGCCACCCCAGGGTTCCTCTGCCTCTGCCTCCCAGGTGCTTGGAGTACAGGTGGCCCCCATACCTGTCCAGCCTTTATGTGGGTTCTAAGGATCTGAATTCTGGTCCTCACACTTAATCTACTGAGCTGTGTCCCCAGGCCTGAGAACAGTTCTCAAAGGGCCAGCTACTGTCCACCTAGGCCTCTTGCCCTAAGACTTTCTACACCTGCCTGAAGCCCCAGAAGGGACCAGAGACTGCTTTGCTTCTGGTCATTTCCTCAGCTGTTCATGACCTGGGGCTGTCTTCACCCTTCAAATGCTGACCAGAAACCCTTCTCCGGACCTTGGGCCACTTACAGCTAAGTTGAGGCAGTGGCAAGTACGAGGCCAGGGTCTGAGGTTTCTGTTGGAAGGAAGCAAGGTTGCTCTGGCCACAAGGGTGATCTTGCCCGTCTCCACTCACACTCCCACCTAGGACAGCAGCAGCAGAGGGAGCAGGTGCTCAGGGATGGTAGGTGAATGATTTCAACCTGGCAGAGTGAGAGTGACAGGAGGACTGACTCCCAGTGTTTGCCTTGCCCCCACCCTTGCTGCTCACCAAACCTCTTCATCATATGCCCTTCCCTGGCTTCTGGACAGTGCTCTGTACCATGGACCACACCAGACACCAGATGGCATGTTCCAGTCCTCTCAAAATACCTCTCCAATCAGATCCGTCAATCCCATTCCTTAGCCATTCTTCCTCTTGGCAATAGGCCCCATAAGTGGCTAAGTTATCCTCTGCTTGATCTTAGGCCCCAGACAATGTTTCTGGGTCCCAGCAGAGCCCAGAAAGGTCCCAGATGGCCCTCTGCTTACCTTGAGATCCTGGTTCTCTGCCTGAGGCTATTACACCACTCTAGGGCCATGCCCCAACAGGGAGATGGATCCTTCTGGCATTTAGTGGGTAGAGGACAAGAATGCTGCTTAACACCCTCAAATGCATGAACAGCCTCCCAAAGAGACTCATCCCACCCAAAATGCTCGCAGTGCCCATGGAGGTTGAAATGGCTTGGCCCACATGTGTCAGCCTCTGAAGACCCACAAGGCTTCACAAAGTACCGTGCAATCATCCTTCACCCTGAGCAGCAGTCCTGTCTGTGCTGTTCTCCAAGATGTCAGGCCCAGACACTTCTTGAGGCATAAATACAGAGGTCTGACCTGTGACCCAAGGCCCCAGCTGTTCTTGCAGTTGTCCTGACAGGGCCTGTCACCACTCCAGCCAGTCCTCCCCACACATCCAGGGGACAGAGACCTTCCAACCCCTTGCCACCCAGAGTCTGACCTTTGTCCAGAGAGACTGCAGAGACACCTTCACTGGTGCCAAAAGACAAGGGCCACTCCCCAGGGATCACAATATTTTGGGGGTGAAATATGCTAAACAGCAGCAAAGCCCGAGTCACTGCTCTGCCTCCCAAAACCCAGTGTCATGCTTGCTGTCAGGAAGGTTAGCTGAGGTTGAGGCCATAAATAGCTGAGGTTCAGTGTATGGAGCAGGGATAAAGATGGCCTAACCCATCTCCTAACTTTCCCTGCCTCCATTTCTAGAGCCCAGAGATCCTCTGTCCTCTGTTTCAGGAGTACGCTCACACTGAGTTACTGTGTGAGAATTCAGAAAAGTTTAGAAAATTCTGTGACCCTGGAGCCATGTCCCTTAGAAACATTTCCCCTGGAACTATGTCCCCAGAAGCAGTGTCTCCTGAAGCCATTTCCCCTGGAGCTGTGTCCCCTGGGTCCATGTCCCTTGCTGTGCCATACCTCTGGGCCCTGCAGTTAGTGCTGTCAAAGAAGTCCCCTTGCTCACCTTCACTGGAAGGGATCACAGCCATGTTCTTTGCTTTGGTTTCTGGTTCTGAGTCTCATACATTGTGGGAGACAGGCTTGAGCCTAGGGTGATTGCAACTGTCAGGGTCACGTGGTTTCCAGGAATCCAGGCTCTGTAATCTGAAACCCAATATGCTAATGAGGCATCCTACCTGCTATTCTGTGATAGGATGTCAAGTCTGTTATGTTAATAAGATGCTAAGACTGTTATGCTAATAAGGTATCCTTCTTGCTGTCTAATAAGGTATCCTACTTGCTGTGCTGTGATTGGACCACTCCCCTTCTTGTGCCTTCCTGCAATAAAGCAGACCTGTGTCACTGAACCTGATCTCCTGTGTCTGAATGTGGCTCCACTGACACAGTCTCCTCACCAGCTCTGGGGTCCGGGACGAGGCAGAAGCAGCAACAACAGGAGGCAACACAGGGCAAGCAGAAGAGCTGCCTCAGCCCAGGGTGAGCAGAGGAGCGGCCTCGACACCCATGAGAACGAAGGAGCGGCACCCACGAGAACGGAGGAGTGGCCGCCACTGGTGGTGACCACATACATCGCCCTGCCTACTGGGAGTGTTGCCCTTGGTGCTGATACAAGTCTGGTGGGTTCAAAGGAGTGGACAGCTAATAGAAAAACATACACCTAAACAAGATCTTTCCTTCCCTCAACCTCCTCTTCAGCCGTTCCCTTCCACACCTCCAAGGCCCATCTCCCCACACTGGCTTCACAGGGTCTCTTCTCTGGGGAAACTTCCTGATCCCCTGACTCAGGTAAGGGAGGTGTCACCTGAACTGGTTAGAGATGCACATCTCCTTTCTATTGCTGTGCTGCAGGTAGATGCTCACCTCACCAGACTCCATGTACCCAGCGCTAAGGAATCATTCTCCTGGCATGAAATATAAACCAGTGCCCAGAGTAAGTAGGACGCTCACACCTGCCAGCCTGCCATACCCTCTACACAGCTTACTTTCCTAACACAGAAGCCATGTCCCTTAACAGAGGCTGAAAATGCCACTCAGCAGCTTTCTCAGCCCCCCTTGCAGCTAGGGCACAGTCATGTGACCAATCCTGGCCAATAGGCCCTGAGGAGAAGCTGACTGGGGGCTTCTGGAAAAGGTTCCCTTTGGCTCTTTGTTGATTACAACTGTGATTGTGTGCACCAACTGCTAGATGCCAAAGTCTCAAAAGGGGAGACATTCCTGACTCTGCAGGTAGCAGACAAGATCTATGGAAAATTCTGTGACCTTGAGAGTCTCAAGGGTTTCCCTGCCCCGAGACTTCTTATGTGATCATAGAAGTCTTTCTTGTCTAAGCCAGTGTTTTCCACACTAAGGCTGCTCCCTATTAGTAGAGAATGTGGTGATTTTAAGGGTTCATGAACATTTTTTTCAATGGAATAGAAAAAGCAGACAAGAGCTGGAAAGCCTCAGATACCACAGCACTAAGTCAAGTCTGTAACACAAATCTGTCGTTTATGGAAACTAGTTTTGGTTCATATGCCATGCACGTGCATGTATGCTGAGTGACAACACACATCTTTTGTCTTACTACGAACCAAGGGTTTTTGGATTTGTTTTAAGACAGGGTCTCACCATCTGGTCTGGAATTCGCTATGTAGACCAGGCTAGTCTTGAACCCATAGAGATTCACCTGCCTCTGCCTCCTGAGTTCTGGGATTATAGGCATGGGCCCAGCCCAAGGGCTTTTTTTAAAGCAAACTTTGAAAGACTAGTTTAGTTACAGATTCTGTTACTTGTAGCCAAGTGCCTTTTACCCCATTTCACCTCCTCTGGTTGCCTATAGAATTCTCCCACTGATTCAGTGGCTGACAGGCCAAGGCACAGTTGTGTTTCTCATCTTAATTATTGATGGAACATGTTATTGTAATAACATAGTTTAATTCATTGTTATGCAGATGACTGGCACATGAGCATTTGAGGAAAATGTCTGTTTCCAAGTGGACTGCTTTAGAAAGAATAAGTACATTTGAGACCCAGAAAACAAATCAGCTAGATAGAGGTGAGGAGAAAATTCCTCAAACTGATGACAGCATCCATAAAACTCTAGAAGGATCAGGTCCATTACTTCATACATATCTTGTTTCACTTTAAGTTAAGGAAAGTGATTTATCTTAGTTAAAAAAAAAAACCAAACCAAAATAGAACTTCACTCTGCAAATTCAGACTCAAAGAAAAAGGCTTTTTACATTTCATGTGGAAGTGTGTGTGTGTGTGTGTGTGTGTGTGTGTGTGTGTGTGTGTGCTTTTGTCACTAGGCTGTGCTAAGGCAGATAAGTATCACTATTTTTTAAGATTTATTGCTTTTATTTATGTGTCTCTGTGAGCGTCTCCCACTTGTGTGCAGATACCCATGGGGCACAGCACAAAGCCAATTCTGTAATATAAGTCTGTCATTTGTGGAAATTAGTTTTGGTTCATACGTTGTGTGTGTGCATGCATGTTGAGTGACAACACACAATTTTTATCTTACTATGAACTGAGGGTGGGTTTTGTTTGTTTTTGAGACAGAGTCTCACTATGTAGTCCTGTCTGACCTGGAATTTATTATTTAGACCAGGCTAGTCTTAAACCCATAGCAATCTGCCTGCCTCTGCTTCCTGAGTGCAGAAGTCAGCATCAGGACTCCTGGAGCTGGAGTTCAAGTGATTGTGAGCTGCTTGCTGTGGATGCTAGTAACTGAATTCTGGTCTTCTGGGAGATCAGCCAGTGTTCTTTAACACTGAGCCATCTCTCCAGCTATAACTATCATTTTTGTAGTGACCAGGGCTCTTAATTTGGTTTGTTAGTCCCTCTCACCCTGCACAAGGAGCTTTGACCATCATTATTTGACGTCTGTTCTGCAGGTGGTTGTAAACCCCACAGAAGCAGCCACTGCAGCCACTGTCTTTCTTCCTTCATGTTCCCACAGAACCAGGCACACAGAGATCCTTAATAGATACTGAGTGGATAAATTACTAAAGTAGCAAATAAGCAAAGCCACTAAAAAAGCCTAGATGCATAGAATTTTCCTGTTTTTATACTAATATTAAGAATAAATTGGGTTTCAGAAAGCAAGTTGACTTGTTATACTACTCGTCAGGGAGCTAAATCCTGAGCTCAAGAAGTCAGGCATGGGGAGGGTCATGACATGAGACCATCGCACTACCAGAGGGGCCTTAGAACATTTTGGTATCCAGTGTTTTGATTTTGGAGTTATCTTGAACATTACAGAGAATTATGCAATTTGCGAGTCTTAATAACTTTCTGAAAGTTGCCGATGATGAGGGTTTATTTTAAAGATTTGTTTATATTTATTTTTATTTAAATTTTCAAATATTTAAAATTTTATTTGTATAAGTGTTTTGCCTGATATGTATGTAAGTGCACCTGTGTCATGATTAGAATATTAGATTAGAAGAGGGGGTCAGATCTGCTGGAACTGTGGTTACAGACAGTTGTTAGCCACCATGTAGGTGCTAGAAACCAAGCCTGGGTCCTGTGCAAGAGCAGCCAGTGCTCTTAACCACCGAGCCTCTCTCCAGTCCCTACCTTTATTTTTTATGTGTATGCATGAGTGCCTGGATGTGTGTGCACCCTGTGTGTAATGCCCAAGGAGGCCAGAAGAGGGCATCATATCTCCTGGAACTGGAGTTAGAGATGGTTGTGAGCCTCCATATGGGTGCTGGGTACTGAACCCAAGTCCAAGAACAGCCAGTGCTCTTAACCATGGAGCCATCTCTCCAGCCTTTGTGGATGAGGTTTTTAAAGTGTGTACCTATACCAGAGGCCAATGGTTGTTCTCCCAAATAGAAGTTTCTTCCAATTTTATAATGGAAGTTGATGGGGAAAGGTTATATTTTACAAAAAAAAAATCACTTTATAGCAGACTTTGCTGGATCCCATTCTTCAGTTAGGTACAAGTTTCCTGATCCTGAGTTTCCACCAACTTAATACCAATAGTACCTGGCATCAGAGGTTTGAATGTCCTGAGTTTAACTTTGTGATTTGCCCTCCTTACACATACATCTACTGCTTTATTCCAGGCTATTGACCAGTTACATTTAGACCAGTGCATAAGAAAATGCACAACAAAAATGTCAAATCTTTGATTCCTGTGTATATGCTCTAAACTGTGTCAGGAAGTGGAGCGTGCGGATTCTCCTAGGTACAGACAGTATACCTTGATCTGAATAGTGGTTACCCAGAACACATATGGAAAAGGCCATTGATTTCTCAGGACCCATGCTCTTCCCTATGCATAAGATAGCCTAATTGATGAGTGGTTTTTTTAATATGTCTGGCTTCAGGGCTGAAGAGATGGCTCAGCAGTTAAGATCACTGGCTGTTCTTGCAGAGGACCTGGGTTTGGTACCCATCACCCACATGGCAGCTAGCAACTGTCCATAATTCCAGTTCCAAGGGAATCTGATGCCTTCTTCTGACCTCCATGGGCATTGCATGACATGGGTGCGATTACACGCAGGCAAGCAATACACTCATATACATAAAATAAAAATAAATAAATTAAAACTAAATATGCCTGGCTTCAAGCTTACAGAGAAGTAGACCATGAGAATGGAACCACAGCATCCTAGAGTACATCAACTCTACACATTTCTTAAATGCTAAGTATGCCCAAGGCACTGTTCAAGACCCTGAGTAAGGCAGATCATAGTGATTATACTATCAGTGGTCCATGGCACAAGACGGAATAAGTGAATGACTTAATAGCTAACAAATAGAAGGATTCATGTTCAGTAGGAACAGACATGCAGGAAAAAGGAATATAAAGAAGCCTGATTATATCAGCTGTCCCCTACGTCGCAGAAAATGATATACCTCCATGTAAACAGTTTATCTTATTTCTAGAATATTAGCATTGAGTGTTTATGCTGAAAGATAAACCTGAGACTTGCTGTATTCGATGAATCAAAGCTGACCAGAGAGGCAGCAGAAGGGATGGTTCACAGTAGGGAGCAGCTGGAGATAAGGACAGGGATGGACCTTAGGAGGCAATCAGCGGATAGAAGTCTTAGAATGGTTAGCGAGAGCAGCGATAACATAGAGAACTGGGCCGGAAATTGAAAGGATAAAAATCAAGCAGCAATTGATGCCTCCTTTGTACTTTCTGTATTAGAAGTGGAAGGAGACCAAACAGTATCTAGGAAGAGTCAATGGAAAAAAGATCATAAGACAGATTTGTTTGTAGGAGACGCTTGGTTGTGTCTGTGGCCTGAAGAGGAGGACAGAGGAGAGAACAGGATGACAAAAGAGAGGAGAGAGGGTGACAGCTGCATAAAGTGGCAGAAGAAAGCAAGAGCCTTTCATGGAGGCTTACCTCACCCCTCACAATGGCAGCGGGCTCCTGGTTGGCTCTCCTTCACACAGTCTATGCTTCCTTAGTAGCCATGACAAGCTTCCTAAATGCAAGTCCACTCACATCACACTCCTGTTTAAAACTTCCAGAACCTTCCTAATCAGTGCTGTATAAAATTCACCTTCCTGGGGATCACTTGACTAGCCAGACAAGTGTACCTTTCACCCCTCTTCTTTTTTTAAAAAAAAAAAAACTAACTGTATTTTTTTATATTTTATTTTTTATTTTTATTTTATGTATATGAGTGTATTGCCTGCACATATGTGAGTGCACCTGTGTCCTGCAATGCCGAGGAGGTCAGAAGAGGGCTTCAGATTCCCCTGGAACTGGAGTTAAGGACAAGGACAGTTCATAGCCACCTTGTAGGTGCTGGGAATCGAACCCAGGTCCTCTGCAAGAGCAGTCAGTGCTCTTAACTGCTGAGCCATCTCTCCAGCCCCCACCCCTCTTCTTTTTACAACAGATGGAGGCTATTACAGAGTTCCAGAACTGGTCAAATGCAGAGAATGTGTCTATGACACACAACCCTAACTGACACATCTTCAGTGCAACCAATACACATAGGATGAATGTACTGCTCAACTCCCACCAGAAAAGTTTTCTTCTGCAGCAGAGGTGATTAACACAGAAATCCACAATTGGCCAGTGTGCAGAGAACAAGAGGCCATAGAGTGCTTATTCCTGAATAAGACACTTATTTCAAACTGCTGCCTCCCAAGGCTCAGATATCATTGTGGAAGAGGAGGCAGAAAGATTGTAAGAGCCAGAGGTAGTGGATGACCACAGGGAAATAGTCTTCCAGACAACGGGTCATTTACCCATAAGAACTCACAACAGTGGTGACAGCATGCACAAATCCTATGCAAGCTCAAACCAGACAAAATCTCAGCATAGACATGGAGAAGTAGTTAAGAAATCCCAATTCAACCTAAGGAACTTTTGGTAATTGCTGGTTGCTGAAAAGAGAACAGACAGTGTCTAACAGGGATGGGACTCTTGGTGGGCCCAATGGATGGAGCCACTGAAGGATATCTGGGGATACGAATCAGATTCTATAGGCCATATTATATATCTAACAGAGTACATTAAATTGAGTGGGGGCATTAGGGGGAGGTGTAGATAAAGGAGGGACTCTAAGTACCATCAAAATACATTGAATGAAAAATGCAAAAATTCAATTTAAAACATTAAATTAAAAAAATTTACCTTCCTTGCCATGAACTTCAGAGCCTGGTCGTCTGGCCCCAGCCTCCTCTCACTTCATCTCCCTCCATTTTCTCTTTCCGTCTCTGTGCTCCACTCACACAGATCTACTCTGTTTTTAATATGAACCAATATTATCTCCTGCCTCAGAACCCATCTAAAACAGTGTTACATAAAAGTAAATAGACTAGGGTTGGCAAGATGGTTCAGTGGTTAAGAGCCAAAGACCTGGCTTCGGTTCCCAGCACCTACATGCCAGCTCACAACCATCTGTAACAACAGTTCCAGGGAATCTAGCTCCCTCTTCTAGCCTCTGCAGGTATTGCACACACATGGTTCACATACATACATGCAGGTGAAAAGCAAACAACCTCTGGAAAGGAGGAGTAGGCACCCCCAGAAATTAGCTGTATCAGGAAAGCAATACGAACACTGGTCAAATCTTCCAGAAACTTGAAGTTAACCAAAGGCATGCAGTTTTCCAAAACAAAACCTCGAAAGCACCAGTCGGAGGTGACTTATTGTATACAGGGAAGCCTCAGCACGATCCTCAGCTGATCTCTCCTAAGATCCTGGGAAGGCACCAAACACCATAGTAACACATTTAAAGTTCGACACTAAAAGAAAATCATCAGCTAAGAATTCTACATTCAGCCAAACTGCCCTGTGAAAACTCAGCCATTCTCAGATAGAAGTGGAGTCCTTACCAGAAGTCTTCATGTTGGAATGAAAGGACAGCAGACAGTACCACAAAGTTGTGTGAAGGGTAGACACCTTTAGTTGAGGAAATATGTGGGAGCATGAGGTCTCCTGGGCAGGATTAGTTCCCACAAGAACAGTCTGTTTCAAAGTGAGTTTGGCATTTTTGGCTCTCTCTCAGCAGGTGGCCTCTCTCATGCGGTGTTCTGTCCTGTGATGCTGTGTGATGAGGCTCCAAAGCCCATGCACCCCAGGCTCTCAGATCTCCAGAACTCCCAAGACTCCCAAGAGTGGCATTAATCCCTTCTGAGGCTGGGGTGTCCTGGACTAATCATCTTCCTCTAGGCCTCACCCCTTCAAATCACTTCTCTCCACAACAGCACAGGAACCTTAGGGGATGAGCCACATCCCAGCCACAGCCCCACAGCTGTGTCCAGACTTTTGACACCTGTTGCAGAACAAGATTGTCATCTACAAAGCTCACACCTGAGAATCATTTGATCAAGTCACACACAGATACACAGACAAACACACACACACACACACACACACACACACACAATTGCAATAAAACCCCATACCGTTTTAAGTAAATGTACAGCTTTGTGTTGGGTCACATTCATAGCTATCCAGGCAGCCTGTGGGCCGTGGGCTGGATATACTCGATGGTCAGTTGATTTTCTGACGAAGAGGCCAAGTTCATTCAAAGAACAATGACTATGTCTTCAACAAACAGTGTTGGGTCTGATGGAGCTTCACATTTGGAAGAGAGAAGCAGGACCTGTACTCACATGATGTACAAATATTAACTCAGAATGAAGAAGAGACATAAGTGGAGGACATACAACCACAGAAATCTTCAAAGAACATAGAGGAAAACCTTCAGGAATTTTGATTTGTAAACAACTGATGTGGTACCAAAAGAATGAGAAACAAAAGAAAATCAATCATTTTAACATTTGATCATCTTCTGGGCGTGGTGGTGCACACCTTTAATCCCAGCACTTGGGAGGCAGAGGCAGGTGGATCTCTGTAAGTTCGAGACCAGCCTGGTCTACATATCGAGTTCCAGGCCAGCTGGGGCTACAAGGAGACCCTATCTCAACAAGACCAGAAAAAAAAAAAAAAAAAACATTTCAGCATCAAGAGATGAAAGTGAAGACAATTGACAGAACTGGGTAAAATATTTGCAGATCATATGTCTGATAAAGACTTAATAATGTCCAAAATATTAAAGAACTCCACAACCAAAAAGCCAGCTTAAAAACAGGCAAAGAAATCAAATGGACATTTCTCCACTAAGTATAAAGAGTGCTTTGTAAAAATAATTCCCTAGGCAGGCCTGGTGGTGCATACCTTTAATCCCAGCACTCACTCAGGAGGCAGAGGCAGGTGAATCTTTGTGAGATAGTGGCCAGCCTGGTCTCCATAGCCAGTCCAGTCCACCTGGGCCTACAGGGAGACCGTGTCTCAAAAAGACCAAAAATTAATTAATTAATTAATTAATTAATTAATTAAAATAGTTCCCCCAAATGCTAAACACAAATATGTTTATGTTTGACTCTGAAATTCCTCTCCCAGGTATATACATAAAGCACAGAACACGCGCCTCAAGCATGCTTGTATGTTAATGTTCAAAGCAGCATTCTTTACAAGAGCCAAAGGTGAAAGCAGTTCTAGTGTCTATCTACAGATGAACTAAGTGAATGTGCTACCTACCCACACTGGAATATTATTCAGCCGTAAAAAGAAGTTTCAGTGCATGCCACAATATGCACGAGCCTGGCAAACATGCCACTAAGTGGAAAGAGTCAGATAAAAAAGGACAAATATCACATGATTCTACCTGTATGAATTGAAAATTTCATACAGGCATGAAGTAGGGGGACTTGGGGGTTAGTGGGACCATTCTGGATGTTGATCGTGGTGCTGGTTACGCAGCATTGTGAATGTAATACTGTCAGTGATCTTTATGCCTAAAAGGGTTAAAATGGAATTTGATGTTGTCAATTTTAACACAATGAAAAAAATGACAGAGATATGTCCATTCATACAACTATGCATTAGTTAATGCAAGACTGCTCCTCCCCCAACACTGCACCTCTCAGTTCATGTTACCTGTTCATTCTTCCCTTTCTTAATCAGGAACTGCCCGCTTTCCCACGTGGGATTTCCACCACCAGAACACTGATTCCTGTCACCTCCTCTATCACAGGAACTTTCTAACTGGCTTTTCATACTCTACGTATCACATACCAAGAAGGTAAAATGTATGCAGTATTTTTACCCAAGTATCTTTGAGAACACCTCATGAATTAATCTGCTACACAGCCTCCTAGAGTGTCACCCTTGTGTCTTCACCGCAGGAAGTGGCTTCTCTCTGACTTCCCCTTTTATTTTCTCCATAATCCATACTCAACTTTCAGTTAGAATGGAATTCAGTTTCTGTTCGGCTTCTTTTGCTTCATTCAAGCCATTGGCTGGCAACTGGAGATTGTGATCTTTCACCTTTGTGTGTGAAACCATCTGTGTGTGTGAAATCCTGTGCCGCCCCCTCCATACTCCTCCTCTAAGAGGCCTTCCCAGGTACCCTCTACCCTTAACCGTGGAACACATTCTTTGATCTCTCTGGCTACATTATCTGCTCCTTGAGAGATTATCTTTGCCCCTCCCATCTTCATACTCTTAAGATTTTCTGAGAAATGATTTCTGAGAAAAATTGTCTCTGAGTAAATTAATGAATCTACAGTGTTAGACAGTGAAAGCTACCTGGACCCTACAAGTTATGAAGATGTGCTATGATTAAGCACAAAAGGTCACTTCATAGACTGTTAAGACACAGCTTGTCCACAGGGAAATTGTTTAGGTCTTGATGGATACTGTAATGATAATTCAAATCCATTAAGTGTGTGTCTGCACAATCACTAACTGAAAATGTGTAGTCACACTAGCATAACAGAACACCTCCAAAGAAATATTTAATCAGAAAGTACTTGCAGGTAGATAGCCCATGCCAATGAAAGGTCAGTTCACTAGGAAGACAGTCCTAAGTTTGTGCACTTAAGTGCACATTTCATAAGTTCCATAATATATGTAAATATCTAAGTACATACGTGTATAGTAACAGTAGCCTAAAAATTGTAAAAGTTTTGCTACAGATGGAGACTACTGTAGAATTCCAGAACTGAGAATAAGTGTCTGTGAGATGCTTAACCCTAAGAGACACATCTTCACAGCAACCTCTACACTTAGGATGAATGCATCTCTCAACACTCACCAGAGTAGTCTCCTTATGCAACAGATGGTGATGAACACAGAGACCCACAACTAGCCAATGTGCAGAGACTAAGAGGCCACAGGGTACTTACCCCTGAATAAGACAGTTATTTCAAACCTCTGCCTTCCAAGACTCAGAGATCATTGGGAAAGAGGAGGCAGAAAGATTGTAAGATCCAGAGGGGGTGGATTATCACAAGGAAGCAGTCTTCCAGACAGCTGATCAGTTATTCATATGAACTCATAGCAATGGTGACATCATACACAAGTCCTGTACAAGCTCAGATCAGACAAATCCCAACACAGACATGAGGAAGTGGGTAAGAAATCCCAACCCAACCTAAGAAACTTTTGGCAATTGATGACTGCTGGGAGAGGGAAGGACTGTGTCTTACAAGGTTGAGACTCTTGGTGGGCCCAGTGGACAAATCCACACTGAAGGACATTGGGGGACACAAATCCTATGCTATAGGTCATATTTTATACACATACACACATATATACACATATATATGAGAGTTCATTAAATTGGGAGGGGCAGCAGGGAGAGCCGCAGAGAGGGGAGCAGATCTAAATGCCGTCAAACTATACAGTATGGAAATTTCAAAACAGTAAAAAATGAAAATAAATTTTTAAAAATTGAATTGTAAAAGGAAGTCAAAGAAGAAATAGACCAACCCACCAGTATAGTTCAAGACATTCTCACATCTCTCTGGGAAGGTGACACAGGTAGACAAAAGCCCATTAGGTTCCTGCAGATTCAGACCATGTCTCAGTCCACCAGACATCATTACCTTCCATTGAGCAGTGTGGTCAACAACTTCAGAATTCATATACGTCCACAAAAAAATATGCAAAGATGCTATGGGTCCCCATGGCTCAGGTGTTGAGGTCACCATTTGGTGGGGATATCTGGGGGTGCTGGAAACTTTAGGAGGCAGGGTCTACCTGAGAGAAGGTCACTGGGGAGTGTGTCTATGGGGGATTTATCTCAGTCCGACTCCTTCCTGTCTCTCTCTACTTCCTGGCCAGCATGAGGTAAGCAACTTTACTCTGCTATCATGATGTTCTGCCTCATCGTCGCCCAGAGATGACAGAGCCAACCTACCTTGAATTGAAACCTCTAAACCCATGAGTTAAGATCAGCTCTTTCCTCCTTTTAAATTGTTACTCGTGGGTATTAACCACAATGACATAAAGAAAAAATGAACAGAAATACAAAGTTTGAACAAATAACAGAAGAATAACGTCACACAAAACATGTCTTATGACCACAGTAGACTTCAACCAGCAATCAAACAGAAGCCTCTGCCTCATCCCTTCATGACTAGTCCACCTTAGCCCACTTACACACAACTTGCACAGCTTGAATTTTAGGTTTTTTATGTTTTCTCTGGTTTTTTCAGTTGATATCATGAAGGGAAGATCTTATCTCCTTGTTGACTGGATCCTGGGATGCCCAGTACAGTATCTGACTCAAGGCAAATTCCTAGTAAGTACTTATTGAATGAATGAATGAATGAATGAATGAGGAACAGTTAGTCCGAAAAGGAGCCAACATGTCACTGATGAGAGAGGAGAGGTAAACACCTGTACACAGTGCTCAGGACAGTTTCAGCTGATAGTAAGAGAAACCAAGGTTAACTGACTCTGGGGGCCAGGAGGGTTTTCTGGCCTCTATAACTAAGAAGTCCAGAAGTCATACTGCCTTCAGCTGGATCTTCAGTTCAGACAGTGCCATTTGTCCCTCTTTTTCTCCATCTCTTAGAGCTCTGATGACCTGGGTCTCATGCAGGACCAGAAGAAGAGGCATGCATACCACTCAGAAAAGCAGGCAGATGTCTCAGAAATTCACGCAGTGTGAATGGGACAGAAATGGGAAGCTGTGAGAGAGCTCCTCGTGGGCCTCATGAGGGATGGGTGGAGGTTTAGAGGCATCTGCCAAGGGCATGGGGGAGTGCACTGGAAAAGAGAAGCAGAGATTGATGGTCCACAGCCCTCACCATGACGCCACTCCACAGCTGCATGAGCTCTTCCAGCTTTGAGCCAAATAGGGGCACATAAAGGTGGGAAGCAGCTGTATCCCTGGGCTGTGGGTTTGGCAAGTAGATGGAGTACAAAGGCAGGGTTTGAATGGCGATACGGGGGAGAGAACATGAGAATAAGCAATTGTGAGGTCAGAGCACAGTGACAAAAGAGATGAAAGAGAGAGAGAATGGGGAAAGCCTAAAAATTGGGGGGGGGTATACAGAGCAGACATAAGGCAGAGGAACCAAAGATGGTCACCAGAGCATGTCCAGGCAGTGACCAAGTGCAGGGGTGCTAGGAATTGCTACCAGAGTTCAGAAGATCCAGGAATGTCAAGGTGCATATACATGAGCTGCTCCGATGGAAATGGGGCTCCCTGAGGGTGCCAGAGACGTGGGGATGAAAGGAGCGGGGACTGCTTTCCAACCCCCAGGCTTCATTTGCAGTCACTGCTTTGGATGCGGTTCAAGCGTGTTCCTCAAGAGTTCCTGTGGTGGAATCTTGGTTTTCAGTGTGCTAATGTGAGGGGAAGAAGAGCCTAGGGAAAGGTGATGAAGTCACTGGGGCTCAGTCCTCTGAAAGGATCAATACTGTTCTCCTGGAGTGAGTTCTCTGAGAGCAAGTTGTAAAACAGCAAGCCTGCCCCACCAGACCTTCTCTGGCTTCTTATCTCACCATGTGATTGTTTCTTGTCATGTATGCACAGCCTGTCAGGATGTAGCAACTGCCCTTTCTGATTCTCCATCTGGTGTAGACTCACCCAAGGCAGTGCTCACCAGAAGCCAAATGGATGAGGCTACTTATCTTGGACTTTCAGTTTTAGCTCTCTAAAACTGTGAACTAAATAAACCTTTTTTTTTTTCGTAAAGTAACCAACTTTAGGCATTTTGTTACAGCAACAGAAAACATTCTGTGATATACATAAAACAAGGCCTTAAAAATTATCATATTTTATTCTTCTTGCTACAATGATTGGTGGACGCAAGATCCAAAACAGGCCAGCAAGGGATTTTCCTAGGATTTCTGTTGAGTCTAAAAAAACAAAAGAAAAAAATGAAAAAAAGTCTCTTTCTGCCAGAAATGTTAATCTGCTACAATACAAATTTGAAGTTGTTAGAGGTCTTCCCCACAGCATTAGCCCTACAGGAGACAGAAGAATGCGTTGGAAACAGAGAACAGGCAAGTCCTAATGGCATCAATGGCCCTCTGGACCCAGTCGCTCCTGAGTTCTAGATCCAGAGAGACAGGGGCAGCAGCACATCCATACTCCCTCGCACAGCAAGCCTTTATAAGCACCGACTGAAAGGCTTCGCAGAGCCGCTGAGCACTGCAACCCAGAAATCGGGGTGCAGGACTTGGAAGGGGCTGCTGGCCTGCTCAAGCCGGGTTTTCTTCTGCTGATGCAGAGCGCAGGGAAAGAGTGAAAATGCAGATGTCCCAGGCAGAGCTCGCTGCTGAGGGACAAGAGGTACCGATTCCAAAGTGCCACAGAAAACCTAGAGGCGGGGCTATTTTCAGCTATCTTAGGGGTCTTGGGAGACAGAGATGGAAATGTTCAGCCTCATAAGGGAAGAAAAGTCCAGAGAATGCATCTGTGTCTCACTGGGAGTCCTGGAGCAAGGCAGAGCGCCACACTCGACTACCCACAGTGACCTCTCCGCCCAGTTCTGTGGACAAGGGTGAGTCAGTCAGCCCCCAGGTGACCTGATATAGGACACAGTGAGTGGCTTTCTGTGGAGGGAGATAACCTCATCTGGAGACTCCATAGAATGTCTGATGGTTACTCAAGAATTACTAGGTATGCCAAGCAATAAGTCCAGATAATAAAAAAATAAAGGAAAAACAGAAGCAGAAGAAACAACTATGTGAGCTAATAATTCCTCTTTTCTGCTGAAGCCACTGGAGGGTGGGCTGTATCACTCAGGAAAGAAAGATTCAAGCAAATGCATTCGGAGCCCTTCCCCACCTGCTCTAGCAGGCACAGCACCCATAGCAAACACCCAAGCCAGTTTCCCTCGTATTTTACCCAGGTTTGAGCGAGGTTGTTGTCAATAACAGGGCTCCAGTCTTTTACTAAGATGCTATGGAGCATTTTAAAAGCCACATCTGCACTTACTCTTGCTATGCTCCATTTGGGTTGTTGTGATAAAATACCTTATCCTGGAAGGTTTATGAAAAGAGTTATTTCCCACAGTTCTGGAAGCTGAGAAATTTAAAGCCCAGGCCCCAGTGAAGACCATGTCTGCTGGGGCTTCTCGGCACAACAGATGCTGCCTTCTTCCCTATCTTCACATAGAAGGAAATGCCCAGGAGACGTCTATAAAGCCACTAAGCCCTTATCACCTGGTGAACTTCTCACAGGCTCCATCTCTTACCACCAAGACACTGAGCATTGAACTTTGCCACATAAATATTAAGGGTGACACATGTTCGGAGTATAGCATTTGTACAGAATTTTATAGCTATGATCTTAACAGTAGTTAAGCTTAATGGTACTCAATCATAGGAAATGCTTAGCGTAAGTAACAGCATCTCCAGTTAGAGCAGAGTAAACCCACAGGTGTTAGATACTAGAGAAAATGCCCATGCCAGTTAAGTTTGTGTCCGATGTTATGCCAGAGTGGCAGAGTGGGGCCTTGAACCAGGCTTCCTGATTTTACTAGATGGGGTCTGTAGCCCCAGGTTCTGGTCCTCGATGCAGTGTGTATTGGCTCTACAACTTTGAGATACTCTATCCCTCTGGGCCTCTACATGTTCAACTGCCTGCGAAGGCTGAGCTCGGCCCTTCCTAGCTTTCTCAAAAGTATACATGTTTCTGACTTTTAGGGTCACATTAGTGAGGTCCCTGGTTGCCCATTCCCATGGACCCATTAACGTTTTGAAATTACAAGTACATTCCATTCAAATGTATGGTTGTGCATTTTGTGAGCTCACATCAGTCATGAAGGATTCCAAGACGTGTAAAAACCCTGCCTTAGGTAAGGCTTTTGTTAGGTAAGCAGCTACAGGTAACTTGCCTTAATGTATCTCTCTCTGGTAGGATTTGCATCTGAACAAGAACTTCCAAAGTTTAACGAAAGGCAACAGTAGCCGTCCACAGTTTTAGCTACCATGGCATGGCCAGTTCAGAGGACAGCGTGGCATGCTGAAGCTGTTCTTCCTTCAACAATCAGTAGCACTGACCGTGATACAGTGTCCAGCCCTTACAACTGATGCTATGTAGAGATGACTCCCTATGGTACAATGCTAAGGAGTTCCAGGTATTCTCCAAGTTCAACAGCCAGTATCTGGCTCCTTCTTTCACTCTCTTCCACACAGAGCCTGGACTTGAGATTTGGAGTTTCTGACATCTGACTGCATGGGTCTTGATTCCTACCAGGGGTGGAGTCAGTGTATTGGGGAAGGGGGCAGAGTCCTGAGCACATTTCTTTCTTGTTCTGTATTCCCTGTCTGTCTTCTATAGCCCACACTCAGCAGGCAGTCCCATGTAGGACCCCTCCAAGACGCTATTCTCAGTCACAGAGTGGGTGGCAGAAGGAGCCCAGACTGACAGCGTGGCGTTAACAAATCACATTTACTTAACAGTATGCCATCTCCTTGGTCGCATGCATGTTAGTGGAGACCAGTAATCAAGTACAGCTGGCCTTCTGCTAACAGCCAGGACACACACATGCACACACACACAGATACGCGCGCGCTCATGCACACACACACACACACACACACACACACCCTTAGAGGATGCCTGCTGCCAATTTCTTGACTGGCAAACCAGAAACATTTTAGTGGTTTATAAATATGGTCCCAATTTGTCTTGGGACACTTCTCGGGTTCAAGCCCATCTGTGTCAGGTGCTCCCAGGACTCTAAGTCTTTTCCATCCACACCCACACTCCACCCCAACCAGCCTTCCATGTCCCATGATGCACAGCGATGTCCACAGCCCCAAATATGTGTGCTGGGCAGTGTCACAGGCTGTACCACTCCAGTCTTGATTTGTTCTTTTTTCTCTCATGTTATTGAAATGTTATTTTTTCCATTTGTACACCACCACCTCCTACCCCTCCCAAACTGGCCTGTTGGAAAAGATGTTTATTTTGCCTTTTCCTTGGCATAATTTAATATCAGACAAGTGCATCCTTGATGCAGAAACTATATTCTTGGGGTATACATTTGAGATTCTGGTTGATTTAGAATTACAAATTTGTCGTGCGATCCTTGGAATTTGGTGGCCTGACATCATGTTTATGTCCTCGTGGCTTTGTCTGTGGTCGCTAGGATTGTCGGGGGACGAGGGGCTTTTTTATCAGCAATAAGTTAGGATTTCATAAATAGTTGGCAGTGCTTTCAAAGATTCCTGCTCTTTAACATAAGATAATGTATGTTTCCTTTCTACTTACTTGGAGTAGGTCATATTGGGAACCACCCAAGTTCACTTTTAAATCATTTCTCTGCATGCCAGACATGGCTTTTGAAGTCGTCCGTACCAACCCACAAGGAAGCCAGCACCCTGGCCTCTCTCTGCCCGTGGCCCCACTATGTGTGCTCTGTTGTCTGTAACAGGAAGCGTGTCAGAGCAGGGTGGGCGCGGGGTGGGTGGGGCAGGTTCACGGGGCTGGGTTCCACCAGTGGAAAATCTTCTGACGTGTCCTCCATGGATGTGTCTGGAGGGAGAGCAGGTCAGATGTCACCCTGGCCTCCAAGTCTCAGCACGCCGTTCTGGTCTGCCCCGTTGGCCTTCAGACGCCGCGCACGGCGGCGCGGCAGGCTTTGAAAGCCCAGGCCACAGGAAATCGCATTTGAAGTGCCTGGCGTGGAGGGTATTTTTATACCGTTCACTTTTTCCCTTTTCTTTTCATCTGTTTTCTGCATTTTTTTCAGTTTGCTTTTTCTTCTTGATTTATTGTTGTATTATTCTATTTTTAAACCAAGACATACTTTCCCATCAGACTCCTTAATATAACTCATATGAAAATTAGAGATGGGTGGACCTCAGCCCGGGCAGGGGCTGAATTCAGCAGGAATCACCTTCCCAAAGTGCTAAAGTTTATCTCACCCTACAGTGGCTGCTGTCTGGGGATACCCAGCAGGGAGAGCAGCTTCCCTACTCCCCTCCATCCCTAGCCAGCCTGGGTTCCACCCTTGAGTAAGTAGCAGATGGCCCAGCTGCCCGTCTGCGGCAGGTGATCCAGCCAGGATCCCAGAACACCTAAGATAGGAAAGATCTCCGTGTCCCAGCAAAGCTCACCCACTTGACTACCAACCCCAAGTGAGCCAGATTCCCTAGCAGGATGGGTGGTGGGTCAAGGCACACGCTGAGGAGCTAATAAAGAGCAGAAACATCCCAGCCCCCAAATTTTCCCCCAGCTCTTCAGCCTCCCCTTCTTACTGCAGCGCCAGCATCAGATGTTGCCATGGAATCAGGAATGCGCCTAGAGCTTTCAGCATCTAGGTGCCCATCATGATATTCTGCCTCCCAAGAACAAAGGCCTAGCAAGAGTTCTTCAGATGGAGTGCAGGAGTTTGGCCCTAACACTCCTGGATGCTGCCCTCCTCCAGAGAAGCAGTCACTAGTGGGTGATCCTCCAGCCTCCTGTCCTTCATGCAGACAAGCCCAGGAGTCATCTTATACAGCAGTCTCCCCTGACCCACAGCTTTGCTTTCCAGTGTTTCAATGGCCCTCAAGCATGGGTCACAATTATTAAATGGAAAATTGAAGAAATAAATGATTAATGCTAATTTTTAAAAATCTTTTGAGAAAAGGTCTCCCTGTAGCCCCAGCTGGCCTGGAACTTGCTGTGTAGACCAGGCTGGCCTTGAACTCACAGAGATCTGCCTGCCTCTGCCTCCCGAGTGCTAGGATTAAAGGCATGTGCCACCATGCCTGACTTTTAATTAATGCTTTTTTATTTGCTTGTTTTTTTGGTTGGTTGGTCAAGTTTGTTGCTTTTGAGACACTCCTACCATATAACACAGGCTGGTCTTGAACTCACAATCTTCCTGTGCTTGGATTAAAAGGCACGAGCCACTACACTTAACCCAATCCATGAATTTTAAATTGTGCAACTTTCTGAACAGTGGGATGCGACCTATGCCTTCACAATTAGGACTCATCTTTGTCTAGCTCATCCATCCAATGTGTCTAAACCTGTGTTTCCAGTTATACTCTCAAAAACTCACTGGTCATCTTTAATAGATGGTAGGGATTCAACTTAACCGGTTTTGAAAATAAATAAGAGAATCAAACATTTATGATCTTCCCCCTAGATGCTTACAAATACATGATTAAACTGCCAGGGGGGCGTCTCTTTAAGAGGCCATGCCAGCCAATATGTAAAGACAATATGGCAGCACTTTTCACAATGCCCAGGGAATGAACAGATCTAGCACTGGGCAGCAATAGCTGCTTTTTCCTCTTCATGAAAATTACTACCACCTCTCATCCTACAGAAGACTACAAACCTGAATCTGACCAAGTCTCTGCCAACTACCAATGTGCAGAAAACACAGAGAAGAGAGGAACATGACACCCACCTCAAGACAATGCAAAGAACAGACCCCAAGTGTGGACAAAGAAAAGGATTACAGAAATTTGACATTTTTAAAAGAGATATCAAAGTGTTAATAAACAAGAAAAACTAAATTAGAGTGTCTCAATGTTTTGATCCATTTTCTGTCACTATAACAAACTACCTGAGACTGAGTAAAATATAAAGAGTAAGAGTCTGTTTGGCTCATAGTTTGGAGGTTGGGAGGTCCACAATCATGTCACTGGCATCCCTCAGCATGTTGCAAGGGTTTCTTGCTGCATCCGATCATGGCAGAGGGCATCACATGGCAAGACAGAGCAAGTGTGCCAGCTTGAGACTCTCTTCCTGTTCTTATAAAGCTACTAATGCCATCATGGGGGCATCACTCTCATGACCTCATCTAACACTTATCACCTCCTGAAGGCCCTGCCTCCAAATTCCATTAACATATGAGATTAGGGATTAAGTTTCCAACACATAAACTTAATCTAAGATAAGGTTTGCCTTTTAAACTACACGTGCTGAACAGCTTCAGTTGTCAACTTGACACACCTGCGAAGAAGGCGCCTCAGTTTGGGGATCTCCTATATAGGACTGGCCTGTGGGCATGTCTGTGAGGCATTTCCTTGATTGTTGAATAATGTCAGAGGGCCCAGTCCACTGTGGGCACTGCCACCCCTGGGCAGATGGTCCTGGGTTGTGTAAGAAAGCAGAGGAGCAAGCCAGTAAGCAGTCCACGGTCTCTGTTTCAGCTTCTACCTCCGTGTTCCTGCTTGAGTTCCTGCCTGACTTCCCTCAAAGATGGACTGTGCCTTGGAAGTATATGAAATAAACCCCTTCCTCCCTAAGTTGATTTTGCTCGGTGTTTATTACAGCAAAGGAAAACCAAAATAAAACATCATAGCAAGAGTTTCACATTTGGGTTTTAAATCCTAAATGAGGATGGGTTATCATAAGAGTCAGATTACTGGTTCCTTTGGGGTTTGATTTCAGGACAGGCCACATGGAGTGGCTTCTAGATATTGAGCCAAATTCTATGTCTTGAAGTGGACGAAGGCTATCAAGTCGTTCACTTATTCATCATTCACAGAGACATGTCTGTCTTCGGTGCTTTTTTTAAATCTATATTTTACTTTACAATTTAAAATTTTGAAAAAGTAAAAGCACTTATTGGGCCTAAAGTAGCTGTGTTAGTTTTCCATCACTGTGGAAAATACCAAAGAGAAGCAATTTTAAATGAAGAAAGATTTATCTTGGCTCACGGTTTCAGTCTATGGTTGGCTGACTCTGTTGCTTTAGACCTAGGATAAGACAGACCATCACGAGGGGCAAAGCCAGCTGCTCACTCATGCAGCCAGGAAGCAGAGTGAGTGGGGAAGGGTCCAGGGTCAAGACATGACCTTCCAGGTCACATCCCCTGTGACCTGTTTCCTCCAACAGGCTCACCTTTGATCGCTTCCCCCACCTCCCAGTAATGCCATCAGATATGACTCCACTGGTAAAGTCAGAGCCCTCACTTCCCAAAGTTTATTAGCTTGTAACCAAGCCTTCAGCCTGTGAGCCTTTGGAGGGACATTTCATATGTAAACCATGCATCTATAACAGTATCACTCAGATGCAGATTCCTATTGGTCAAATGGATTGACTGACAGACTGAATGTCTGGAACGGAAAATCAGCTTAGCTGGAAGTATCTCCCACTCCAAATCCTCATGCTTTCAGCCCAACATGCCTTCATGACATTCATCATGCAAACCAGCTTCCTTTTCACGAAACCTATCCACCTCATGGTCCTGAGCACTTTCTGATTAACCCAGTACAGCTGGTGCTTGGTCCCCTTGTGTGTGGCTTCATGTGGTCCTGAAGCCAGCTCCACGGCTACTGAGCTGGGCCTCTTGTGCCCTCTGCAACTTTGCCTCCCACATTGTCCTCCTGCAGTTGGTCTGCAGTTTCTCCATAGTATTACCTATCTCTCATGAGGTCCCCTGACACTGCACAGACTGTGTCTAGGCCTGAAGCACCTCCCATCTCCTTTCTCTACCAATGAGTTAACTCTTGGGGCTGAGAGATGGCTCAGCAGTTAAGAGCACTGGCTGCTCTTGCAGAGGACCTGAGTTCAGTTCCTAACACCCACATGGCAGCTAACAAATATCCATAGCTCCAGTTCCAGGGGATCTGACACCCTCTTCTGACCTCTGCAAGCATTGCATGACATGGGTGCACTTACACACATGTAGGCATAACACTCATATAAAAATAAAAATAATAAATAAAATATATAAAAAATAAAATAAAAATAAATAAAAAATTTTAAAAAGTAACTCTTCTAAATATGGAAGTAACTAACCACTTTCTGATTGGATTTGAGGCCCACACCACAGGAAGGAATTCATACCTGGTACTGCAAACCTAGATAAAAGCCCATGGAGAGGTCATGGACTGTAGTAAGAAAGCCACTGCTGCTGTTTTGCAAAATGGGCATGTTGTATCCATCAAACTGATCTCTAAATATTTGTGTGTATGCCTATAGATTGGTGCTGCTCTCAGTCTTGGTCTGAGAAATTTCTTTTGCCATAGGTGATGGCTACCGCAGGGACTCATAACTGATCCTAGTGATGAGAATGTAACTGTTGAATATTCAGCTCTAAATGGGACATCTATGTTACCCCATCCAAGGCTGAGGAAACATTGTAGAAGAGGAGGCAAAAGGATGTAAGAGCCAGAGGAAGGGGTGGAGTGTTGTGGAACAAACACTGTCTTCCGGGCATGGCATAGCTGTTGTACTCTGGAACTCAGCAGCTGATTATCCGCACAAGATTGGGCCCATTAACACTGTGTCATAGATGCAGGAGTGGCTCATGAGGATGTATGCAGGCAGTTAATGGTTGCTGGGAAGGGGAGACATTTTCTTCAGTGCTGTAGCCACTGATAAGTTGCCCATTCTCCTGTAAACAACCCCTCCCCCATGCTCATAAACAACCCTCATTAAACTCACTGGGTCACACACAGAGTATACATGTAAGCAGAAGGAGACTGGTTGGGAAGAGGGAGGGGATCAGTGGGAGGAGGGTGAAAGATGGAGGTATGATCCAAATACAGTACATATGTCATAATCAGACCCATTATTATGTATAATTAACATATGTCAATAAAAAAAGAAAGCCTCTTCTTTGGACTTGTTCATAGACTCAGACTGAGGTCTTCTTCCGTGTTTGCTGGTGTCCACCAAAATCCTTCCACCAGAATCTAACAGTCTATCTCCTGGGCTGACTCCCTCTGTAGACTGTAAGCTCCTGGAGTCAAATTGGGTCTTTTGTCTCTGTGTCCCCTGTGACCCCAAAAGCACCCTCTGAATATCCACTTCCCAAGCCTCAAGGGTGTCTTTCCTTAATTTCCCCTTTTGAGAGACTGTGAGACCCTCTTGGGTAGGGCTTGTACCTGCTCAGCAAGCTTAACAAACCAGGATTGGTAAAACCAACACATTTCCCTGGCTGTCTTTCCATGGAGTTTGACAAGACATAGGGCATAGCCTGGGCTACATGAGATGCTGCCTCAGATAAATAAATAAATGACCTAGGTCAGTGCCTCCCACACAGTGAGCACTTGGGAAAGTATTTGTGAGAAGGAAAGAAGAGAGGAAAGGAAGATAGCATTGTGATTCAATACTGAATGCATGGGGAAAAATATTTGGCATGAAAATTAATGATTTTTCAGGGGGCACAGAGACGGGGTTGGCAAGATAGACTTGCCTTACTTTACATAAAGGCAGCTAATGTATCCCGGCTTATCTATTATTACAGGGGCAGAAAAATTAAAGTTGATTATCCTGAAATGAAAAAACATCTCTCAACACACACACACACACACACACACACACACACACACACGCCCCCCCGACACACACACACATCTTCTCTCCTTGATAGTGTATAGCTTTGACTTTTAAAAAATAGGCGTTCTTTTCTACTTGAAAGACTGCATTCGCTATTCAGGGAATATTAGCCCTTTCTTTGGACTCCAGAAAGTATTTTATCCATTAAAATCTAACCAGGGTGTAGTAACCATAAAACCCAGCCGCTCTGCTAGGAAGACGGATATCCTCAAAGATTTATGTCTGGCTGTCTCAAAGCAAATGTGTAAGATGGAGTTTTCTCAGAGACTTCCTGGCCGGGCTCCACCCCACACATAACTTCTATTTGTATAAACCTCAGATCAAAATTCAGGAAGGGTTAAGGGAAACCTTTGGGAACCGCAGGTTATGTCTGCTCACCACCCTCGGCTGACCATTTGGAATAAATTAACCAGTCCCTAACCAGCCCACAGCTGGTTCTTGGCTGAAAGTGTCCAATCTCAACCTCTGCAGCGCAAAGGGTCAAGCTAGTTAGGGTCTCCCATTCCATGCTGATTTGGGAGGCTGGGGTCTCCCATTCCATGCTGATTTGGGGTGAGGGTTAGATTACAATTAGTATTCAAAGTCATTTGCATGTCCCCATAATTGTGGCCAGAGATAAAGAAAATACACAGCACAGGGAGTCTCCAGCACACTGTGGGGACCACTGGAGACTTCGGAATTCGGGAAGGGGTGGAGGAGGAGGCATGACTATTTTGAATGAACCTGAAAGAAAATACTTCCCGAACCTTCTTTCAGAAGGTGATTTTGGTTCCAATTTTTCCTAAGGTTGGAAAAAGTTAAGCAAAGGGGAGCTATAGACACTTGTTTATAGAAGGTTTTTCTTTTTAATTGCTGTTTTTGTTTCATGAAAGAGAAGTCTCATAAAATAAAGTCCATTTGGGGTTCAGTGAGGCAGTGAGACTCTCAGGAATGCCACAAAGGAGTTGGCTTGCCTCTGGCCAGCCTCAATGTCCTGAGGACTTGAGCATCTATATATTTCCATGGCAAGGTCTGTCCTTTCCCACCCTCCACCCTAAAGGTCTCTCCATACATTTGAGACAGCTTTAAAAATCTGAACTGCAGGAGTGTCTGGTGGCTGGCAAGCCTTCCAGACGAGTGGTTTTCTAAGAAGCCAAGTTCGGGTTTGACTCTTTGATTGGAAAAGTATCTATTTCACTAAGGGTGATAGGCCCCTGGCTGCATTCTCACCAAAAACCCCATAAACCAATACTTGGAATGCCGGCAGCGAGCAGGGAATTCTTTTGGTTTGCCTTCAAGGACACAAAACATTGCAAAGGTCTTCTCTTTGGCAGAGAAGGAGCCTGGCATGGAGAGCTGGCCCTGGGGTGTGTGTGGAAAGAGTCAGACGTGGGAATCAAAAAACCTGGGTTCGAATCCTGGCTCTGGCACCAACAGATCAGTTCCCAGCTAGGGGGAGTGGGTGAAGGTCATCCATCTGAAGCCAACCCTCCTCTTCTGTAAATGGACTTCAGTCTCAGGGCTTGAGATGAGGGCATAGTGAGATGAGATCTGCATGAGTCCCTCTGCCATGCCTGCTACACAGCAGAGATTTAATAAACTTTGGTTTCATACCTACAGCCCACCTTATTTTACAGGGGTAGAAACCACTCAGAGGTCATAATTCCTTTCTCTGAGATCATTGAATCCTTTCCCACTTCTGTGTGAGGCTACTTGTATCCACTGACCAAATCATCAAATAGCCAAGTGTCCTAGACTCAGCAGCCCACCCAAGTCCAGACAGGAAGGATTCTAAAGACACTGAAGGTGTTTCCCCTGCATAGAAGCTGGTACTCTCCTAGGACACATCCAAAACTGCATGGAAAGGTTCTGCTAATAATCCAAAACAAGGAGATTATACAACTAGATCAAGAGAAGATGCAGGATAGAGATCACAGCCAGAAGCTATCAGGGCCAGGCAGGTAAATGACCATACCATGGCCAGCCGAAGCACCCAGATCTCACCCAAAGAATTATGTAATACAAAAATGTGGATCCGAGTAGTCAGATTGTGCATCCTTCAAGAAAAGCCAGAGATCTGGATATGTGCGAAAGCTCCTACCATTTACACATTATTCCTCTCTGTGGTTCTGTGGGTAGGAAGAGATCACTGTGGTTGACCAACAACATGAGTGGAATTTCGACATGCTTATGTGTGTTCACTATGTAGACCCTTCTCAGGGGTCTTTAAAGTAGCTATGGAGTTAGTGTCTGATTCCTCATGTGTCAAGCTGAAAGAAAAATGGCATCTGTCCAGAGGGTGGTAGGCAGGATTGGATGGGTTCAAAGTGGTTCCACCTGGTACAATCCAGAGTTTGGCCATATCTGTTGTTTTCACCCTGACCATCTTAGCTGCTGTGTTTATGGTTGGTATAGACAGCAGGACCCACAGCCCCTACAACTCTATGACTCTCTACTGCACCCATCCCATTCAGGAAGCCCAAGGTGGTCCCTACCTTGATATACTGACCCTGTGACGTGAGCAATAGAATTGCTGTCTCCTTTGTGGAGGGACATACCAAGGCATTGGAGAGCTGACAAGAGACTATGTAAACAATCAGTGAAGAAACACAGGACCCAGGTCTCCTGAACATACATCTTGCCTTTCTACCTCTCATGGGTGGCTGAGGGGTTCTTGGGATCCAGATTTCTTGAACCTTCTTAAGGATTCAGCTGTGCTAGGTCCACAGCATGTCCTCCTTCTCCTGCCCTGCCGCACCCTGAAATTCCATCAAAGAGTTCTTTGAACTTGGTTGTCAGGCTCATCCACAAAGCCTGGGAAGTGTCCTGGCCGCAGAAGAGTTTCATGGAGTTCCTTGTAAAAGCACAACCTGAGATGTGGCTATTGTGTCCATGATCCCTCTGTTCCTTGCTGCCAGAAACCCAAAGCAGCTTAAAACAAAATGACCTGCTTGAGGTCTGCAAGGAGCCTTGTTTCAAACCATGACACATCCACTGTGTTTTTATGAATTTGGCCTTAAGGCTCCTGACCCACCGCTGTCTGGCACAGAAATTCTCAGCACAAACCCAGGCCTCCTCAGGGGACGCCTGATAGCCTCAGACCCTGTGGAGAAGAGAATGGGGTCCTAAGGGACAAGGTAGTCAGTCCGGGAGCAGAAGGCATAACGGCCGCAGCTCTCTGAGCTCAGAAATGTACCAGATACCAGTGTTTTGATCTCATGTTGAAGCCATTTCAACCCCAGAGGGCTGGTGGCCAAGTCTAGACACTCACCCTTGGCCGCATTCACTTGACAGATAGACCCAGGGCACTCTCCATGTGCTAGGAAGGCATTCCTAAATTCACAGACAGAACTGAGCCCCCAGCCCCTCTTTGCTTAGGCAGTGCTGTTAGGGGCTTCCTGCCACTCATGCTTAAAGGGTCTTTTGAGTTCATTATGTTCTTTAACAACTTCAACATGTACTTCATGAAAGACACACCCAACTTTCCTGTGGCCCCAGGAAAAGGAGCTTGTTGGACTTCTCCAGAGAGTCTCCTCCAGCTTGATTCACACTTATTCTGAGTCAAATCTCTTGAAGACCTCAGTCTTCATGGAAGGCAGTATATGTTAGACACTTGGGCTCTGGTGTCTTGGGTGAAGTCCTGGTTCTCCCTCAACCTTGGTTTCCTATCTATAAAGCAGAAATAGGAGATTCTGCCTCCCAGGGTCGCTGACATGATTCCAGAAGAGAATGAATGTATTGACCATGGAGAGTAAACATGCAGTAAAGGGGACAGACATCACCATCACTTCCAGCAGGCGTTTTCATACACATGAGCTCTTGGTCCTTACAGCACCCTATAAGACTGGCATTTGCATCCTCACCATGTAGAAGAGGTAACAGACCACGCCAGATGCAAGGGGTGGTCCAAGGTCTCATAGAGAATAAGGATGGAGTTTGCACTGCACAGCCAAGGTCCCTCTCCACAACCCCATCTGAGAAAGCCCAGAGCATGTGTAGACATCCTTTCCCCTTTATATGGTGCTCCTCTAGCTCTGTGGCCAGCACAGAACTAAACCCACCCCTCTCCTTTGCATATCTATAGAAGTTGCTGTGACTGCCAAGACTGTTCCTCAACCTGGATTACCACCAGGAAAGCCACCAATTTCACCCAACTCCCTACAAAGGATCTTGAGTGGCAAAGGAGACATTTGCCCTTCCTTCCAGCCTTTGGAAGAACTTGCACTAGCTCACAGACATCCTTCATCATCTCTCCACCTAGCAGCAGACACCCTCTCACTCCCTGGCATCATGTCACTCCCGAGAGTGTCACCCAAATCCCGTTCATAGGCTACTTTTCCACAAGGAGTCTCAGCTTGGGGAGCAAATGCCTTAGGAATTCAATAGGCCCATTGGGGTTTCTCCCTCACCCCCCAACTAATTGCAGCATTTTCCAGCCCTGCTCCTGTAGGTGGAAGCTGAAGCCATGTACGGAAGGACCCACGTGTCAGGAATTCTCAGCACCTGGTGGCTGATTCATTGATTCATTTGTCTGTAGACACTGTAGACTCCACGTCTCCAAGACAGGCCACAACAGAGTGCGTGACGAGGTGAGCCTGCCTGATTTTTCCCTCCAGCTCCCTCCTCCCCCAAGCATCTCCCCCCCACTTTTTTTCCTTCTTGGCCTCAGGACCCAAAGTGTTCTGGACATATTTTTCATTTTTCCAAATATCAATTGCTCTTTTATTTCCCCCTCTGAAGCGGTGAGTAATAAGAGTTGTGTCTGGTCCTGAAATTCCGACTGAAATAAATTAGCCCAATGAGCAACAGGAGGTGCCTAGAACAATAACAGGGGAATATTTGGCTTGTGACAAAGAGCCCCTGGATGTCGGTCGAAGTACAGTAAGTCTAGAAGCACATTGTGGAGTGGTGCTGCCAGGGTAGGGGTGCAATGAAGCATCCAGGCAGCAGAACGGCTCATAAATTAATCCTGCTTTTTCTTTCCTTTTTGGTCCACTGTTCACAGTTCTCTTAGCTTTCTGATTAATGGGGCATGCAGAAGGATGTGTGTGTGTGTGTGTGTGTGTGTGTGTGTGTGTGTGTGTGTTTTTTTTTTTTTTTTTTTTTTTTTTTTAGTGTGGCCTGCGTCCCTGGCAGGTAGACAGATGCCGAGCTGTATATAAACAAATGCATTTGTCCCTCAGTTGCTTTGGCATCTTGGGGCCCACTTGCTGCCCTCACAAGAGGAGAGAGAAGATTGACCTTGAGGGAGCAGGCAGTTAGCAAGCAGTAAATGCCTACTAAGTGCCAAGAGAGAAGAAAGAGGCTCCGAGAGCTTTAACATCTTCAGTCTCCGGTGGAGGCCGGAAACAAGCACTGGGTTGCCTGCTCAGCCTCCCAAGTCCCCTTGACCCGGACAATCACTATCCAGAAGTTATGGAGGGTAGTACAGCCCTGCCCTCCAGTACAGGAGCAAGGGAAGCCCTGGAGGCCTCTCCACCACCTGCTGCTAACGGGAAGGCCAGGGACAAGGCTCAGTCTAGAGGCTCTCCCTGCTCAGTTAGAACTTTGGGCCTTCAGGGACTGTCTTCAGGACACAATGGAAGGGTGGAAAAAGCCCCCCTGCCGCAAAGATTCCCACATCCTAATCCCTGGCACCTGTAAATGTTACTTTCTCTTACAAAATCAATAAACTAAGAATTTTGCTGCCAGGCATGGCAGCACATGCCTTTAATCCCAGCACTCGGAAGACAGAGGCAGGTGGATCTCTGTGAGTTGGAGACCAGCCTGGTCTGCATAATGAGTTCTAGGCTGGCTGGGGCTAAGGAAAAGCCTGTCTGAAAAAAAGAAGAAAGAAAAAAAATGTTGCAATGAGAGGATTGTCTTATAATTCTCTAGTGGGTCCCAGTGCAATCTCATGTTTCCTATGAGAGGATGACAGGAAGATTACACGCAGAGAAGAGAAAGGTGATGTGAGCACAGAGGCAGAGGTGAGCGTGATATGGCCAGAAGCCAAGAAAGCTCGGCAGCCACCAGAAGCTGAAAAATGCCAGAAAAGCACTCTTCTCCAGAACCTTTGGAGACGGTACAACTGGGCCAATCTGTCATAATTCAGCACAGCAATACTGACCTTAGACTTGTGGTCTCCAGATCTGTAAGAAAATGCCTTTCTGTTGCTTTAAGCATTCTAGCTGTGGGAATTTGTTACAGAACTCATAACATCCAGTCATCATCAGAGTTTAGACTGGTGATGGAATCTACCCACCTAGAGCAGACAGCTGCCCTGGTAGAGTTCTGGGTCCATGTTGGGAATGGAAGCACCCTCCCCTAGAAGCTGCCATCCCTCCCTGCTCCTCAGCCTTCCCTCGGGTTCAGAAGCTCTTTGGGCCTCACTCCTGATTGAAACTTTGTAATTTCATATAACCACGTGGCTACCTGTGGCTTGCCATCCTGAGGAATATAACCCCATGTGCAGGGCTGTTGTGAGAATTTGGGACAAGCCGTGTTTGGGCCGAGCAGCAGACACACAATAAATCAGAGCTTGTGTACACTGCCTGCATTTAATCCACAAAGATGTGTTTTCTTCTGAAGTTAGAAAGGCCACCAACACATACGAGTCAGTAGATTCCGTGCAGAAGACTGATTTCTAGTTTCTCTTGAGAAAACAACGACAACAACAATAACAAACCAGATCTGACACACTGGGCCAGCATTCCCAGGCCCACAGCTGGCTGGCCTTCCTAGACATGCACCTCGTCACCATGTCACTGTCCTCACCATGCTCTTCCAAGTCCCACTGTCATCCTATGAACCGTTCCATACTGCCAAGCATCTGGTAGCAAGCCTGGCCACCTCTGTCATAAACACCAGTCTGTCTCCTCCAGACCCCAGCAAAGCACTAGATGAAGCTGGGATCGTGTATAAAGCTCAGCCATGGAACTGAAGAGATAGCTCAGTGGTTAAGAGCACCGAAAGGTCTTGCAGAGGACTTGGGTGGGCTCGATTCCAGCACTCACATGTGGCTAACAACCATCCATAATTCCAGTTCCAGGGGATCTGACTCCCTTTTCTGACCTCCTCTGGCATGGTGTGACACAGCTCCACCTATCTACATGCAAGCAATACACTCAAATACATAAACTAAAAATAATAAATAAAAAGAAAAAAGTTTAAGGAGTTCAGTTGTCCTTGCCGAGAACACCCAGTCTCCCCAGATAGCCCTTCTTTTCCTCTTCAACTAGCCAGAAGGCCCTTCCTTCCTGCATCACCCCCTCCCCCCCACCAATCTATTCCACTCATCCTACCCACTCCTACCCAGGCTTGCTGGGTGCACTGTGCCTCCAGGATAGACTTATTTAGACAAGGTCTCTACACTGTTACTTGGAGAATTAAATTGAATCACACAAGAGAAGCAACAGTATTTGGAGAAATAAGGAGAAAAGGTGGGGTGGGTGTGGAGAAAGAGGGGAGGAAGAAAGAGGAGGGAAGGAAGAGAAGCTGCAGCGTTCATCCAACTCAGTCGCCCAGAGACCCTACAAGGCACATGATGATTGACCTTAGAAACAGAGACATGGGGTCGGGAAGAATTCACTGGGTCCTCAGAAAATATTTCTGGTGGATTTCTCTTTGACTTCTCTACTCTTTGATTTCTCTTTGACTATAATCTATTGCTTTGATGGGCTGTGATGCTCTCATAGGACAGTTCTTACATATTTGTATTTGATATTTGAAGTGTTTAGGAGGTAAAACTTAAGAGGTCAGTAGCTGTGTGGACATGAGTAAAGCCATGGGCACGATGCAAAAGACCTTGTAAAGTCACCCTCTGGTGGGAAGAAAGAGCCTTGAATTAGGTCCCTTTCTTCTGACCAGCTTGGAGAGGTCTCACTTTTTCACTAACTTGAGTTTTCTTATGGACAGGGCAGTATCTGATGGCCACCAAGAGCCAGTGTGCTATAATCAGATCCCTCTACAGATCTCAGTCCCAACCCTGCTTCTTGTCAGCTATGCAACTTTATGAAAGTGACCTCATCACGCTAAGCCTCAGTATCCCCACCTATAAAATGGGGACCAGGTTCTGGAGAGATGGCTCAGCAGTTAAGAGCACTGATTGCTATTACAGAGGACCTGGATTCAGTTCCCAGCACCCACACGGTGGTTAACAGCCACTCATAACTTCAGTTCCAGGAGATCTGACACCCTCTTCTGACCTGTGTGGACGGTGCACAACACACGGGTGCACCTACCTACATTCAGGCAATACACTCATATGCATAAAATAAAAATAAAAAATAAAATGGGGCCGATATTGCTTACCTTGTAGGGCCAATACATGGTGAGCCAGTGTGTGTCAAGCAGTTTGCATAGTATACAGCATTTAGAAACTTCTTGAAATATCTCAGTTGTGAATGATGCTACTGCTAATGATATACAGAAAGTCTGGAAAAAGTGGATGAGCACATGAAAAACCCAAGGTACCAAACTGGAATGGGCAGGGGACAAAGACAGCAGGAAGCATAACTACAGTGATGACTCAAAACACCTAGGGGAAGTTCACATCTACACAGTGAACAAAAGACGACAGAAAAATGATGGTTGCTTTGGGCTGAAATGACATCAATGCCTTGTAGTAAAATAAAAGACTTAGGAATTAAATGGACCTATACTCAGAAAAGGCATATGACATTGAATAACTAGAGTGATGTCCCCAACAGGAAGGACCAGCCATACTGGCCTTGGAGAGTAATTATGAAGATCAAAGGAGGCAACACATAGAAAGCACTTAGTTTGAGTCTGGCACACATAGGTCCCTAGGACATGATAGCCACAGTTCTTCCTTAGCCTTCCCGGGCTTCAGCTCCTTCACTAATAAAATGCAAACCATGTCACCTGCTTTGCTCATTCAACAAATATGTACTGAGTCAAGTACTGTGAATACAAAAATGTATTTACCAGACATAGCCGTGGCCTCTCAGAGCCCACAGTTTGAAGCTGACCATTATTCATCCTTTCAACAACTATTTTTACCCAACATTCACCACAAAACAGGCTGCACAGTGCACATTAGAAATACAATGATTAGTAAAGCAATTCAATCCCCAAACACCTACAGAATTACAACCTAAGGAAGGTACAGTAAAATTATCAAGTAAAATGCCTGACACATAGTAGGTATCAATAAATAAGTTCTGGGGGTTAATTAGAAGCTGTATACTGCTCAGATGTAAGACTTCAAATCTTGGTCTGCAATACTGTAGTGTCCACCTGTAGCTAAGGGAGACAACCCACTATTGTTCTACAATGATGGATAAATTTGTTTTCTCTCCCTATCTAGAAGCTTTGAGAGGGAACTGATTCTAGCCACTCCAACAGCTATCAAAGTGCCTGAAAACAAATCCTGAGTCCATCACTCTCGAGTCCAGCCTTGGCAGACAAAAGAAAAATGAGGAGGAACCAAACAGAGGGATGCTTTTGGAAGCTCTCGTCAAGAAATTCCAATGGACTCTCATATGAACATTTAATTTGCCCTGATCTGACCTCTTTCTGGTTCCCTGTCTAGAACTTGTAATGCTAACTACTCTTGCCTTTACTTCTTCACATCACCTAGGCACCAGTCAAGGACTTTCTTTCTCCCCACAGTTAAGAGTCATGCAATTTGGGAGTCTTTTAGATAGACCCACTGAAGGGGTACCCCAATTGTTTCATCCTGTGTTCCTGTTCAGCATCGAAGAAGCCAGAGAGATCTGAATCCCTATTCCCCATCGGCAATTTGGGTAACCTCTTCAGAGGATGGTGTGATAAGAATAGGAGGTAGGAGTAGCCTAGGCAGTTAGGGTAAAAAGACCCCAAAGAAAAGTAGTAGCCAGTTTCTTGACTAAAAGTCAAAATGCCCTTGTGCCTCTTAAGCAACATACTCTGTTCCAAAGGCCAAAAATGTCAAAAGTATTTGGGAGCTCTTATCTAATCCCTGAAACATTTTAGGGTTACCTCTTCAGAGGGGGGAATGTTAGAGTAGCAAAAAGCCCCACTTTAAAAAAATAAAAAAGAAAGAAAGAGTACATGAAGTTGTCAGGAAAAAGTGATGGGAAGATATGGGAGGAGTTGGAGGGGAGGGAGTGGGCATGGATTTGATCAAAACACCTTATATGCATGTATGAAATTCTCAATAAATTTAAAACAAAACAAAATAAGGCTGAAGCAGGACTGGACCTGGGCATACCTCATCACTCGAAGCCATAAGCCTATCAGTTTCTCTTCTCTTTTTAAGCTGACCAATCCAAAATTAGGGGAGAGGAAACCACTACAGCCCTTAACAACTCAGATCACCCCAGGGAACTGGATTTTCTTTTTCCAAGTTCCCTCTTCACGTGTAGAGAGCTCTTCTGTAAGTGCAGGGATGTATGTGAATCTTCATTTTCCAATAAAAGTTTCTTTGCCAGATAAAAAAGAATTTTAAAAGTTTGAAAAAATAAAATAAAAAGCTGCATGTATGTGTAATTTGGGGAAAGCTGTGAAAATGTGGAAAATTAATGATTTCTTCACATATTTTAAATATAAAGGAAGTCCAAAGAAAATGAAATATTTAGCTATATACAAAACACATGTAAGATCTGAAAATTGCAAAATGCCAATTACAGGGAAAGAATAAATAAACAGAAAAGTGTACCATGTTCATGGACTGAAGACACAGCATAGTGAAAACATCAGATCACTCAGGCCAAAGGTTTGATTCGATTCCTATTAAAATCCCAGCCAACAAAAGCTTTTTGGAGACATAGATCAGAGTATTCTAAAGTTTATATGGGAAGTTAAGATGACTTTTGTGAGGAAGAACCAAGTGGGAAGCGCTGTACTTGATGCGGGTGATGGCACTGCCATGGTAATCACAGCAGTGTGATACTGCTGCAGGGACAGTACACAAATCAATAAAGCAGGATAGAAAACCCAGAAAAAGACCTGGCTACATGCTCAACTGGTTCTTGACAAGGGTGCACACCAGTGCAAAGGATGATGGGCAGTATTTTCAACAAATGCTTCTGTGAACAATTGAACATCCATAGTACACGTGCATGCACACACATGTGCACACACACACCCAGACAAAAGAGCTTTGATCTAAACTTCATACCTCACATAAAATTAACTCCAAATGAATCACTGAATCACAGACTGAAACTTAAAGCAGAAAACTATAAAGTTTAGAAATAGGAGAAAATAATTTTGAGCTAAGGCTAAGCAAAGAGCTCTTAGGCCTGACATGTAAAGCCCATTTCTGGGCTGGTGAGTTGAAAGAAGCACTTGTATGCAGGGCTGATGACCTGAGATCAGTTCCCATATCCCATAAGGTGGCATGAGAGAGAGAGAGAGAGAGACAGAGAGACAGAGACAGAGACAAAGAGAGACAGAGACACACACACTAAACAACTAAACACAAAATTTTTAAAGGAAAGAGAAGTTCAATTCTAAAAACCTTATAAATTTGAACCAAACACAAGTTAAAACCTTTGTCTGCAGAAGTCCATATTAAGAGGATAAAAAAAATCTTAGTAGACCATGTATCCAAAATAGGATTAGTTGTTCAAATATACAATGTACTTTTCAAACCCAGCTGTAGAAAAACCATTTCAATTAGAAAATGAGCAAGAGGGAGAGGAGAGATGGCTCAGTGGTTAAGAGCACTGGCTGCCCTTGTAGAGGACCCGGGTTTGATTCTCAGTACCCACATGGTGGCTAACAATTGTCCATAACTCCAGTTCCAGGAGATCTGATGCCCTCTTCTGACCTCCACGACCACTGCACAACACAGGTGCACTTACATATATGCAGTCAATACACTCAAACACATAAAATAAAAATAGTTAAAAATATTTTTTAAAGAAAATGGGCAAGAGGCATGAACAGATGTTCCTCTAAAGAGGACCACAGGTGGCAAATAGGCACACAAAAAGATGTTTGAACCATCACCTATCAGGGAAATGAACTTTCAAACCACAATAAGATTTTACCTCTCAAGGCAGCTAAAATTAAAAACAGTCGAAACACCAACTATTGGTGAGGATGAAGAGAAAGCAGTCCCCAAACACTGCTATGGTAATGCACAATGATAGCACCATTCGGAGAAATACTCACATGGTCTTATAAAACCATCATGCAGTAACTGTACTACCCAGCAACTGTACTCTTAGACATTTCTCCTATGTAAGAAACCTGGGCAGGTGGGCCTGTGTTGCATAAGAAAGCAGGCTGAGCAGGGGCCAGGGGAGCAAGCCAGTAAGCAGCATTCCTCCATGGCCTGTGCTCCAGCTCCTGCTTCCAGGTTCCTGCCCTGAGTTCCTACCTTGGGCTCCCAGATGAACTGTGACGCGGGATATGTAAGCTAAATAACCCTTTCCTCCCCAAGTTGGTAGTGGTCAGAGTATTTTGTCATGGCAATGAAGAACAAACTAGGACACATATCATAGAAAAAACACTAAATGTACAGAACAAAGAGAGAATACTGAAAGCAGCAAAAGAAAAACAAGTCACATACAGAGGAAAGCCCATCAGAATTACAGCTGATTTATCAATGCAAACTATGAAAGCCAGAAGAGCCTAGACCAAGGTATTTCCAGTTCTACATGACAATAGATGCCAGCCCAGAAACTTCACCCAGCATAAATGTCTGTTATAGTTGAGGGGGAAAGGAAAATCTCCCATGATACGAAAAGCCTGAAAGAATACATCTCCACAAAACTAGCCCTTCAAAGAATACTTGAAGCAATACAGAGAGCAGAGAGAGAAACAACTAATACCCCAGGGGCAACAAAAGAAAATAAATAGAGGTATAATCGAGGAAATACAACATTAGACAGAGAACAAAAACAGAAATTAAAATGACAGCAACCAATAAACATCTTTGAATAATAACCTTAAATATCAGTGTACTGAACTCCCCAGTCAAAAGACACAGGCGAAGTGAATGGATTCAGAAACAAAATCCATCTCTTTGCTGTCTGCAAGAAACCCATTTCACTTTCAAGGATGGGCATTACCTTAAGGTAAAAGGATGGAAAAGAATATTCCAAGCAAATGACACTAAGAAACAAGCAGGGGTTGCAATTCTAATATCTGACAAAATAGACTTCAAAGTAAAACTAATCAGAAGAGATAAGGAAGGTTGCTTCATTTCTGATCAAAGGAAGAGTTAACCAAGAAGATATTACAATCCTTAACATGCATACACCAAACTCTGGTGCATCTAAATTCATAAAAACAATACTACAGGACTTTAAGACACAGATTATCCCCAACTCAGTAAGAGTAGAGACTTCAATACCCCTACAGTCTCCATTAGACAGGTCAACTGAACAAAGAATAAAAAAGAGACATCTGAATTAAACAATACCATACATCAATTGGACCTAACAGACATATTTCGAATATTCCATCCAACCACCAAAGAATACACTTTCTACTCAGCACCCCACGGCACTTTTTCAAAAATTGACCATGTACTGGGCCACAAAACAAACCTCAAAAAATACAAAAATATTGATATAATCCCATGCATTCTATCAGACCACAATGCAATAAAGCTCAAAATCAACACTGGACAAAGCCCTAGTCACTACATGAACTCGTGGCAATTGAACAACACACTGCTAAACAATGAGTGGGTCAAAGGAGAAATTAAGAAATAAAAGAATTCCTGGAATTCAATGAAAAGTAAAATACAACACAACACAACCTCTAGGACACTAGCCAAAGCAGTCCTAAGAGGGAAGTTTATAGCTCTAAGTGCCTAAAACATTAAAGAGAGCCCAAATAAATGACCTAACACTGCAACTCAAGACACTGCAAAGGCAAGAACAAATGAAACACAAACCCAGCAGAAGAGAAGAAATAACAAAAATCAGAGCGGAAATTAATGAAATAGAAACAAAGAAAACAAAAAGAATCAATGAATCTAAGAGCTGGTTCTTTGAAAAGCTAAACAAGATAGACAGACACTTAGTCCAGGTAATCAAAAGAAAGAAAGAACAAATCCAAATCAACAAAATCAGACATGAAAGAGGAAACATCACAACAGACGCCCAAAAGATCCAGACCATTGTAAGGGAATATTTTGAAAACCTATACACTACTAAATTTGAAAATCTAAAAGAAATGGATGGATATCTGAAATCATGGGAACAGCCAAAGTTAAACCAAGAAAAGATCAACAGTTTGAACAGACCCATAACATATAAGGAAATTGAAGCAGTAATACAAAGCCTCTCAACTAAAAAAAGCCCAGGCCCAGATGAATTTACAGCAGAATTCTATCAGACATTTAAAGAAGACCTCCAACCAATACTACTTAAATTATTCAAAAAGATAGAAATGGAGAGAGAACTTCCAAATTCCTTCTATGAAGCCAGCATCACTCTAATACCCAAACCAGGTAAAGACACAACCAAAAAAGAAAACTATAGACCCATATCCTTAATGAACATAGAAGCAAAAATTCTCAACAAAATACTCGCAAATCACATACAGACACACATCAAAAAGATCATGCACCATGATCAAATAGGCTTTATCCCAGAGATGTAGGGCTGGTTCAATATACACAAGTCAATAAACATCATTAATCATAATAAAGGACTCAAAGTCAAACACCACATTGTCATCTCAATAGATGCAGAAAAAGCTTTTGACAAAATTCAGTATGCATGTATGTTCAAAGGCCTAGAGGGAACTGGACTGGAGGGAACATACCTCAACGTAATTAAAGCGATATACAACAAACCCACAGCCAACATCATTCTAAATAGAGAAAAACTGGAAGCATTCCCATTAAAATCAGGAACCAGACAAGGATGTCCACTATCTCCACTCCTTTTCAACATAGTGCTTGAAACTCTTGCTAGAGCAATAAGACAGGAGAAGGAAATTAAAGGAGTACTAATTGGAAAAGAAGAGGTCAAACTATCCCTTTTTGCAGATGATATGATATTATACCTAAGAGATCCCAAAAGTTCTACCAGAAAACTACTAGAACTGATCAGCACTTTCAGAATAGTGGTAGGTTATAAAATCAGTCTACAGAAATCAGTAGCCTTTCTATAAACCAATAATAACCAATTGGAGAAAAAATGCAGGAAAAGACTCTTGTTCACAATTGCTGCAAAAAATAAATAAATAGAATATCTTGAAACAAATCTGCCCAAAGACACCAAAGATCTCTACAATGAAATTTTTAAATCATTAAAGAAATCGATTGAGGAAGACACCAGGAGATGGAAGGACCTCCCATGCTCATGGACTGGAAGAATTAATATTGTAAAAATGACCATCCTACCAAAAGCAATATATAGATTCAATGCAATCCCAATGAAAACCCCCTTAACCTACTTCACAGAATTAGAAAAAACATCCTTAAATTCATATGGAAGCACAAAAGATCCTGGATAGCCAAAGCAACCCTGAGCACAAAGAGCAACACTGGGGAGTTTACTATACCAGATCTCAAAGTATACTACAGAGCTATAGTCATAAAAGCAGCATGGTACTTGCACAAATATAAACACATGGATTAATGGAACATCATTGCAGATTCAAACCAGAGTACACACCTGAGGACACACAGTTTCAGCCACCTGATATTTGGCATAGGTGCCAAGAACACACAATGGAGGAAAGACAGCATCTTCAACAAATGGTGCTGGCAAAACTGGATCACCACCTGTGGAAGAATGAAACTAGATCCTTATCTTTCACCTTGCACAAAAGTCAACTCCAAATGGATCAAAGACCTCAATGTGAAGCTGGAAACCCTGAAACTATTAGAAGAAAATATTGGCAGTAACCTGCAAGATATAGGTGTAGGAAAGGACTTTCTAAATCAGACACCAGTTGCTCAGGAATTAGTGTCAAGAATCAAGAAGTGG
>NW_008353596.1:1903631-1938515 GCF_000622305.1 Nannospalax galili
CTTGTAAT
This sequence comes from Nannospalax galili, assembly GCF_000622305.1. Taxonomy (NCBI): domain Eukaryota; kingdom Metazoa; phylum Chordata; class Mammalia; order Rodentia; family Spalacidae; genus Nannospalax; species Nannospalax galili. Next base: position 1,903,640 of record NW_008353596.1, read on the forward strand.
GCTAATTACTCTTGTCTTTACTTCTCCTTCACATCTCCTATTCATGATTCAAGGACTTTCTTTTCCTCCTTGCGATACGAGTTATGCAATTTGGGATCTTTTAGATAGACCCACTGAAGGGACACTCCAATTGCCTCACTCTGCATCCCTGTTCAGCATGGAAGAAGCCAGAGCAGTCTGCGTCCCTATTCCCTATTGGCAAGTTGGGTAACCTCTTCAGAGGATGGTGTGATAAGAATAGGAGGTAAGAATCGGCTAGGCAGTTAGGATAAAAAGACCCCAAAGAAAAGTAGTCAGTTTCTTGGCTAAAACTCACAACGTCCTTGTGCCTCTTAGCAACATACTCTGTTCCAAAGGCCAAAAACACCAAAAATATTTGGGAACTTTTACCTAGTCCTTAAAAGATTTTAGGGTTACCTCTTCAGAGGGGGGAATGTTAGAGTAGCCAAAAGCCCCATTAAAAAAATAAATCAATCAAAGAAGAAAGAAAAAACAAAACAAAACAAAATTTAAACACAAATATGCATGCACACAAGGACAAATAAAACAGAGTAAGATCAGTAGATTAAACCAACATCCCAGCTGTGACAGTATCCTGCAGTGATGGAAGATGTTATCACAGGGAAAAACAGGGCAAGGGCTAAGCAAATGTCCTCTATTATTTCTTCCAACTAGGTAGCAATCTACAATGGTCTCCATAATTTTCAATTAAAAATAGCTTATTTTTTATGTTTTAAGATTTGCTTTTTGTTTTGTTTTGTTTTGGTCCTTTTGAAACAAGGTCTCCCTGCAGCCCCAGCTGGCCTAGAATTTGTTATGTAGACCAGGCTAACCTCAATCTCACAGAGATCTGCCTGCCTCCACCTCCAGAGTGCAAGGATTAAAGGAATGCACCACGCCTGGTTTTTGTTTTTTTTTTTTTAAGACAGGGTCTCACCATGTGGCCCAAGATGGCCTGGAACTCACTATGTAGAGCATCCCAAGGCTGGCCTCAATCTCATAGCAACCTGCCTGCCTCTGCCTCTCAAGTGCTGGTATTAACGATGAGTGTGAGAACTCCACAAGAAAAGAGATCAGAAAAAAATCATCACCTGAAAACACAAGCTTCCAATGTATTTCTCCCTGACATTTGTTATATATGATGTATATGTATATATATTGTAATGTGAGAGGAAGGGTAAGACTCAGACTGGGGGAAAGGTCACCTTTGCAATCTTTTGCCTTCTGTGACATCAGAACTCATGCTTGCCTGGTTGACCAGAGGTGGGGGAGGGGAGGTGCCCATCTACTTGTGCACTGGAAGCACCTCCATCCTCTCAGGCAGCCTGACCTGGGGCATGGCAATCCAACAGATGGGTGGCAAGGGGCAGGTGGCAGCCGAGCTGTTTGAACAGAGAAGGGACAGCCACTGTGACAACAGGAAGCAGGTAAGGCCAGGCGACAGGCTGTTTTCCCCCATCCCTTCTCATTTCAGACAGACAGGAAGATCTTCAGGGTGAGGGAGGGTCTTCCACCCACCTCTCACTGCAGCCCTGTTCCAGTGGCAGAGCCCAGCATAGGGACCCAGGTGCCTCTTCCCCAACCTTGACAGACTCTTACTTCATTCCTGGCACAGTCTAGAAAGTATGTATGTTCCAGCAGGGCTGGGTCTGGTTCCTGCTAAATCCCTGGTGCCTAGAACAGTGAATAGTGCATAGAGGGTATTGAATGAGTGAGTGAATGCGGTAGAGCCAAAGGGCCCCTGGAGGAGTTTGTCCAGGGCTGAACTTCAAACTCACGTGAGGTTTTGTCAAAACAGAAAATGTTTGATTGCTAGGAGCAATGCCTAGCGTGGTACTCCTGCCCCTTCTATGTTTCATGACCTATAACGCTCCTCAAGGACAGGCACTGTCAACTTTGCTCACAGTTAAGAACATCAAAGCTCAGAAAAGCCAAAAGAGCACCAACAGCTGAGACATGTCAGGACTGGAATCCAGGTCCATGGGCTTGAAGAGCCCAGAGCAAGAGTGCCTGTGCGCCACTGTCCCCAGGTGGAGAAGTCAGGTGGGAAGCGGGGACACAACATGGACACTGGCCTTATAAGATAGAAAAGGTGAGATTCTAGCCTGAGGATAATAAGCCATTTAAGAATTTTAAGTGGGCAATGAGTGGCTATGTTGTTTAAAAAGATTTGCTCATTTATTCACTGAGCACTCCCTGTGTGCTAGATCTCACAGTACATGATGGGTCTGATGAACACCCATCCAGCTTTTCCTGAAAAGAATTCTCCAGATCCCCAGCCTCAGGGGCTGTGACTTTTAGGGAAACCATAAAGAATTATGTGGTTTGAGAATACCGTGTACCCTCAATCCCGCAGGAGACTTCACTGCCACCCATAATGACGCTCTGAGAAGTCCTGCAACAAGAAATGTAAAGCAACTGATTCCACTGGAGTCCCTTCCCTTTCTCATCTAAGAACCAGGAGCATATTTATATTCAAAAATCCAATTTTACAGATAAATTGAGACTCAAAGAAAAGTAATGATTCAGTTCCGGTCCCAAAATAGAACAAAGAAAAGGACTAAAAGTTAGTTCTCACCCGTGTCTGCATCTTCCTTGCATTACCCACGATACAGAAAGGGTGTCAGATACCCTGGAGTTACAGGTGGTTGTGAGCCACCAGGTGAATTCTGGAACCCAACCTGGGTCCTCTGTAAGAGCAGCAGGTGCTCTTAACTGCTCAGACATCTCTCCAGCCCCTGCTCTCTCTCTCTTTTTTTTTTTTATAACCCACCAAGTCTAATTTCTGCTGCCCATATACTCATAGGTGTGAGGTCATTCACTGGAACACTGTCAACCTACCACGGGCCACACCCTTAAGACTGACCCTTCCTCCCCAGTAGCTATAAACTGTCCATCCATAGCTTCTTAGCTAAGGGTGGGGGCTTGTGAGTCCCTCCCCCTCCATGCTAGCATGCTGACTGACTTGATCTTGTGCAGGTCTTATGCAGGCAACCACAGCTGCTAAGTCCATGAGTTCAGTGCTCCTGTCTTGACAGAAAATAATGATTTGCCCCAGTCCTCTCCAACCTCTGACTCTTATACTCTTTTCAGCCCCTTCTTCCTCAGTGGCCCCTCAGCTTTGGGGGAGGGATGTCCCACGTGTGGCTGAGCATTCCACTGGTATTTATATACTGCACTTTGATCCGTTTTGAGCTTCGGTGTTAACCATGATCCACGGCACAAAGAAACCTCTCTGATGAGGTCTAAGAGCTGCACTAACCCAAGGGTACGAGAGATACAAATTTAGAGACAGTTTGATACTATGTCCATTTAGCAAAATAGTAGGAGTAGGTGCACCCCAGGGTCTATGAGCTCCCCAACTATGCTTTCTTGGCCAGATTTACAGTATCAGACATGTGGCAGGCCTAAATTCCAATCTGAAAGTGGTTGATTAACCCATAGTATTCATGCCACGATTGCACCCATGGGCATATCTTCCCACACCAGTCATTATTGTAGATCTAGGGTTCAAAGCTGGGTAAGATTGTTGACGACTTTTCTCCCCCGGCAGGCTGTCCTATGAGAGGTAGCCGGCATGGAGGAAGCTTCCCAGTCAGTACCAATTTGATTTCTCTATGTCCTGTGACCAATGTGTCTGATGTCTTCAGCAAGAAGACCTAACCATCAAGTTCTGGTGGGCAACCAAGAGTAAAGTGATAGCCTGTGTTGTTTGGGGAGGGGGTCTCCAGGACACACTTGAGGAGAGGTATCCCCCACCTGACACTGGGCTTTTTATTTAGCAAATTAATACTTCTAGTAGGAGCATTATCCTATGTGTAGGGTAACTCCAGTTAAATTCTTTTATATGAGTGCACACACACACACACACACACACACACACACACAAAGTTTTCATATGGCTTTTTCAAACATCCTTGGTCTTAGTTAGCCCTCCTCTCACTCTCTTCTCTGTCCCTCCCATCTCTCTCCCAACTTAACCCTTACTCCCCATAATTCCCCTTTTATACTTACTATCACTCATACTCTGTTATCCCCTTTCTTAAGATTTTTTTCCCCTTTTCCTACCAATAGCCCCATTCTAGTTTCCTGAGTTCTATAGGTCCTCTAAGCTAAACACACAAATCTAATGAGTTGACACTAGGATCCACATATAAGTGAGGACATGTGACATTTCTTTCTAGGTCTGGGTTACCTCACTCAATATAATGTTTTCCAATTCTATCCAAATAGCTGAAGATTTCAAAATTTCATCTTTCTTTATAGATGAATAAAACTCCATTGCATATAGGTACACATTTTCATTATCCATTCACCAGGTGATGGACATCTAGGCTGCTTCTATGTCCCAGCTATTGTGAATAAAGCAGTGATGAACATGGATAAACAAGTGTCTCTGTGTAGCAAACAGAGTCCTTTAGGTAGATGCCCAGGAATTGTGTAGCTGGGTTACATGGTAAACTTATTTCTAGTATTTTTGAACAACCACCAAACTGATTTCCATAGTGGTTGCCCCAGTTTGTACTCCACCAACAGTGAATAAGAGCTCCTTTTCCCCCACATTTAGCCAACACGTGTCATTTGTTTTCTTAATCTTAGCTGTTCTGACTGGGTCATAAGATAAAATCTCAAAGTACTTTTAATTTGCATTTCTCTGATGGCTAAGGGTGGTGAAAACTTTTTAAAAATATTTCTTAGCCATTTGAATTTCTCTTTTTGAGAACTCCGTTCAGATCCATAGCCCATTTTTTAAAGATAAAGTTTAGAAAAGTAAAAATAATTGTAGACATTCTAATTTTCCATATACAAAATTTAAACCCTACCAAAACCGATTAAAGGTAATTAAGTCACAAGATAAAGACTCAATTTGATTTCTATAGCCCAACAGTTAGGAAATGAAATTTTACATTTTCATTCATAAAGTATCAACAACCTTAGAATACTTTGTAAATATGTATGAGATCATTATACTTGAAATCAACAAAGCTTATTAAAAAAAATTAAAGAAAGCCAGGCATGGTGGCACACGCCTGGAGTCCCAGCATTTGGGAGGCAGAGGCAGGTGGATCTCTGTGAGCTCAAGGCCAACTTGGTCTACATAGTGAATTCCAGGACAGCTGGGGCTACCAGGAGACCCTGTCTCAAAAAGACCAAAAAAGAGAGCGAGAGCAAGAGCAAGAGAGAGAGAAAGAAGTTAAAGAAACATACCATGTTTGTGGATCACAAGATAAAATATTTATCTTTACAATATCACAAGATAAAACATTCTTGCTTACCAAACATCTAAAGATTCATTGTAGTATCAATCAAAATCCTAGTAGATATTTTTTTCAAAATAAAAACTAAAAAAGTTAACTCTAAAATGTATGGGAAAATACAAACATTTCCAAATAGACAAAATAAGTTTGAAAAATAACAAAGTTGAAAAAACCTACTGCGTACAATTACAAATATTACTATAAAGTAATAGTAATCTAGATGTTGTATGTTATGAAAGAAGATGGTGTCGATACAGGCATTTTGTGACAGAATTTTGTCTCCCAAAATTCATACATTGAAGCCCTAACCCCCAAGTGACCATATTTGTAGATAAAAGTCCTAAGGAAGTAATAAAGGTTATATCCCTAGTCCTATGGGATGGACGGTGTCCTTATAAGAAGAGACAATAAGGAATGTATGAGTCAGAGGAAAATTCATCTAAGGACACACAAGAAGGTGACCACCTGCAAGCCCAGGATCTTGGACTTTCAGCCTCCAGAACAGATAGAAAATACATGTCTGCCATTTAAAGCATTCAGTCTTCAGAATTCTGTTACGGAAATGCTAGTGAATGCTAACTAATGCAGATTTAGCATTCACATAAAGACAGACTGTAAAACAATGAAATAACAGAATCCAGAAACACACCAGCATAACACATGGCATTACTTGTGGCAAAGACATCAACAATTTAATGAGGAAAAATTGTCTTTAAAAATCACTGTAGAACCACTGGAGACCTACACTAAAAATCTCAATCCTTATTTTACATTATATACAAAATTACTTTAAAATGGTCCATATGCACGTAAAAGCTAAACCAAAAAATGTTTAGAAGAAATAGGAGAGAAATCACAACACTGAAATAGGCAAAATGTTCTAGATGCCTTGTGAAAAGCACAACCACAAAGAATGAACTAGACTTCATAAAAACAGAAACTTTTTGATTTTCACAAGACCCTGTAAGAAAATGAAAACGCAAACAATAGAATTAAATAAAATATTCACAATATAAACATCTTTCCAACTACTTATATCCAAAATATTTTTAAACACTAGCCACCTTAATCACAAGACAAGCAGTCCAATAAAATATGAGCAAAAGACTTTAGTGAGCATAACAGAAAAAGACATAGATTCAGAATCATCAGTAGACCATGGCAAGATGCCAATCCTCATTAATCATATGGAGAATGCACTTGAAATAGATAGAGATGTCTCGACACAAGAAATAGAATGCCTAAAATTAAAATTGACAATACTAAGAGTGGACAAAGATGTGGAACACCTAAAATTCTCTGATTTGCTGATGGGAACACGAAGCGGAACAAACAGTTCTGAAGGGTCTTCTAAAATTGATCATAACTCATGTCACATTCCAGCATTTCCATGTCTAGATATTCACCTAAGAGAAATGATAAAGATGTCCACACAAAGGCAGGTATGTGTATAATCAGGACCCTTTTATCCATAATCACCTAAACTATAAACAATTCATTACCAGGAGGTGGGTTTCAATTCTGCTATGTTCACACAACATACTTGTGAATAAAACTGAACACACAAAAACATGGAGGAGCATGAGAAACATTGTGCAGAAGAAATTAAGTGCAGACACCATTGATTCAATTCTCATGATGCTGAAGAACAGGCATCATGGCCATGGTGATGGGAATCACCACAGGGGTAAACAAGGGAAGTGGCTGAGAGAGGACTGAGGATGGAACTGACTTGAGAGGCCTGAGGAGAGAACTCGCTGAGAGAGGTTGGGGAGAGAACTCGCTGAGAAGGGCTTGATGGAACTCTCTGAGGTGAAGGAAAGGTTCTAGATCTTCATGGGGGTCATAATCCATATGTATAGACATTTGTCAAAATGAATCCAACACATATAAATGTATGCATTTCATTATATATAAATTATACTGCAATAAAGCCAATTCTTTTCAACGATCAGGATAAAAATGTTAGAGTGATTCAAAGAAGGAGAGCAGAGATGGACCTTTCTTCTCAGAGAAGAAACAGGAAGGAAAACACAAACTAAATATCAGCATGTCGTCATGTTATCTGATTCTGTAATGTCTGTGAACACATGTGACTTAGATAGTGGGAAATGAAGTTAAGTCTAAAAATGACCAACAGCTCTCTATGACTAGACCCTGACAGAAATGTGGGAGCCAGGAATTCACTTCTCCATGCCCCTCTTTTCCTCAGACGCTGTTAGCACTGTTGGTCTTGGTGCTGTACTTGGGCACAGGGATATCAGGTGAGCATCTAGAATCTGATAAAGGAGAAACTTAATCTGCAGAGTCAGGTGGGGGTCTTGGAGAGAGATGCCTGTGAGGGGTCCCAAGGACATGTCCACTCCAACCTCCCCTCCCCTCTGGGGAGATGAATCACACTTAATCCAGCTGCCACACTCTGCTCTTCTGTTAAGAAGAGATGTCTTCCTGTTTCAGGAAATGGCTGGGAGGTGTCAGGAAGGATCAGAGAGTGCAACTATCCTCAGAATCCTGTGGCATCCCAGGTAACACTCAGAAATGTGCTTGGGGGACTACTGAGGTGCTGGGCCTAGGAAGGCTTCCCAGAAGAGATATCTTCCATGAGCTAATGTGGGAAGGATAAACAGGAACTTGCCAGGTGGAAAAGGTAGAGAAGGGTACTCCAGGCAGAATGAATAGCACGCATGAAGACCCAGGAACTTCCTGAAACCAGAAACCCACTTGAAAATTCTCAAGATACAACCATGGTGTCTGCCTTTCAGGGGGTTGAATATCAGACCAGTGAACCCACGGAAGAGCCAATAAGGACCTTCAGGAACTGGCTGAAGATGAACTTGCATGTTTTCTTGGAGGAACTCGAGAAAGAAGTGCGGGAGCTGGAGCAGCTGGTACGGGACCTGGAGTTTTGGCTTGATGCGTTTCTGAGAGAACCTTGCCCAGAGGACCCCTGTTCCACCCACAGGACTACTTATGAAGGCAGGTGCTGGGGCTCATGGAGCAGAGAAGGGGGTGATGAGGTTGAGCTCTGTTCAGTTCAAGGCAGGCAAGAAAATGAAGCAGTTGAGAGGTGAAGTCCACTGCTCATGCTCAGAATCACTGAGATACCGCCAGGGACTATGGCTGCGGCCCACAGAGCCAGCACAGCTTCCAAGAGGCTGAGAGCTCATCTCTTCTCTTATACTTACTTGAGACATTGAACAAATTTTCTTAATCTCTCTCTTTAAAAAACACACGTGTGTATGTGAATATTCACATGTGTGTTCACGTGTGGGGGTGTACATGTGAGCACAAGTGTGTATGTAGAAGCCAGAGAACAACCTCAGGGCTCATACCCAGGAATGCCATCCGCCTCCTTTGAGGCAGCATCTTTCATTGACCTAGAACTCACCAACTAGACCGGCTAGCCAGCGAGCTCTAGGGATCCTTCTCTCCACTTCCCTGGTGCTGGGATTACATGCTTGCACTGCCACACCAGACATTTTTATTTGGGTTCTGGGGCTCAGACTCAGGTCCTCATGCTTGGGAGGCAAGCACGTCACTAAGCTCTCTCTAGTGCCTTTCCTTAACACTTCTGAAACTGTTTTGCTCATCTGTAAAAACCAGAGACTGTACATTGCTTCATTGCTTCACAGGGGAGCAGACAGTGTGCATAGCTAGAGAATGGGTCTGACATGCAGTAGGTATCTTCACCCCTGCAATACGGCAGGAGGATACGTCCAGTCATCGATAGGATGTGGCACCCAACCCTCTGGCTGCTAGTGGAGGTATAAACTGTAGCACCCTTGTATAGGGCAATTGGACAATAGCTAGGTTAAGAATATCAAGGTTGGGGCTGGAGAGATGGCTCAGTGGTTAAGAGCACTAGCTGCTCTTACAGAAGACCTGGGTTTGAATCCATAAATCCAGTTCCGGGGGATCCAATGCCCCTTTCTGGCCTCCACAGGCACTGCACACATGGTGCATTTACATACATGCAGGCATAACATTCATACACATAAATTAAAAAGAAATAAAAATTTTAAAAGAATATCAAGGTTATGAATGCATTTACTCTTTGGCCCAGCAATATGCTTTAGAAGAAAACTATACAGATTGAACTATATATGTATGAGATTGTTTTTTAATATTTTACTTATTTTTTTAATTTTATGTGTTTGAGTGTATTGCCTGCATGTATGTAAGTGCATCTGTGTCATGCAATGCCCAAGGAGGTCAGAAGAGGGTGCTGGACCCCTGGAACTGGAGTTAGGACAGTTGTTAGCCACCATGTGGGTGCTGGGAATCAAACCCAGGTCCTCTGCAAGAGCAGTCAGTGCTCTTAACCGCTGAGCTAACTCTCCCATCCCATGTATAAGATTATTAACTCTAGCTTTTTTACAGTAGCGTAAAAAAAAATTAGAAGCAACCTCCACATCAGTAGGGCTGTGGTTAAATCAGCTATGGTACAGCCAGGTGATGAGCTTGCCTAAGAGTCTGAGGGTTGTTCCTGTAACTCCTGGCTGGCCTAACACCCCCTGCGGTGGTATTAAGACACAGGGCACTTCACTCTCATCAGTGGGATTAGTGCCTGTAAAGAGGCCAAGGGACTTGCTTGCCCCTTCTGCCATGCAAAGGCACACTTAGAAGACACCATCTATGAGCAATGAGCCCCCACCAGACACTCTATCTGCCAGTGCCTTGATCTTGGACTGCCCAGTACCGGAACTGCTAGCAACACATTACTGCTGTTTACCAGACTCAGGTATTTTGCTGTAACCACCTAAATGAATTTTTTCTTCTTCCTCCTGATATGGAAAAGCCTACAAGACATAAAAAAAAAGAGTCAAGGTGCCCAAAGGTGAGGGGTAGTGCTTATATTCTGCTGCTGATGTTGTTGAATAAGCACCAAATCTCAGGAGGAGAAAGAGGCAAGAATCCAGTGTGCAGACGTAAGGCCAGCTGTGATGAAATCATGAGCAATGATGCTTTCAAAAAGTGTGCAGAGAAAACCCCTCTTTTTCAATTTATATGATCAAACAATCTTCATTTTACCCAGGATTCCCCCTTCCCATTACCTCCAGGAAACTTAAGAGTTTGGTTGTTCATTATTAGAATTATGTCAGTCTGGCTGTTGTGGGTTATTCATGGTCCCCTTTCTGTGATTTTTGTTTCCTGTTTTAATGAAGTTGTTACATGTGTACCAATTATTAAAACTACTGAACTCTTTGGAAAATGATGAGGGTTCCAATTAAACTAATCCCAGCGGACATCTGTCATACAGGGAATGGCATGGCAATTTGTTTGCCCAGAGGAATTAATCATTTGCCATTGGGGATGGAAAAAGTCTTACAAATTAAGATCACGATATTTTCACTGGGTATCTGGCAGGGGGTGGGAACCAGGGTCTTTTTTCTCATTTGCACTTATTTAGCAAGAGTTTTCTGGGAAGGGCTTGGTGCCTCGAGCATTTGCACTCACACATTACCATAGGGTCGTAGTCAGACTTTACCAAATCCATGCACATGTGTTCTTCAGGGACCCTAAAAGGCTCTAAGGAATAATCTCAACTATACACAATTTTATCCTAACACACACTTTAGACTCCAGCCCCCATTTGAGTAGAGAGTATGTCATATTTGCAATATATATGTTTATATTTATCTATTATCTATATTTTATATTGTACAGTCCAGATATGCTATATTATATTGTATTTATCATATCATATTATATTGGCTATTATTCAAACAGATTATTTCCTAATCTGAAATCCAAAATCTGGAATGTTCCAAAATATAAGCTTTTGTGAGCACTGATATGGCCACAAGTGGAAAATTTACATCCAACCTCATGTGAAGTGTCAGTCAAAATACAAATATAACAATATAAATATATAAAAAATGTTGCATAAAATTACTTCCAGACTGTATACATTAGCTGTATATGAAACATAAATTAATTGTATGTTTAGACTTGTGGTCTATCTCTAAGACATCTCATTATGTAAATACAAATATTCCACAATTCACAAACATCCCAGTCCAAAATACTTCTGGTCCCCTAGTATTTAGATAAAGAATATTCAACTTGTAGGTATTTATAAAGTATATATTTTTTATGTCTATGCAAATGTGGGGGGGTGTATGTGTGTGTGTTTGTGTGTGTGTTCATGTGTGTGCATGTGTGCATGAAGGCACTTTAGGATCTCTTGGAGTATACCATGTCCTGGGACTGAGGAGTCTGGAGCAGGAAAGTCTCCAAGAATTCAAGACGGCCTCATGCCCATCAGCGGAAGTTCTTGGAGCCTCCCCCAGCATGCCACCTTCACCTTGTCTTGGCTGCTCACTGGTTTTGGTTCTTTTTTGTGTGCTCCAGCCCTTCCCCCTTCTGAGCCTTCTGCCTCCTCAGCTCAGTACTCTGCTTTGACCCCTCTGTTTGCCCCTAACCTGTGTGGCTGCTTTCTTTCTCAAAGCCTTCCAATTTCTACTGACTGGTTGACTGTCCATGTTTCCCAGGTGAGATTCCAGGGGAACTGCATGGGGTGTAACTGACCCATCTGTGCCAAGCCAGCCTTACACATCAGCCTGTCTTCAGATGGACATTGTGGTGACCAACTTTGATCTTATCAGCCGGATGGAGAAAGATGAACAAGCATAGTTACCCTTCTGTTCCCACTGAGGCTGTGATGCACGAATCAAAAATATTCAAGAAAAAAAATGCAACTGTATTGAACATAGCCTTTCCCCCTGTCATTATCCCTTAAACACCACAAGTATAATAGCTATTCAGATCCCTTTCCCTTGTATCAAATACTGTAAGTCATCTAGAGATAACTGAGGGGTCAGAGGATGGCTTAGATTACTTATTAAATACCGCATCACTTTATGTAGGAGCCTGGAGCATCCTCAGGTTTTGGTACCTGCAGGAATCCTGGAACTGTGTACTTTACAAAGAGCTGACACATAGAAGAAATAGCTGGGGCCATGTCCCTTCCAGGAATTCTGGACTGAGCTATAACAACCTGACTTATCAAGATGGTCAGGAGTAGAGCAGAGAAGGTGACAGTAAACCTTCATTTCAGAACCCAGAAGTCATTGCTAGGCCTATAGACTTACATGAGACAAATGCTATAGGAAGTTCAGGTCCCTGGAAGCCTCCAGAGCTGTCATGAGCACACTGTCAGAACACGCTTGTGTCTTTCTACAATGTCAGAATTTACCGAATAACAATAAATTTCATGAAGTGCCACAGTTTCATTGGCAGCACTTTGCAAGATAGTCCCACTTTCCTTGATATTCCTGGATGAGGCAAACACAGGTTCTTTTTTCCCCAAGCTTAATTACTAGCATTAACCCTCAGATCACACATTACATATCACACAGTATATGTATCTATTTATCTAATAGACTGTGTTTGTGTGTACATTGTATAATGGCTACAAAGGGTTAAGTAAGCAGGGAGTTTTAAAGAGGCTGAGAGACCAAAGCTGGGCAACTGATAGAAATGCAAAGGGGTTTATCAGGATGAGTTGATGGACCAACTGCCAACGAAGAGCCAGGCTGCCGAGGATCACATTTTGAGCATAGCTACGGGGTCCAGCTCTAGAGATAAAAGAGCAGGACCAGGCCCAGACAAATAAGCAAACAAGAAGACAAATGGACAGTAGGTTCAGACAGGTGAACAGGACAGGCAGACAGCAATTCAAGGAGTTTGCATCAACAATGGGGCCTGAGCTGAAGCCTCTAGGAAAGCTGGAAGTTCTCTACCTGTCCAGTCCCTTGACACACACCCGAAGATGTCTGGTGACAAGTATGTAGGACCTTTGCCATTGCACCGCTAGGTGTCCGCTTCTTCAAGGGCTCTGAGTGAGGGAGCTACACCTTTTCTCAGATAGGGTTTTAATGTGTCACTACAGTCTAAATTCACCCTAAGTTTATAGAGTGGTGCCCTTTCTACTCCCAGGAATAAGTCATTTATGAGCAGTGCCAGACAGATGGCACCAATCATGTGTCCACTCAGGTGCGTCTAGCCTCAAAATGAAGGAAAAAAAAAAAAACTGCTTAGAAAATGTAGTCTCAGGGCTGGAGAGATGGCTCATCAGCTAAGAGCACTGGCTATTCTTGCAGAGGACCCGGGTTCCATTCCCAGCACCCATCTGGTGGCTAACAACCATCCTTAAGTCCAGTTCCAGGTGATCTGACACGCTCTTCTGTCCTTCATGGACACTGCACAACACAGTTCACTTACATACATGCAGGCATAACATTCATACATATAAAATATAAATTTTAAAAAGTGGAGTGTCTTGGAGCAAGGCACAGTCTGAGAAGTCACTGTTTTATACAGTGAGGAGTAACAGAGCAGAGCACATCCTGATCTCAATGAGAAGTGACCTAGGGCCAGCTCGAAGTGAGACAGCTGAAAATTGCTGAGGGGGAGGCGGGAGGTGCTCATCCACCAGTGTCACGTAAGCGAGTGGGTGGTCTGCCTCAAAAGCACAGAATAAGCCACAGCATAACTGGAAAATATCTCACTCTTTCATCCTCCATTCCTGGTTACGGCAAATACAAATTACACATGTCAAAGAAATCATGTGGTTCCTTGAAGTAATTTCAGGGCTGGAAAGGTAGAAGCAGGGCATTCCCAGAGCAAGCTGGCTAGCCAGACCACCTGTATCCATGGGTTCTGGGTTCGACTGAGAGATTCTGCCTCAATGAATATAAGGTAGAAACCATCCAAGAAGGACTCCCAATGTCCAACCCCAGGCACATGTGTGCATGCACACACATACACACGCACACACACACACACGTCTACATACATGCATACATATCACATACATATACACATGAAAAAATGAGTTTATTGGGCCATGTGTGTGTCAGACATTGAGGAACAAGACTATAGGCCAGGTAAAAATTAAAAGACAAGATAATTTCAGAGGGTAAAAAACCCACAGAGCTAGCAGCTGGTTTCCAAGTGGGAAAGGGGAGAACTAGGTGGATACTTAACAGTGGGGCAGCAGTGTGGACAGGCCCATGAGAGAGCAGGACGTACTAAGAAGGGATGTAGGGAGACGGGTGTAGGTAGCTAACCCCGGGCATCAGAACCTGCTCTCTCCCACTGAGAAGCTGAACAATGATTTGAGGTTTTGACCTTGTAGCCAGGATAGAACAATGGAAGAGATGTGCTTGGTCTTGTTAAGGGGAAAACAGTCAGTGAGGGAAAGGTCAAGACTTCCCAATCACCTACATTTCTTTTATTGTTTTAGGTACCTGGCATATGAGGTCAGCATTGCAGATAATTAAAACCATTTAATTAGTCTTAATTGATGGATTCTCTCCTTTGTCTTTACTGAATAGACCTATTAGTCAACCCGCCCCATAGTCTCTCGGGCTCTTCTGCTTGGCTAACACTGATTAATCTGGGGTCTTCTTTTTTTTCTTAGTTTGGGACAGTTTCTTTTTTTATTCCTCTAACTCGCATACTGAGGAAAATTGCAGTCGCTCAGAAAATTCATGCTTTAAAACTAAGAATCAGATATTCTAGGCAAAACTGGCTATGGTAACAGCCCATTGGGCATGGGCAGATGTATGCCTCAAGAATGTCCAGCTTGTTGGGTAACTGACATTCGGAGGGTGCTTTCCTGTACCCCAGTACTGTGCTGGGATTTGGTCAGCACTGTTGTCCTTCCCATTTTATAAGGTGAACACTGAGGCAGAGGATACTCACAGCATTGTTAACATTAGTTAGCAAGGAGTGAGGAGCCAGGTGTCAAACCTGCCTGGCATCAAAGCTTTTGCCTAAGCCGATGCTCTTCGTGGCCTCCCTTCTACTCAGCCTGGCCAAGATAATCACTTTTCTCTCTTTATAAAATTTGTGTTTTATTGTTAAGTAATCATACCTAAATTTATAAGGATGTAAATATTCATTGCATGCTACTACTTTTCTGTGTTATGTAGGGGACATACACAGAAAAGCAGAAATCACAGTCCCTGCCCACTAATACCTTGCCTTTCTAGGAGGAAGCCAAGAAACAGAGGTGGGGAAAATGAAATATCTACACTGATTTACAAGCCATTGGGTAGACTGCCAAAGTCACCTAATTAATTACCAATGAGCTGTATAAATATTTATTGGCTCAACTCAGAGTTCAAAGAAGGGATAGAGCCCTGGAATTGGCTCTAATTTGCCAGATCTGTTAGTCTAACTACAGGAAAACACTGGACTATAAACCAGGTTACAGCCCATAGGAAACAGTGGGAAAGGTAGAGTGGAACACAGGGGCGGTGGGGGGCAGAGAGCATCGGCATCTCAGGTATGGATGCTGAGGATGGACCTTGACCTGAAGACCTCATCCCAGGTGTCAGGTAAGATTTGGAAATCAGGCTTCCCAAGGATTTCAGGGAAAAATCTCCCTGTAAAGAAAATTCTGGGGAATAAACATTTTGGATCTGCTGTATCTGTTCCAAGACCAGGAATGTCCATTTCCAGTCTACATGTCACATTTTTGATGATGCCAAATAAAATGTGGGTTTCATTTGTTCCCTTAATCCACAAATTTGTTCAACACAATTGTGAAATGCATTAAATCCAATTTAGTTCCAATCTGGCTGTCAGGAGGACAATTGAGGGTGATGAGGGATGGAGCCAAAGAAGACGCCTTCCTGGGGCTCCAGAATCCCTTCTGTTGTGACACTTCCATAAGCAAATACATCCCCTGCCTGCAGGCATGGAAAGACAGAAAACAGGCACTTCATTCAGATGCCCAGACTAGCCTTAGCAGAGTGGTTATGTTATTCCAACAAAGGGCTGCAAGTCACCTTTGTGTTCTGGAAAAGTCACTGCAGAGCCTGTTTTTTAGGTAGTTTTTAAAATTATTATTCTATGTGTATAAGTGTATTGCCTGCATGTATGTAAGTGTACCTGTGTTGTACAATGCCCACAGAGGTCGGAAGAGGGCATCAGATCCCCTAGAACTGGAGTTAATGGATGGTTGTTAGCCACCATGAGGGTGCTGAGAACCAAACCCCGATCCTCTTTAAGAATAGTCAGTGCTCTTAACCTCTGAGCCATCTCTCCAGCCCCATTTGAGTAGTTTTTGGTATATTAAGAAGACAAAACATCTAGGATGCCTAGAGCTAGACACTTCACAGGGGTTTAGTGTAAGGTAGCCTAATAGAAAAAGCTAGGCTCTGGTAACTTCAAAGGACCTTGGACTGCCTGCCTCTGGGCCAGCCCCATTCACAGTCAGGTTGTCCCCACCACTTGAGATTTTTTTCTTGCACAGTAACAAGATGACTTCAAGAATCCCAGGCCTCCCTGAAGAAAGGACATGCCTCCTCCCAGTGACTGTGACCTTGGCCTCCTCTCACTGTGACACATGCCCATGCTCTGACTGGCCAGACCTGTATCATATGTGCTGTCCTTCCACCCAGGGGTGGAGTCAGGTCCACCTGAGCATGTGCTGAGTAGGGGAAAACCAGGGTGCCATCACCAGAAGGTGGGAAATGAGCACTACGAGGCCACTTGCTACATGACATTTTGTACCACAACAGAACCATAATGTTATAATGGAGCCCCAAATTCCTGTTCCTTGATGACACTATATTCATCATCTGTGGTGACACTGGTTGAAATAAACATGGCACTGCCAGTCATGAAGCACAGCAGAAAAGTGATGCACCATACATGAACTTAACAATGGCCTTGAGCACCTATGTGTGTAACTGCTTCACTTATTCATGTAATCATCTATTGTCATTGTAGAGTATAATCCTTCTATGTGTAATGAAAATGTTTACTCAACCATAGCCATGGGACACCAGGAACCACCTGCTGTATCTCATGTTCACTGTGTCTCCTGATGGCATTAAGAGACCATGTCAAGCCAGGTGTGGTGGCACACGCCTTTAGTCCCACCGCTTGGGAGGCAGAGACAAGCGGATCTCTGTGAGTTAGAGGCCAGCCTGGTCTACATAGCAAGTTCCAGGACAGCTGGGGCTACAGAGAGACCCTGTCTCAAAAAAGAAAAAAAAAAAAGAGAGAGACCATGTCAAGTAATTGGCCTGGACCACTGGGGTGCATGTAAGTGCTGTGATGGTCACTGGGAATGCATCCCTGTCTTAATAGATGCAGGACTGTCATAGTTACAATGTTAATAACATCTCCATTTCTATTCTACTCTGGGCAGGCTAGAAAGTGCTTTCCCACTTTGACGGCCCCATTGAGGTCTGACGTTATCTAGACAAGTACTTTCTTTAACGTGGTAGTGCACGGACTGTATAGTAGGATGTACCTTTCTTGTCCTCTGCAGGAGAGGCCAGATGCACATCAGAGGAGCCAGCAGGGATTGCTACAAGGGCAGGGCTTTGGGGTCAAACAGATACGGTCCTAACCCCACCCTTTCAGCCCCACCTCTCTACTGGGTGACCTCGGACAAGCCATGCCATCTTTCTGTGCTCCACTCAGTTTGCTTATAAAATAGGGCATGTCTACACATCTCCTGGGCCTATCGAGAGGTTGAAATAAAAGCCAACTTTACTTAGTGTTTACCGTGCTCTTGGCACTCTTCTGAGTGTTTTACAGGCATTACCTCATTCCATCATCACAGGTCTACTGGACAGTTGCTCTCGCTCAGTACCTTCATCGCACACATAAAGAAACTGGGATATAGATGCAAAAAGATTCCAAGGTCACGTGGTTAGGAAGTGGCGGAGCCAGGATGCAAACTCAGACAGGCAAACGCCAGCCAGCCACGTGCTTAGACCCCACCCTGCACTCCTTCCGGAGTAAATGAGGTAATACACATGCAAGGGCTGTGTAAACTGTAACACACTGTATAAATGTCACTCATTATTACTTCTCTCCTCCCGCCCTGGTCATTAAAGCCACGAGAGACCCAATGAATCTACTGCTCAGATATTTTTCTCACAGCCTTGCACTGGCCCCTGAGCTCACACTTCCTCTGCCTGCCTTTAACTCCAAGGTGACACCTGGAAACCAGAGCAGCCTCAGTCATTTCTTGGACATAGCTGGTCACGTGAGATAGAGGAGCTCATGAACGAGAGAAGAAAGAGAGGGCCCGGCAGTCATTAGGAGTTTCAGCTAAGGAGCTTTCCTGGAACAAGCGTGCTCACCACTGGACAGCACTAATGACCGCCAGAGTGAGCGGGGCAGTAGAAATATTTTCGAGACTGGAATCAACTCATGTGATCTCATGAGTTCCCAGTGGTGAAGTCAGATAAAACTGTCCTCACTGAGAACTGGGGAAGAGTGTGGGGAGCCTATGGAATAGCAGCCATGGCATCAGAGCCTGCCACCTGCCTGGGTGGCTGTGGGGCATCTGTGAGCTGTGGTCACAAAGTGAGTTCCTTGTCCCTCCTTCCAAGCCAGGGCTCCACACTCAGTGCCCTGCCACTTGCCCACGTCCTTCTCTTAGACATTCTTTGTTACTCTTGATTTCCGGCTTATTCCCAGATCTCGAAACACATGCTCTTTAACGGAACTAAGAGGGAAATTTTTTAAATTGTTTTTATTAAAAAAGGACACAATAGAGACAAAAACCCCAGTGTGTCTTTCACGGGCTGGTGGAAGAAGTGGAGCGGCTCTTAAAGGATACAGGGCTTCCATTTGGGAGGACAAAGTCATCCAGAATCACCTAGTGGCAATGGTTGGATGAGCCTGAAAACGTACTTGTTGCCACTGGATTGTGCTTTAACACAACAAAGACAATCCTGCCAGAGAAGACAATCCTGGATCGCCCCAAACTGTCTTCTATGAGTTTCCTTTCCATTTTTCTTTTGAAAAATATTTTCTTTGTTATTTTTATTTCATGTGTATGAGTCTATTGCCTGCATGTATGTGAGTGCACCAGTGTCGTGCAGTGCCGCAGAGGTCAGAAGAGGGCTTCGGATTCCCCTGGAACTGGAGTTAAGGACGGTTCGTAGCCACCATGTGGGTGCTGGGAATCGAACCTGGGTCCTCTGCAGGAGCAGTCAGTGCTCCTAACCTCTGAGCCATCTCTCCAGCTCCCTTAACCGCTGAGGCTTCTCTCCAGCTCCTCCTTTCCGTTTTTCTTTTAACATACAGTTTTAAATAGTTAGTTATAATTGTAAGCACAATTTTCTGTCCTCTTTAAAAAATTCAGCAACAAGCCTTTTTCCCATCTGCTATTGGATATTTCAAAGAACTCTTTGGTAATATTAATAATGCATTAAGAAAATGAAAAAGCCTAAATCTGGAAATGTACTAACTACTCTAATTAAAACAAAAACATTGCTCATCTGAGTTTTTTTAGATATGTATTGCTTACAAGAGACACAAATAAAAGACAAAAAAGTTGAAAGTAAGGGAATGGAAAAACATCTATAAAAACACTGAAAAGGGGGCTAAAGAGAAGACTCAGCAATCAAGAGCACCAGCTGCTCTTACAGAAGACCCAGGTTGGGTTCCCAGCACCCACATGGCAGCTAACAACTGCCCGAAATTGCAGTTCCAAGGGTTCCGATGCCCTCTTCTGTCCTCCATGGGCATTGAATGACAAGGGTGCACATACACTCCCATGCATGTAGGCAATACACTCATACATATAAAATAAAAAAACTAAAAAGTAAATATAATTGTTATGTTTTTAAAAGCAGATGTATCTGAACTAACATCACATAACTTAGGAGTATTAAAAGACATAAAGAATAATCTTTAAGGCTGAAGAGATGACTGAATGTTTAAGAGCACTGGCACTCTAGAAGAGGACCCCAGTTCAGTTCCCAGTACCCAAATCAGACAGCTCACAACCACCTGTAACTCCAGTTCCAGAAATCCAGCACCCTCTTCTGGCTCTCAAAGGCAACTGCACTCACATGCACATACCCACACACAGACACACATACATACATGTCATTTAAAAATAAATATTTTTTAAAGAATAATATTTCACAATTGTATAGGAGTCATTTCAACAGTAACACATAAGGGGCATAAACTTAAGTGATCTTACATTGTGGCCTCAACAGCATAGGAGCTGAAAGGAGGAGGAGACAGCTCCACAGTCATGATGGGCTGTTTGAAACATGTATATCCAAAACTGACAGCACAATAGGATGTCCCTTTGGGGCAGTGATTGTGAGAGCTTAGCTTCCCTTTTAATTCCATTGGCCAACAGTGCAGTGGAGACTGGGTGTGACAAGACACTGATTTGCTGTATTTGCTGAATGAGATAACACCATTATTTGTTTCGGTGACTATTTTTAATTTTGCTATAAATTTTCCACTAAAACTTTAAAATACAAAAATGCAACTGATAACACAAAAAAATTCAAAGACTAATGTGGATGTGAAAGTTTGAGTGACATAATTAGCTATCTTGGTCAGACTGAAATCTATGCAGTACCCATGGTCCTGTGACAGCTTGTGAGAAAAGAGCTGGCTCTCTAGTACGTGGTGCTGGATCTACCGTACTACATACAGAAATGCAGATGCCAGTTCATACCTCACATCCAATTCAATCTGATCTCAGTGAAGCACAGGTCCCAGCAAAGCTCTGGGATAATCATGGGGCTCTGTTCATGGCCATGGCAAAGATTTCCTAAAACACAAAGACCACTAAGCATAAAGGAAAATGTTCATAAATTAGACTTTTTCAAAATTCAGCAAACAACAGCACAAAAGAGAGTAAAAAGAACAGGAGAGCATGTGTCTCACAAAGAACTTGTGTATTAAATATGTAAAGAGCTTCTACAAATCAACAAGAAGAAAACATGTCACTTGAGGCACAAAAGGATCTCTCCATAGAGCCATGTAGTTATTTAAACAAAACTAATGCATTTATTACCACCTCTAATAAGCACATCTAAGTTTTTTAAAACAACACCAGAGTGTTCAGGGTTGTGGAGTAGTGCTCCTAGAACCTTCTTCAATTTATATCAGAGTATAAACTGGTATGATTGCCTTGGGAAACTGTTGGTAATACCTACTAAAACTGAACATACATGGGTTTTAACTCAAAACTTTGACTCCACACATATGCACACAAAGTAGCCCTCCACACCCACTAATTCCCCAGTTGTGAATTCTACCACCTTTGCCCTAAAAGTATTCAAGGAAAACAAATGTGTCTGCACTGAATATACGCAAACTTTGTCTAATCATCATCTCAGTGAAGTATAGTAAAAAAAAAACCATTATCAGGGCTGGAGAGATGGCTCAGCGGTTAAAAACACTGGTTGTTCTTGCAGAAGACCCAGATTCGAATCCCAGCACCCACATGGCAGCTAACAACTGTCCACAACTCCAGTTCCAGGGGATCTGATGGCCTCTTCTGTCCTCCACAGGCATTGCACAACACGGGTGCACTTACCTACATGCAGGCAATACACTCATACACATAAAATAATAATAAATAAAATATTAAAAAACTATTATCAGGGAGGCAGAGGTGGGGTGGGGAAGAGCTAACTAACAATAAAGTTGTTTGAAAAAGCCAAATGGAAACCTATTTATAGACTTTCTAAATATACACACAATGTGTGTGTGTATGTGTTTGTGTGTATGTGTAAAACAATTTAATTGGAGTTACCCTACACAGGGACTGATGCTCCTCCCAAAGCCATAGGTGGCCAAATGAAAAGTCCAGTGTCAGGTGTGGGATGCTTCTGCTCAAGTTGTTGGTCAGGATGTCCCAGAGTCCCCTAAACAATGGCTATTGCAATTTCTCTTGGTTATCCACAGGAAGTGGGTGGTAAGACCCTATTGCTAAAGACATCACACGCTTAGGGCACAGGACATGAAGAAATCAAGCTGATACTGACCAAGAAGCTTCCTCCCTGCTAGCTAGTTTTCATAGTACCAGAAGGTGCTAAAGTAGGCTGCTGGGAGGGGGAGTCAGCAACACAGAGCTGGAGAGATGGCTCAGCATGTAAGAGCACTTGTTGCTCTTACAAAGGACCCAGGTTCAGTTCCTAGCACCCACACGGAGGCTCACAATGATCTTCAACTCCGGTTCCGGGAATCTAAGACCTTCTGGCCTTGGTGGGCAACAAGCATGTATGTGGTTCACATAAATACATCCATACATGCGTGCATACAGGCAAAACACTCATATACATAAAATTGAAATAGATAAACCTTTTTTTTATTCAATAGCCTGGGGCTGGAGAGATGGCTCATTGGTTAAAAGCACTGGTTGCTCTTGCAGAGGACCCAGGTTTGATTCCCAACATCCAGATGGTGGCTAACAACCATCCATAACTGCAGTTCCAGGGAAATTCAACACCCTCTTCTGACTCCATGGACACTGCACAACATGGGTGCGCTTACACCCATGCAGGCAATACACCCATATACATAAAATTGAAGTAGATAAATCTTTTTTTAAAAAAAAAATTCAACAGTCCTGCCCAGCTATGAGCCCTGTAAACTGCAGTGATGGGTGGGGTGCCAATAGATACCCAAGGGTGTAATAGTGGTACTAATGTTATGGGGCAACCAACCACTCTCTGGTTGGTTTTAATGCCCACTCATAGGAGGAAATGCATGCCCAGTACTGTAAACCTGGCCAAGAAGTCATGGTTGTGGAACTCATAAGCCCAGGGGTGAGCTTACTACTATTTTGCTAAATGGACATAGTATCAAACTGCCCTCTAAATTTGTGTCTTTCATAACCATGGATTAGTGCAGCTATCAGACCTCATCAGAGAAGGTTTTTTTATGCCATGGATAACAGTTAACATAGAAACTCAAAACTGACCAAAGTGCAGAGAATAAATGTCAGTGGAATGCTCAGCCACAAGAGGGGCATCTGTATCATCCCTCCTCCAGGGCTCAGGGACCATTGGGGAAGAGGGGTGTGGAAGGAGTGTAAGAGTCAGAGGTTGAGGAAGACCAAAATGAATTATTATCTTCTGGTCATGACAGGAGCACTACACTCATGAGCTCACAGCAGCTGTTGTTGCCTGCACAAGGTCAAGTCAGTCAACACTCCAGCATGGAGTGGGGAGGGGCTTATGAGCCCCCAACACTAACTAAGGAGCTAGTGATAGTTGATAGCTTCTTGGAGAAGGAGAGTCAGTTATCTTTAAGGGTCATCCACCTCTGGTGAGTGGCCCCACACCCATGAGTGCATGGGCAACACAAACTGGACTCTGTGGGTTATAAATCATGAAGAAGGAAGGAGCAGGAGGTAAGGGTGGATCTGGGGGGAGTTGGGGGAGGGGGAGGGCGAATAGGACCAAAATACAGTGCATGAAATTCTCAAAGGACTAATAAAATATTGTATTTAAAAAAAATACTATTACCTTGGCCGGACATGCCTTTAATCTCAGCACTTGAGAGACAAAGGCAGAGGCAGGGAAATAGCTGTGAATTTATGGCCAGCCTGTTTTACGTACCAAGTTCTAGGCCAGCTGGGGTTACAGGGAGACCCTGACTCATAAAAACAAAAACAAAAAGACCTATTACCTAACATTTACATTGTGTTAGGTACTATAAACAATCTAGGAATTTAAAATAAACAAGAGAATAGAGTAGGGTATATAAAAATTCCAAAACACACACATGCACACATATGCACATACAAATACACACAGAGACACACATATATACACACATACACAGAGACACAAACATACATACACACACATAAACATACACACACATGCACACACACACACACACACACACACACACAAACATACACACAGCTCCTAGATCCCCTCAACTCCTAGATCCTCTTATTTTGTATCTTCAAGGATCTTGACACTAAACCCTCTTGGATACTGAGGAATGATTGTATCTATGTACCAAAAATTCATGACCAAGAAGAAAACCAGAGCAGCATTAATCTTTTTTAAATATTTTTTAATATTTGTATTTTATATGTATGAGTGTATTGCCTGCATGTATGTAAATGCACCTGTCTTGTGCAGTGCCCAAGCAGATCAGAAGAGGGCATCAGATCCCCTTGAACTGGAGTTACAGATGATTGTGATCTGCCATGTGGGTACTGAGAATTGAACCTGGGCTCTTAACCACTGAACCTTCTCTTCAGCCCTGGAGCAGCATTATTCTTTTTTTTTTTTTTTTTTTTTGAAATTAAGAAAACAATCCATTTATAATAGCATCCACAAGAACAAAGTATGTAAGAATAACAACAATAATATTAAATCACAATAATGTTAAATAATGTTAAAATGCTTGAATAATGGAATAGAAATATTTGTTCAATCCACTGTAATGGTGTGAAGTTTAGACGTTTTCTACATGGAAGTCAAAGTAAGAAACAGAGTCTTAATAACAGCCCAATCACAGTCACCTCACTTACCAGGGTTTATGAAAACTGCCCTTTTCACTCCTGAGTGAACCTAAAAATAAAGTTAAACCTAATACAGACGATTTTAAAAATTAAGTCATTGTGTTCTTTAGTTATATCAACTATTTACATTTTTTAAATAAATAATTTATTGAGAATTTCATACATGCATATAAGGTGTTTTGGTCAAATCCATGCCCACTCCCTCCCCTCCAACTCCTCCCATATGTCCCCATCACTTTTTTCTGATAACTTCATGTACTCTTTCTTCTTCTTTGACTTGTTAATTTTTTTATGGGGCTTTTGGTTACTCTAACATCCCCCCCTCTGAAGAGGTAACCCTAAAACCTTTTAAGGATTAGATACAAGCTCCCAAATATTTTTGACATTTTTGGCCTTTGGAATGGAGTAGACTGCTAAGAGGCCCAAAGACATTGTGACTTTTAGCCAAGAAACTGGCTACTTTTCTTTGAGGTCTTTTTACACTAACTGCCTAGCCAATTCCTACTTCCTGTTCTTATCACACCATCC
Source organism: Nannospalax galili (assembly GCF_000622305.1). Taxonomy (NCBI): domain Eukaryota; kingdom Metazoa; phylum Chordata; class Mammalia; order Rodentia; family Spalacidae; genus Nannospalax; species Nannospalax galili. Next base: position 1,928,714 of record NW_008353596.1, read on the forward strand.
TCTGAAGGGGTTACCCAAATTGCCAATAGGGAATTAGGACATAGACTGCTCTGGCTTCTTCCATGCTGAACAGGGATACAGGGTGAGGCAATTGGAGTACCCCTTCAGTGGGTCTATCTAAAAGACTCCCAAATTGCATAACTTATCTCAAGGAGGAAAAGGAAGTCTGAACCATGTGCTGGATAGCTTTAGTGTCAACTTGCCAAACCTGGGTTGAGGGAGCCTCAATTGGGGAATTTCCTTCATTGAACTGGCCTGTGGCCATGTCCATGGGGCACCTTCTTGATTGTTGAGTGATGTGGGAGGGCCCAGCCCACTGTGGGTAGTACCACCCCTGGGCAGGTGGGCCTGTGTTGCATAATAAAGCAGGCTGAGCAGGGGCCAGGGGAGCAAGCCAGTAAGCAGCATTCCTCCATGGCCTGTGCTCCAGCTCCTGCCTCCAGGTTCCTGCCCTGAGTTCCTACCTTGAGCCCCCTGAAGAACTGTGACCTGGGAGATGTAAGCGAATAAACCCTTTCCTCCCCAAGTTGGTATTGGTCGGAGTATTTTGTCACAGCAATGAAGAAACAGACTAGGATAAATCATGAAAAGATGTGAAGGAGAAGTAAAGGTACGAGTAATTAGCATTACAAGTTCCAGACAAGGAACTAGAGAAAAGTCAGAACAGGGCAAATTTCAAATGTTCAATGAGAGTCCGTTGGAGTTTCTTGACAAGGACTTCCAAAAGCATCCCTCTGTTGGGTTCCTCCTCATTTTTCTTTTGTCTTCCAAGTCTGGACCCTAGAGTGATGGATTCAGGATTTGCTTTCAGGTATTTTGATAGCTGTCTGAGTGGTTAGAATCAGTGTCAGTTCCCTCTCAAAGGCGTCTAGATAGAGAAAACAAATTTATTTATCATTTTAAAACAATATCTGGTTGTCCTCCCTTAGCTACAGGTGGTCACTCCAGTACTGGAGACCAAGATTTGAAGTCTTACATATGAGCAGCACTTTCTTTCTGGTTAGAAAAAAAAATCATCAATGAGAAGTAATTGTCTAAATAACTTTTTATATAGACTTAAGCCCAATGTGTGGGAAGTGTAATCCCTTGAACTCTTAAAGAAGTATACTGATGACTTTACTCTTTGGTTATACTTTCCTTTTGGGTGTTTAGGACCATACAGTTGGCCCAAATAGATCAATTTATTTTTATACTTAAGGAGCAGCATTATTCTTAACCCTGAAGAACCAGAAGCCATTCAGAACATCTTGGAGTAGATGGATAATCTCACATTTATTCAGGTACCTATATCTTGACAGGTATACCTATTTTGTATAATTAATTAATTCACCAAGCTCTTCCCTTAAGGATCATGCGTACAACTGAATCACATCATAATTCATTTTATAAGTTTAGTAACATATAGCATACACACATCATTAAAACTTCTGCCAAAGTGCTTTTGGATGAAACTGTAGCAATTCCCCTCTGTAGTATGTGAGTACTGAGTCCCAACCAACCCTCCCAAATACGGACCGTGGTCATTTTCAAAGATGTTCTCTGGCCTTATCCTAACAATTTCATCCAATAGCCAGCTACAGTGGCTTCAGGTCAAATTAACCAGCTCTCTTTCTCCACTCCCTCCTCTCCTCGATAGCAAGACAGTGGGGAGAAGAGGAAGAAATGCATTTTAGGAGATTGTAGAGGGGAGAGCCATAAGAGGGAGTACAGACTGAGCCTGTGTGGTACTCCACAGAGAAATGGGAGAGATGGGAGGTAAAGGACCTACAACATGCGGCCTGGAGCTGAATGGCCAGGACAGGTGACAGGGGCTTTGGTCTCAGCTACTCATAGTGCCCATAGGCAAGTCCCTTCTCTCCTGGGCATCTGTCTGCTGACCTACAAAAGCCTTTATCAGTGGGAATTGGCTGTAAGTACATGAATTTAGGGTCTGTGTATCACTATTTTAAATGCTCTGTGGGGCACATTCACATCTGAGTTCAACATTTTGCTATTACACCTTGGCAAGGCAAAAATGTACTCGTTGTAAAAAGAGAGACCCATGGATACCTAGCCATGCCAGGATGAGACTCCTGTAGGAGGAAGAGTATACCTTTGCTTATTTCTCTAAGAGGAAAAAAGGCAGAGGAAAGACATTGAGGAGCTGGAGAGACTGCTCAGCAGTTAAAAGCACTGGCTGCTCTTGCAGAGGACTCAGGTTCAGTTCCCAGCACCCATATGACAGCTAACAACCATCTGTAACACCAGTTCCAGGGGATCTGATGCCCTCTTCTGACCTCCACAGGCAGAATAAAGTTTTAAAAAAAATTTTTAAATGTGTATGAGTGTTTCTCCTGCATGTATGTAAGTACACACATGTTGTACAATGCTCACAGAGGTGAGAAGAGGGCATTGGATCCCCTGGAACTAGAGTTATGGATGGTTATTAGTTGCTATGTGGGTGCTGAGAACCTAACCTGGGTCCTCTGGAAGAGCAGCCAGTGCTCTTAACCCCTGAGCCATTGCCCCAGCCCCCATATTTTTTAAAGACATCAAGAGAGACCCAGATGGTGAAAGGCTCTGTGGTCTGGAATACAACTGCGTCCCACAACCTCATCAATTATCAATAATGTCCCCAAATTTATGACATGTTGGAGACAGACCTTTTCTTATAGAAACTGGCAAAGGTACCTAGCTTCCCTTGCAGACAGATGTGAGCTGGTCCCAGGTCAGCCAATGGAAACACAAGGATCAAGAGAAAGAAACACAAAGCACCCACCCAGGACCTGATAGAGACCAGAACAAGGACTTTCTCACAGAAGACAGGAAAGTGGGACCCCAGTTTAACTGAACTAAGCTCCAGGCACAGGGGAGCTCGAGGTGACAAACATATCACACTTTCTATGTGATGACAAGGGCTCCTCATAGCCTCAACCTGAAGAACTAATCCTTGGGATGCAAACAGGCCCAATTCATCTCCCTCCTCTCTTTTTAACTTAAAAATTATTATTATTATCATCATCATCATCAGTGGTGGTGGAGGTTGTGTTTGTGTGTGTGTGTGTGTGTGTATGTGTGTGTGAGAGAGATACATGATATGTGTGTGCATACATGTGGCGCTCAGAGGACAACTTTTTGGAGGTGGTTCTCTCCTTCCACCTTTATATTGGTTTCAGAGTCCAAACTCAGGTCCCCAGGCTTACAGGCTTACCTTTACCCACTGATCCATCTTGCTGGCCCCTCCTCTCCTTTCCAGGGGGAATCCCTCCTCACTTAGCCTGGATCCTGCAGCAGCCACCCTCCCACCCCACTGGCCTCCACCCTCACACGCAACCCCTTCCAGTTCAAGGACACCCTCCCCCTCATGGAGGTGGCTCCTGAGTTGGCCCTGGGTACTCGGTAAACATGGGAGTGTGTGGTCTGGCCTTTCAACCTGTCCCACGACCTTTGCATCTTAGGGACCATTTCCTTTTCTTTTGATTGAAAACAAAGTTGAGTTCATAAATTACGATTTTTCAAAACTGCCTAACTCTGAGGAGGAAAAGGGAGCTTTCGGTAACTGGTAACCCCTATTCAGTAGCCAAGAATTAGCAAGGAAAACACTCCTTGCTGCTCTCTAATTGATGCCTCTGCCAAGGCTGCAGGTACATGGGATCCTGAGCCTGTGTCTTGGGGGGATTAGTCCCAGGAACACATCCTCCTGGCCCTGTGTTTCTCATCACCAGCATGGCTCCAGCAGGACTTTCATGCTCATTTTCTTAATAGAAACCCATCCCCTTTTCTCTTTTTGTAATGAAAAATGACTCCCTAAACCCCTCCCTAGTTGTTCTTTTTTTCTTCCTCCCTAAGAAACACATTAAAGTAAACAAATGTGAGATGTGAAATGAAAACAGGGGCCCAGGCACCTGCAGAGTTTTACCAGCTCACATTACAAAGCCCCATCTGAAGTGGCCGGGAACTGTTTCCATTACAAATAGCCAGTTCTCTTGGAAGTCAAGCAAAAGCCAAATTAGTCAGATTACATCAGGATATATTTTCCTGGAGCATAAGGTCTTTGGAAACACCTGCCTGACATATTTCAGACGTGTGCAGAGGCCAGTCAGCCCTTGGTGGGTTCCAGGGCTCGTCAAAGTCTCAACAAAAATGGGTGTTTGGGTTTTACTGAGTAGAACTGAGTGGGATGGCTGTGTGGAATTTGAGTTGCTATGGACTGACTTTCTGGCACCTCTTACCCGACAAAGTTTAACCAGCTCTTGTCCTGGTGCCAAAAGGGTCCTGGAACGCCAGCAATCTGCAGCTAACCCTCCCTTACAGGGCAGTGGGAAATGCTACAGGTTTTCAGGGCCTGGAGAAAATTATTGTTATAGAGGGGCAATGGAACTAGGGACTGGCCTCTAGAATGGGGCCAAGATTATGGCAGGTAATGTGGAGGTTAAAGCTAGAGACATGAACTTTTCTCTTTTCCTATAGTCTAATTAACATTCTGCCTTTGAAAGCCTTCTCCAATTTAGACTTTATTTATTTTATTGCCACTTGGTAACCATGGGTAATTGACTTTTTCCAATGATCTGTGTTGTTGAGAAAGAGCCTGGTCAAGTTGGTTAAATAAATTATGGTAAATCCATAATCTGGAATACTATGTGACCATTAACATGAATAAATGAGACCCTGAGGCACTCAGGTGAAAAGACTTCTAGAACATATTGTTTGACAAAAAATAAATAAGTTATAAAACAATACAGACGTGTGATGGTTCTGTTTAAAAGGGAAGGAGTAACAGAGGCATGATTTAAAAATAGATATGCAAAGGCTGAAGAGATGCCTCAGCAGTTAAGAGCACTGGCTAATCTTACAGAAGACCCAGGTTTGGTTCTCAGCACCCACATAGTAGCTAACAACTATCCATAACTCCAGTTCCAAGGGATCCCATACCCTCTTCTGACCTCCTCAGGTACTGCATGACATGGGTGCATTTACACACATGCAGGTATAATACGCATACACATAAAATAAAAATAAATCAAAAAAAATTTTTTAAATAGATATGCAGTCACACAGGTCAGAAAACACAGAAACTGACTGGAAAAGGGATAGTAAACCATCTCCAGGAATGGAGTGGAGCAAGAGGAGGAGGAAGGCTTCTAGCCTCTGATTTGCAAGATGCTTGACGTAGTTACAATGAGAAGAGTCATGGACCACTTGGGTAAAAAGAAATGATGCCTACCCATAATAAGGTAACACACACTAAAAAACATTTGTTATGAGGTGAGCATTCTAGTTAAGTACCTAAACTCTGGAAGATGCAGAATCCCCAACTGTAAATACATGGCCCTGGACTCCATGGCTCTGGCCCTGACCAGGTTCTGTCCCTGGATATTCTTGCACCCTGATTCTTCTGACTGCTGGGCACAGGGCCTGAGACTGTTCAGTATGACATTAATGTTGCTCATAGAGCAGTGGGGAGCACAGCTTGGGGATCAGCCAGCTTGTTCTCACATCCTGACTCAGTCATCACAAGTTGCAACTCTGGGCTTACCCTCCTTGATCCCTGTGCTCCCAGTGCATGCTACCAGGTCATGGTGGGTGAAACAGGTAACAGCGCTTAGCACAGTGCCTGGCCTGTGGTGGACACCCTAAACTTGTTACTATTGATTTCTGATACTCCTAAGGATGTGCATTTCTAAACAAGTACCTGGTGCAGTGTCCCATTCCATGAGATTCACAGGTGAACACTTCTCTCTACACTACAGAGGTAGGATTTTCCCATTGGTAGGGAAAAGCCACCCCAACAGCCTGTGTGTAAGTGGAGCAGGACTGGTCTCAATCAGGGAGCTGCCTCAAGCCAAGAGGGGCAGATGCAGGACTCCAACCGTACTCAGGTGACATTCCAGTGGGACCCCTAAAGCCAAGAGCAGACGACAAAGCTCAAGGGAGCCAGCTGCAGAGCACACGGTCTAAAGCCAAGGAGGGAAGAGCATCTGCAATAAGGCAGTCAAGACCAGAGATTTGCAAGAGGAGGGGACGGAGGGCAAGGGGAGCTGGCCTCATATCATCTGCAGTACCTTGCTGAGGCATGCCAGCTGTGCTCAGAAGTCAAGGTTGAACTAAACAGCCTCCTGCTTCAAGCCAGGAGGTAATGGACCTGGAAAGCAGGGGAGACAGTCATCAAATCAACCAGCCTGGGACAGCCTGCCTCCTCACCCAACTGGCTGAGGTGGCGACTATGCAACGCACTACACCGGGCCCCTGGACTCCTTTGTCTCCTGAATCACAGCCCAGATCGTCAGCACAATCCCCCGGTGGGTTTTTATGACGGTGATGATGTAAGGGGGTAAAGAAAACACAGCTGGTTCTGCATGCATTTATAGAGGCACAGGCAGAATGTGTGCTGTCCCCAGCCATCAGCCGGGCACAGCTGCTCAGACCGCCTCTGTAGGCCAAGCGTCCCCACCGCTTCTCGAGGAAGGAAGCACGTGGTACCGACCAATGAGACATTTCTTTAATAAAAAAAATCAAATGGAGACCTTCCTGAAGCTCGGAGCTGTTTGGGGTCCTGCTTCCCTGTTCCCATCAGCCCCAACATTCACCGTCAACTTCAGCTATTACAGTCAAGTCTCCATATCCCAAGGTGCTTGTATGTGCAGTCAACCAACTGCAAGCTGAAAATATTCAGAAAAGAAATACACCGAAAGTGAATGGATTTCTTCAGTTATTATTCCCTGTGTGCTACACAACACAACAGCTGGTTACATAGTGCCTTACATTCTGCTCCTAAGTGATCTAAGGTTAGCACACAGGGGGCTGTGCACAAGGCACCCACAAATACGCTGTTAAACAGGACTTGAGTACCTATAGACCTGGTATCCAAGGGAGCCTCTAGCCAGTCCCTACACACACCCAGGACAGCTACACTGATCTCCTCACACAGTTCCTCCTCCACAGTGTCCTGGAGTGGATCTCATTATTTCCCATCAAGATTCTGGAACCTTCTTCGATGGCTCTTCCTGCCTTGTCTTAGCTCCTCCCAGTGAGTCCTACCTAGTAGCCAGAGGGACTTTCCCAAACAAAATCCCATCCTCTCCCTCTTTTGTTTGGAGCCACCCAAAGACAAGGATTCTGAGCCCTTACTTCGTGGGGTGCAGCTTATGTTCCTGAAAGTCTCTGGTTATACTTTCTTGCTTTTTAAAATTTAACATATACTTCGAAACATAAAAAGTGTGCATATTAATGAAGTACTGTGTAACTTTCAATACATGTGGGTGCTGTGTAATGTTTGAATTGGGTTAAACATATCTACACCTTCACTTTTTGTGGGGTTTTGTTGGGGGTGCCAGCAATCAAACTCCGGGCCTTGCACAGGTGAGGCATGCATTCCACCATTGAGTGACAGTCCCAGCCTTAAACATTTGCCATTTTTTAAAAATCACTATTATTATTATTATTATTATTATTTGTGTGTGTGTGTGTGTGTGTGTGTGTGTGTGTGTTTGTGTGTGCAGGCATGTGTATGCCACAGCACACTGGTAGAGGTCCCAGGATAAATCTCAGGAGCCAGGTCTCTCCTACACTATAGCAGCCAGGCACTAAACTCAGGTGTAATGCTTTCATTGCCAACACTTTCACCAGCTGGGCCAACTCTCTGGTAGATTGTGGTCTACAATCACCATGCTGTGCAGTAGCACGCCAGAGCTCCATTCTGCTGTACCCATAACTCAGTCCCCACTTATGCTGGATAGCTTTAGTGTCAACTTGACACACCTGGGTTGCGGAAGCCTCAACTGGGGAATTTCCTCTATTGGACTGGCCTGTGGCCATGTCTGAGGTGTATCTTCTTGATGAGTGATGTGGGAGGGCCTAGCCCACTGTGGGTGGTGCCACCCCTGGGCAGGTGGGCCTGTGTTGCATAAGAAAGCAGCTGAGCAGGGGCCAGGAGAGCAAGCCAGTAAGCAGTGTTCCTCCATGGCCTGTGCTCCAGCTCCTGCCTCCAGGTTCCTGCCCTGAGTTCCTACCTTGGGCTCCCAGATGAACTGTGACCTGGGAGATGTAAGCTGAATAAACCCTTTCCTCCCCATATTGGTCAGAGTATTTTGTCACAGCAATGAAGAAACAAACTAAGACACCACTACTCAACCTTTCCTGGCCCACCCCTTAATCTTCTTCAGCCTCTGGTAACCAGACCTCTACATTCAATTCTAGGAGGTCAACCTCTCCAGATTCTGAATACAAGTGAGATCAGGCACGATTTGTCCTGCTATGCCTGGCTTACTTAACGTTATGTACCCCCATTCCATCTGCATGACTGCAAATGAAAGGATTTCATTCTTTTTATGACTGAATAGTATTCCACTGTGTATATGTACCATAGCTCATTCATCAGCTGATGGGCACCTATGCTGAATCAATTTCACAACTACTGTGAATAGTGCTGTGGTTACAATATTTACTCATTACATCAATACCATGCATAGCCTTATTGTATGTCTATTTCTGTTATATACATATACATATATAAATATACATATTATAGTTAACATTTATTATTGTTAATTCGTTAACTCTGAGCTCACCCTGGCTAACAGCACTACAGCTCAGCCTAAAGGAAGTTCTATGTCACACATGTATTTTCTCTATAAGGCATACCCCCATTTTCTTTGTTTAGGATTACTAGAGGGCACTACAGCACTGTGGCTGGGCCATGTTTTACTTCGTTTATTATTTATTTATTATTTATTATTTATTTATGTGTGTGTACACATACACCACAGCACATGTGTGGAAGTCAGAGGACAACTTACAGGAGTTGGTTCTCTCTTTCCACTATATGGTTCCAGGGATCAAATGCAGGTCATCAGGGTTGGCAGCAGGCATGTTTACCAGCTAAGCCATCTTGCCAGTCCTTTGCATTACATTCAAATAGTGATCTCCTGGTCCCACCCTCATGTCCCTCTGCTTCCCTGGGCTGCACAACCCGTCAGCCTATTTCCTGGACACCTGAGCTTACCTCTAGGCTCAGAATCACCATAACTTCCTGATCTCTTGCATATAGACGAACCCAGTTCCTTTTCCTGATCCCCAGGAGCCCTGTGGGCCTGGTCCTGCCCTCACGTCCCTCTGCTTCCCTGGGCCTGCACAACCCTCCAGCCTCTCTCCTGGATAAGTCCATCAAGGCCTCCGGGCCTTGACTCCCCCAGCCTCATTCACCCTTCCTTCCCCCACGACCGTCTCTCCTGCTAGCCTGGGTACTGTCCCGTTCCTTGTCTTGGCACCCCAGACACGGGGAGGAACCACCAACACTGCTTCCTGATTCTTTGCATTGAGAACAACCCAGTTCCTTCTCATCATCCCCAGGAGCCATCTGGGCCTGGTCCCCGCCCTCACTTCCCTCTGCTTCCCTGAGCTGCACAACCTGCCAGCCTCTTTCCTGGACACCGGAGCTGACCTCTCCACTTCCTGATCCTTTGCACCCAGACCAACCCAGTTCCTCCCAGCAGTCCCCAGGAGCCCTTCCCGCCCCCATCTCCCTTTGTATCTATGGGTGGCACAGCTACCAGCTGCCTGAGATCAGGATCTTTCCTGGACCCTGCTCCCAGGCCAGTCCAACCCCCAAATTCCTGAGAACAATATCTTTCCTGGAGGGATCCAGACCAAAGAGAAAACCTGAGAGCATCTGGTCATCATCTGACTAGGGCCTCTGTGAGAACTCCTGAAGACAAAAGCAATCTGGCCACTCCATTATAAAATCAAAAGAGAGAACTGGAAGCTTAGATGAACCAGTTTTTCATGCCCAAAAAGTAAACCACAAAGACACATAAAGTTCACAAAA
>NW_008353596.1:1938534-1939984 GCF_000622305.1 Nannospalax galili
TCTCACACAAGAATCAGAAACTACAAAAGAAATTCACCTCTCAAAATCACAGAGAAAAAATAATAACATGAAAAACCAAATTAACATATCCCCACCAAATACCAATAGTCTTCTAGAGGAGTACAATGAGAACCCCAAAGAGATAATGCAGGACATGGAACTCAAAAGAACAATTATATACATGATAAAAGATTTCAGTGAATTTAAAGAACACACAAACAAGGTAATCATAGAGCTGAAGGAAGATAGGGATAAACTTCTGAATGAATTCAGAAAAGAGCTAGAAATATTGAAGAATACTCAGGCTGAAATAAAGAACGAAGTGAAACACTCCATAAGCCAATTAGAAATGACAGGAGAAAGCCTCACCAATAGGATGAACGAAACGGGAAACAGAGAATCAAGACTGGAAGATAAAGTGGATGGACTGGACCACTCAAGCAAAGATTATGAAAAATTTAAGAAAGCACAATAATTGAATATGCAGGAATTCTGTGACACCCTAAAAAGACCAAACTTATGAATCATAGAAATACAGGAAGGAGAAGAATCCCAAGATAATGGCATGGACCAGATCCTCAACAGAATCATAGAAGAAATTTTCCCAAAATTAAAGAAAGACATGCCCATATAAATACAAGAAGCATATAGAACACCAAACAGACAGGACCAGAAAAGAAACTCTCCACGGCACATCACAGTAAAAACACTAAACGTACAGAACAAAGAGACAATACTGAAAGCTGCAAAAGAAAAACAAGTCACATAAAAAAGGAAAACCCATTAGGATTACAGATGACTTTTCAGGGCAAACTATGAAAGCCAGAAGAGCCTGAACCAAAGTATTACCAGTTTAAAATAACCACAGATGCCAACCCATATTACTATACCCAGCCAAAATGTCTATTATAGTCGAAGGGGAAAGAAAAATCTTCCGAGACATAAATAGGCTGAAGGAATTCATGTCCACGAAACTAATCCCTCAGAGAGTTCAGGATGCAATACAAAGAGCTGAAGAAAGGAATGACTATACCCAAGGGATTGCAGAAAGAAATCCAATGAAGGAAAAGTACACCTATAACAATAACGTAAATAGAAATAAAAATGACAGGATTCAATACTCATTTTTTATTAATAACTTTCAATACAGACTGAACTCCCCAGTCAAATGACAAAGACTAGGTGAATGGATTAAGAAACCAAACCCATCTTTTTGTTGTCTGCAAGAAACTCATCTCATTTTCAAGGACAGGCACTATATCAAGGTGAAAGGATAGAAAAAAATACACCAAGCAAATGGTACTAAGAAAAAATCAGGTGTTGCAATTCTAATATCTGACAAAATAGACTTTAAATTAAAACTAATCAGAAGAGATAAAGAGGGCCACTTCATTCTGATCAAAGGAACAATAAACCAAGAAGATATTACAATCATGAACATATATTCACC
>NW_008353596.1:1940141-1941024 GCF_000622305.1 Nannospalax galili
TAAAACGGACCTAACAGACATCTACTGAGTATTCCACCCAAGCACCAAAGGACATACTTTCTATTCAGTGCCCCATGAAACCTTCTCCAAAATTGACCATATACTGGGGCACAAAACAAACCTCAACAAATACAAAAAGATTGAAGTAATTCCATGCATTCTATCAGACCACAATACAATAAAGCTTAAAATCAACACTGGAAGAAGACATAGTCACCACATGAACACATGGAGATTAAACAACACACTCCTGAATGCTGAATGGGTCAAAAAAGAAATTAAGAAAGAAAGAAAAGTATTCCCGGAACTAAATGAAAAGGAAAATACAACACAACAAAACCTCTGGGACACGCCAAAATCTGCCCTTAGAGGGAACTTTATAGCTCTAAATGCCTACATTAAAAAATCAGAAAGAACACAATGACTTAACATTGCAACTCATGACACTTGAAAAGCAATAACAAATGACACCCAAACCCAGCAGACAAGAAGAAATAACAAAAATCAGGGCAGAAATTAATGAAATTGAAACAAAGAAAACAATACAAAGAATAAACGAATCCAAGAGCTGGTTCTTGAAAAGATAAACAAGATTGACAGACCACTAGCCCAGTTAACCAAAAGAAAGAAAGAGCACCTCCAAATCAACAAAATCAGAGATGAAAGGGGAAACATCACAACAGACACCAGAAAGATCCAGAACATTATAAGGGAATACTTTAAAACCTATATGCTAATAAATTTGAAAACCTAAAAGAAATGGACGTATATCTAAAGGCAGGGGAACCACCAAAATGAAACCAAGAAGAGATTAACATCTTAGACCCAGAAGACATAAGGAAATTGAAACAGTAATACAAAACCTCCCGACTAAAAAAAGCCC
>NW_008353596.1:1941450-1944642 GCF_000622305.1 Nannospalax galili
ACTTGAAACTCTTGCAAGAGCAATAAGACAAGAGAAGGAAATTAAAGGAAATTGGAAAAGAAGAGATAAAATTATCCCTTTTTGCAGATGATATGATATTATACCTAAGTGACACCAAAAATTCCACCAGAAATCTCCTAGAAATTATTAACAAGTTCAGTAATGTGGCAAATTACAAAATTAACCTACAAAATTCTGTAGCCTTTCTATATACCAATAACAAGCCATCAGAGAAAGAGCACATGGAAAGACTCCCCTTCACAATAGCTGCAAAAATAAAATAAAATATCTCGGAATAAGGTGACATTAAAGACCTCTACAATGAAAATTTTAAATCCTTAAAGAAAGAGATTGAGGAAGACATCAGAAAATGGAAGGACCTCCCATACTCATGGATTAGAATTAATATTGTGGAAATAACCATCCTACCAAAAGTCATTTATAGATTCAATGCAATGCCAATCAAAATCCCCATAACATTTTTCACAGAATTGGAAAAAAACCATCCTAAGATTCATATGGAAGCACAAAGTCCTCGGATAGCCAAAGTAACCCCGAGCACTAAGAGCAATGCCCTGGGGATTACTATACAAGATTTTAAGCTGTATTACAGAGCTATAGTCATAAAAACAACATGGTACTGGCATAAAAATAGACCCATAGATCAATGGAACAAAAGTGAAGACCCCAATATGAGTAAATACAATTTCAGCCACCTGATATTTGACAAAGGGGCCAAGAATATTCACTGGAGGAAAGACAGCATGTTCAGCAAACATGTTAAGCCAATAGTGCTGGCAAAACTGGATCTCCACCTGTAGAAGAATGAAACTAAACCCTTGTCTTTAACCTTGCACAAAACTCAATTCTAAATGGATCAAAAACCTCAATGTAAAGCCTGAAACTCTGAAACTGTTAGAAGAAAACATTGGCAAAAACCTACAAGATGCAGGTGTAGGAAAGGATTTTCTAAACCTGACATCAGTTGCTCAGGAAACAAAGGCAAGAATTAACAAATGGGACCTCATTAAACTAAAAAGCTTCTGTATATCAAAGGAGGCAACCTGGGAAGTGAACAGAAAACCCACAGAATGGGAGAAAATCTTCACCAGTGACACATCTGACAGAGGTTTAACATCCAGAATATATAACAATCTCATAAAAGAAAGAATCGAGAAAAGAAGTAACCCAATTAAAAAATGGGCTAAGGAGCCAAATGGCGAGTTCTCAAAGAAGTAAAGATGGCTAAGAAGCATCTTAAAAAATGTTCAACATCACTAATAATTAAGGAAATGCAAATTAAAACCACTTTAAGATTTCATCTTACCCCAGTCAGACTGGCTAAGATCAAGGGAACAAATGATACTAACTGTTGGAGAGGATGTGGGGAAAGAAGAATGCTAATCCACTGCTGGTGGGGCTGCAAACTGGTTCAACCCCTATGGAAGGCAGTGTGGAGAACTCTTAAAAAACTACAAATGAACCTACCATTTGACTCAGTTATACCACTCCTTGGCATATACCCAAAGAACTCATCCTATTGCAGAGACACTTGTACATCCATGTTTGTTGCTGCTCTTTTCACAATAGCTAAGAGATGGAAGCAACCTAAGTGTCCCTCAACTGATGAATGGATAATGAAAATGTAGTTCATTTATACGATGGAGTTTTACTCAGCAGTAAAGAAAGATGAAATCATGAAATTTGCAGGTAAATGATGGAACTAGAAACTGTTATACTAAGTGAAGTAACACAGACTCAAACAAAATCGACATATGTTCTCCCTCATATGTGGATCCTAGAACCAAATCCTGATAAGTGAATATGTATCCAGACACAACTACAGGAACCAGGAAAATGGAGAGGAACCAGGGAGGTAAAGGAAAAGAAAGAACCTGAAAGGGAAGAACAGTAGGAAACAGGCCTTAATAAGGGAGATCTGGATAAATATTGGGTTAGTTTAAGGGAGGGGGGAGGAAAGGGTATACAAGGAACCTAGGAGATAAAGGGAAAGAAGGAGCTCAAGAGAGATAGGACCATAGGAGAAGGGTATTATTAAGGGAGAAAGGGGAAAACGGGGGTACCTTAATTAGGGAAACCGTGATGGAGGGGTTAGACAATGAGAGAGATAAATAATGCCTAGCTAGTTTTAAAAACCAGAGGGAACCATATTACTCCAACAACCTACTGACAAATTATACATACCAGATCAAGAAATATATGTCTAGGTAAGGTTTATGTGAGAATAATTGGTCTTTGCCCAAAATTTATCTACATGACACACAGTAATTAAAAGTACCAGACTGGTGGAACTAACCTTCTTGGATATTTAACAGACATACTTTGAGGCCTATAATAATTTGGTCAGAGGGACGTAAAGGACAGTTTTTGCTCCTTGCCCTCCTAGGTCGACTAGTTCCAGGGGACTGTGAATACTCAAAATGTCCTGTAATTGTGGTGGGTCACCTGTCCTCTGGATCAAGGAGGCTGAGGAGACCCCACCAGATAGACTTGAACCAGTGTCCAGTCTATAAAGAGGAGGGTCAACGCAGAGGAATCATTTCCTCCATGCTTCCAAGCGAAGCCAGCCATGGTCGAGCAGGACCTTTGACTTATCTTCACATTGGCAGCACTGGTAAAAGAAAGGAGCCAGGGGCTCCTCCCAAGCTCATGTGACCCCTGAGGAACAGATCCTCAAACGACCCTAAGAGTGAAAAAAAAAAATTTGGTTTATATGGGCCAACTGTATGGCCTTAAACACCCAAAAGGAAAGTATAACCAAATATTAAAGGGGCCAATGTAAGTTTTTTAAGAGTTCATATGCATATCTAAAGGCTACATAACAAGCAACAATGGCAGATAGGAGATACCTTCTTTTGAGTTGTTGGCCAGGGTGGCCAAAGGAACTCCCAGATAGTAACCCAGCATAGAACTGGGAAAATGAACAGCAGACCCCAATCTTAGCTAAAGGAATATTGACAACTGATTGCTGCTAGATGAGGAACAGCTGACCCTCCTAAAACAAAGACCTCTAGATAGGCTGACTAGATTCACCAGAAGGGCAAGTAGTGGGGAATGGCTGGGGTGCCGACAACACAGCAGACAGTAGCAGGGATATCAGAGTAAAAGGGCTCTAGTGCAGGGAGGGAGGCTATGGGAGGGTGCCATCTGGGTGTATAGTTGAATAAGATG
>NW_008353596.1:1945097-1961238 GCF_000622305.1 Nannospalax galili
CCACTTTTGAAAGAGATGTATCTTTGCTCTGGAAATTGTTATTGAGTATGTTAAAGCTGTAATGAAATGCTTCTTCTAAAAAATAAAATTTAAAAAAATAAAAATTTAAAAAATAGTGATCTCAACAACAACAGTGAACAACAAGACTGCATAAATCTTGAAAAGGACACATGTCTATGGTGTGAGAGCAAAAACAAGAAAGCATGTCGGACGCGGTGGCTCACACACTCAGGAGGCAGAGGCAGGCAGATCCCTGTGAGTTCAAGGCCAGCCTAGTCTACACAGCAAGTTCCAGGCCACCTGGGGCTACAGAGAGACCCTGTCTCAAAAAAAAAAAAAAAAAAAAAAGAAAGAAAGAAAAGAGTCCGCCACTAACAAGGATCCACCATGTAGTGTCCCCTCAATAACCACAGACTTGGCTCCTGGACTCCCAAGTGCATTGAGATCCAAGGATGTGCCGTCCCTACTGTGAGATAGTACAGCACTTGCTGATAACCATTGCACATGCTCCTGATACTGCCAATCATCCCTATGTTTCGTCTAGTCTCTCACACAGTATAATGTTGTATAAATGATGTATTTTCATACCCATGGATTGTATAGTCCTGAATTTCACCTTGTTCATTAGAGAGCACCATAGGGAACAGAACTCTGTACATACTCAGATACTGTCCTCATAGGCTCAATTATACAACCCACAGTTGATTAAACCTGCATATGGGAAACCCATGGTCTCAGAGGGCTGATTGGATTTTTGCTTAGTTTTTGAAACACTGACTCATTCTGCAGCACTCCAGGCCGACTTGGAACTCACTGTGCAGCCTAAGTTGGTACGCTGGATAGCTCTGGTTGTCAACTTGACATACTTGGTTAGAGGAAGCCTCAATTGGGGAATTTCCTTCATTGGACTGGCCTATGGCCACGTCTATCGGGCATTTCTTCATTGTTGAGTGATGTGTGAGAGCCCAGCCTACTGTGGGTAGTGCCACCCCTGGGCAAGGTCTTCTGTATTGTATAAGAAAGCAGGATGAGCACGGACCAGGGGAGCAAGTCAGTAAGCAGCGTTCCTCCATGACCTGTGCTTCAGCTCCTGCCTCCAGGTTCCTGCCCAGGTTCCTACCTTAGGCTCCCTCATGATGAACTGTGACCTGGGAGCTGTAAGCCAAATAAACCCTTTCCTCCCCAAGTTGGTATTGGTCAGGTGTTTTGTCATAGCAATGGAGAAACAAACTAGAACAGTTGGCCTTGAACTTGTGGCAGTCCTCCTGTCTGAGCGTCCCAAGCACTGGGATTCCAGGCACGACCCACCACATTCAGGCTCTGGCTATATTTATTACCACTGCTGACTCAGCACCTCCTTTGTACTCAGAACAGACACATGGGTGGACATGTGGCCAGTCCTGATGCCCCCTCCCCTTTGCTGCTGAAGCAGGTCCAGAGCCTGGCTCATGTTCCAAGCAGTCAATTTGAGACCCCTTAGGAGGAGAGTGATTCTGGGCCTTGATGTCCATGTTCCTAGTCACCTGTGGCAGGAAAGGCTATTAAGTGAAGATGGGAGAGAACAAGAGAAAGGTGGGGCTAAGCAGCCCACGCCTAGGCAGTAAACCTCTGCCTCAACTCCCATCTTTTGACACCCTCCTACATTTGGTGGCCTTTCACAGCTGAAAAGGTCCAGATGCTGAAGCCTGAATATGTCTTGTTGCTTCTAAGATTCACATTGAAATGTCACTGAGAGGTAGTGGGACCTCTAAGAAGTAGGTAGCAAAGTCCTTAAGAAGGACAGTTTCACCCAGCAAACACTACTGTGCAGGAGGTCTTCCTTGTGTTCCACCTCTCCCACATGCACTGCTTGCCCTGTCCCTCTCTGCCATGAGTTGAAACATCACAAAGCCCTCAACTCCACATGGCCATCTGACCTTGGACTTCCCAGCCTCCAAAGCTACCTGCCAAGATAAACCTCTTTTCTTTATAAACATCCTAGTCTCAGGAATTCTGTTTTAGCAACAGAATTGGACAAATGCCAGGCCATCACTGCAGCCTCATGGTCTGGTCTCCATCTATCTTACCTTCTATCACAGTCTTACTTCAAAAGTTTTTGTCTCTCACACAGCCACACTTAAAGTGCCTGGCTTGTTCTTGGCTGCTCCTCACCTCCACCCCTATTCAAGCCATGCTTGGTACCTGAACCTGGAAATCCCACATCCCAGGAACTCCCTTAATCCCAGGCAAACAGGACAGCTGCTCCCCACACCGCACCAGTATTAGAATCACTCCCATTTTACAGATGAGACAAATGAAGCTCAGAAAAGGACAGTAACTGCCAAGGGTCATACAAGTCAAAAATGGCAACAGTGTCCCTCTGACTGGCTATGAACACCCTCCTACAAAGCTCCTTCTAGAACCATCACATTAATCTGCCACACAGAAGGTACCAGCATTCAAGTCCTCTTTCATGGAGAGAGTGTCGGGCTACAGGCTTGACACCACTGTGTCCCTGGGAAGTACTGGGTTGTGCCAGTCGCAGTGCTCAGGTGTCTAATGGCATCCGAGTACATGTTTTGCATCGTACGTATAGTTGTGTCTCCACAGGGCTTCAGACTGGCTAGTGAAACAACATATTTGGCAGATGCCTTCCCCACGAAATTGGCCAATGATTTGACTGTAACTATCTTTACCCAATGCCGAAACAACAGGCCAATTACTCCAATTCCGTTGGCCAACACAGTGGAAAGAGAAAATAAACAAAGCCAGTTGTCTGTAAGAGATGACCCAATTGAGGACTGAATCTGGCTGGTCATTGCACTACACTGGGCAGCAGATTCTGGTGGATCGTTTGGAGGTCCTTGGTGGACACAGGCAAAAGTAGCTGAAGTAACAAGTCACTTTATGGGCAAGGCCTCATGTAGCCGTGTCTCCACTTTGAAGGACATCAAGTGAATGATAGCAATTGTTGGTTCCCCACGTTATGTAATGACCGCCCTGTTAAATGCTTGCTGGGAATCTTTGTTTTCAAAGCCTCAGAGCTGCATTATGTAAGACACTGGTTCCTGCCCTGTGAGCAGACTAAGGCAAAAATGACATTTAAGATATTGCACAAGTTTTCAAACTAGTGGCTCTACAAATAAACAGTGATTTTTTTTT
Organism: Nannospalax galili; assembly: GCF_000622305.1. Taxonomy (NCBI): domain Eukaryota; kingdom Metazoa; phylum Chordata; class Mammalia; order Rodentia; family Spalacidae; genus Nannospalax; species Nannospalax galili. The sequence continues at coordinate 1,948,239 of NW_008353596.1, forward strand.
AAAGAAAGGGGAAAAAGGAGTTTATAAACCCAATAAAGATGTGACAGGGGCCAAGGGAGATGAAAAGAAGCCCATTAGGGCTGTGGTGAGCCCCCTTCTGATGCCCTCAGAACACTCAAATCCCAAATAATTCCTCACACATAAGGAAGGGGCAGAGTCTCAAAAATAACAACCAGTAACTTACCCTCCCTCCGCCCCACCCACTGCCACCACTGAGCTGTTAGGGTTCCCTGTAAAAAGTGCCAGGAAGTCAGCAAAGAACCCGCTGGAAGAGTTGCCTGTTCCTTTCCTGGTCCAGGTGCCTCCCCTAGCTCTCAGGGAAGGATTCTGATCCCAGGACAGGAGGTGGACACCGGACTCACCACGCTCTTGGTTCACACCAGCTTGCCTCTTAGAACAGTCACAGCCGCGTTGATCAAGCACTTGTTTACCACGGCTGCTTAAGCAGTCCATAGTTGATCTTCTATATCTGTGTGCTCTGCATCCATGGATCTGACCAACTGTGGACACAAAATATTCAGGAAAGACGTTTTCTCTTTCTGTTCTCCCTTAATGTGGTCTAACAGCTATTTATATAGCATGTACATTATATGAAGTCTGGCATTAAATTATATGGAAATGTGCTAGTTATGGCAAATAAACACCATTTTACAAAAGACATGAGCATCATGGGGTTCAATATCCTCGGGGTCTCGGAACCAATTCTCTACGATGGATAACTGCATGTATTGGCTCACTTAATCCTCAAAAAACTTCCTGAAAGCTTCCATTATCAAACCTGTTGAAGCAGAAGCGTGGAGGATGAAATGCCCTGCCACTTGGACTCACAATGGCAGAGCTGGGGTTTGGAAATGAATCTTGTTCCAGAGTGGACCTCTTCCTTCCTTCCGAGTTCCTACTCTCAACCTCACACTTTCCAGCCATCGAGCCATACCCTGCTGTCATGAACTGCCTCAAGCCTTCCTGGAACCCTTACTTAAAACTGAACTGAAGTCGTGCGTGCAGGAATGGCCGAAGTGGCAGAGGGCTCAGCTAGAGAACAGGAGATTCTTGTAAACAGCAAAGGACCAAGTCCTGAGGTTTGCATCTGAGTACCTCCAAGAGAACAGGTAAGCACAGAAGAACTAAGTAACACTGAAATTCAGAATACTGGGCCAATGAGATGGCTCAGCAGGTAAAGGTGCTTCCTGCCAAACCTGATGACCTGAGTTTAAATCCTGGGACCCACATGATAGGAGAGAACCAATTCCCACAAGTCATCCTCTGACCTCCACAAGCAAGCCATGGTGTGCACCCACACACATACACACACAAAAATAAACACTTGTAATTTTTTTTATTTTGAAAAAAAGAATTTTTTTAATTCAAACTGCTTCCACTAGCAAAATAAAATCCAACTCAGGAACTGGAGAGATGTCTCAGCAGTTAAGAGCACTCGCTGCTCTTGCAAAGGACCAGGGTTCAGTTCCTAGCACTCATATGGCTGCTAACACACATCTATAACTCCAGCTCCAGGGAATACAACACCCTCTTCTGGCTTCCCAGGCATTGCACAACACACAAATGGGTATACTTACATACATGCAGGCAAAACACACATAAAAATAAAAATAAATAAATTCAAAAAAATTAAAATCCAAGTTAAACTGGCTTAAGACAGCCAATGTGTCACATAAGAACATATCTTGTAGGAGATGGTGGCATGCACATTATTGATCGGGAGACCCAGCAGGTTCATAAAGACTTGGGATCTTTCTGTCTTCCCATCCAAGGTCCACAGTGTCAGTTTCATCTTGAGACAGCACTTCCTGGGACATTCTGAGAACAGGGAGAAATCTTCCTCTCTCAGAAGGTCCCTCCCCACTCTGCCTGGCTTCATCCCAGCCCCACACAGGTGGCTGTGGGAACAGTTGGGGATCCTGAAGACTCATCCCAGCTCTCCATTCTGGGTCACCAATGTCTTTGACAGGGGCCCTGACCACCCTTAAGTAGTTTCCAAAGCAGCAGACATTATCAAGGAGACTGTAAAATCACCTAAAAGGATCCTTTGTGAGTTCACATGAGCTGCTCATGGATTCCCATTGGATTCACTGGTGGAAGTCTGTGAAATCTGAGGGTCCTGGGAAGACCTGGGCTCCATGTCATTCACTGACTCTCTTGGAACCACCTGTTCTTCTAGCTGACCCACAACCTTCTCCCAGACGCACGTGTCCTGTCTGCTTCTTTGACTCTTTGCAATGGGTAAGAGACCCCCTCCGAGGTACAACCCATTCCAGATGGTCAATTATCTCTCCCAGCCAGGAGAGACGCAGACACCAAATCAACTCAATTTACTCAAGTTTCCAGTCTGGCTCCAATCATTTCAATAACCTCATTTCTACCTTCCTTGCCCTCTTAGGCTTCTGCTTGCCCAGATACAGTTAGAGAAATGCAAAGCTCAGGAAATGGGCACCCATACCAAGCCAGGTATATGGATCACTTTTCAGTTGTTGTGCTAAGTACCGTGACCAAAAGTGACTTAAGAAAGAAAGGGCTTATTTTGGCTTACGGTTCCAGAGGGATGAGTCTGTAATGGTGGGGCAGGCTTGGCATCAGGCAGCAGAAACAGAAAGCTGACTGATGACATTGTATCTGCACACGGGAAGCAGAGAACCAGAACAAGAAGTTCGTCCAGGCTATAAACCCTCATAGCCCATTCCCAGTGACATACTTCCTTCAGCAAGGCTTCTAAAGTTTCTATAACTTCCCCAAACAGCACTACCCACTGGGGACCAAGTATTCAAATACATTGAGTCTATGTCGGACATTTCACCTTCAAACCACCACGCCAGGCAATAGGCAAGGAGAATCCTTAATTAGACGGTGGATCTGAACTACCTGCAAGACCCAGAGCCTCGGTCCTGCACCTCATAACAGACTGAGAGCTGAGCCCCATCCTGTGAGCTGCCCTCAGTAAAGACTTTCACCTTGAACAAGTTTGATTTAGGCTTTTCTGAGCTCTCTCCTCAGCTAAGTTCCCAACTGTCCTTGCCATGAACAGTGGTAGTGAGAAACCCACTAAGTCAACTTCACAAGAATTCCCCACCCTGGAGGTCTGATCAGTTCCTCACCTCACACTTTTGATGACTAGGCTCTTGCCCTGCCAATCAAGCAAGAATTGCCTCCTTCTCCATATGACCTCTTAGCATTTTTCCACCCACCAATCCCTTCACCCTGCTTCCTGTCTATGAACCCCCACTGTCCCCACTGGATTCAGCATTGACTGAGCTGAACTCTCTCCCTATGATAAGTTTTGAATCAACTCTTCTTGATTCTTAGTAAGTTTCACAATAAATTTATCACTCTCAGCTAAATGATACCACCTCAAGCCTCTTCCTGCGGAAGACAACATCAGATGACTGGCTGATGCACAGACACAAAATTCCTGGCTTCTGACATCAACGCAGGCCATCTTTGAAAAATATGTCCACGGCAGAGTCCCCAGAATCACCATCTGCATGCTAGGCTGTAACAGCATCACCATTAACCTCTTCTCTGCCCAGCCTGGCTCCCCACTCCTCTGGACAGATGCTATTCCCAAGAGCACTTTCCTGGCCAGCACATCTGTCTCACTGTCTCTCTCTTCAGGATCCAGCCTAAGATGGTGGGGTGGAGGCAGACTCTACCATGTGAGTCTAAAACTAAGTCCTGCTGGAAAAAGAATCCCTTTGCCTTACCAAGTGGGGTGTATTCAGCTACTGCAGAAAGAAGGTCTCACTACTGTGGCCCAAACTTTTACCCGTCCTGTGGGATGGCAGTTGGACAGGAAACACACTGGTAGGCACACTGCTGTAGGCTTCTGAGATGTTTGGGCCAACAGAACAGGTCGGCTGTTACAGGGATGGTGAAGAAAGGTTGAGCGCAACAATCACCCACCCCCTGGGCCAAAACTGAGACTCTCAGAGGAAAACATTGAAGTTGAAGATTAAGCCCAGGGCTGAACTCCTGAGAAGATGGAATTGCCCAGTCAAGGGCCTGACTAGGCAGAGCCTTGAGTCTTGGGCTGTAGACATTTGGATTCAGTGACTGAATCCTCCAGACCCTCAGGACCTGCAGAAGTGGCCCATGCCTCCCTGTCAGAGGCATCAGTTATTTCTATGCTTGAAAATGATACCCAGGCTCTGCCCTGTGCAACAGCGTACCACCTGAGAGCACGACCTCATAACTCTCTGGCCACTCTCTCATCACCACCCATAATCCAGGGCCTTATGAAGGTAGAGGGAGACCGAGTCTGTGCCCTGAAGGAACTGCAGAGCTGAGGCAGTGTGGCCCAGCAGCAGAATAAACGTAATCAATATGGTCACACTCATGATGCAGGGTTAACATTCTGGTAAAAACCCCTGGTAGTTTTAGAATGGCTGACATGAAGTGATGTAGAGATATCAGAGCTGCTGCACAGATGATGGAAGAAGGAATCGGTGTATTCAGATATGAGCAAGCTAGAGTAGACAGACATGTTCTTCATCTGCGCACTTCTCTGTTCACAGAGGGGCCCACAGCATGCTCCAGCTAACAATGTACCCACATCCCAGAGAGGAATGAAGACCTAACTGAGGGGCAGGTGACTGTTCTGCAAACACAAGGCTGTTAGAAGATGCTGTTACAAGAGTGAGTTCTATGACAGCAACAGGATCACAAAATAATAGAGGTAGATGGTAAAGCCTAGCCACCAGGATCAAGGTCAGTGGGAACACAGTAATGAGTGGTGGGAACACAGTAATGAGTGGCAAGGGGTGATGGTACCAGGGAGTCTCCCCCACAGATCTAGTGATGTGAAGAGAGTGGTCCTCCTCCTGGTAAATCAGGGATGCCCCCAAAGCAAGCAACTTCTCAAACCATAGAATTAAGAGAAATGGGGGAGGGGGGATGCCACCTTGACAAGAATCCATGTGCCTTTGCTCCATTTCTAGACCTGGAAACCATCAACCAAAGGAGAGTCTGGGTCCTTGTGATAGTTAAATCCTGATTGTCAACTTAATGGAATTTAGAATAATCTAACTGGCAAAATTCTGGTGGTCCCAGTGGGGTGTTTCCAGAGAGGTATAAATGAGGAAGAAGACCCACTTTGAATGTGGGTGGTACCATTCCATGAACTGGGGTTCTGGACAGAATAAAAAGGAAAAATCAAGCTGAGCACCAGCGTTCATCCCTCTCTGCTTCCTGATTGCAGATGTGATATTACCAGCTGCCTCACACTCCTGCCGCCCCCATGCCTTCCCCACTGTGATGGACTGCACCCACAAACCCTGAGACAGACTAAACCCTCCCGTCCTTAAGTTGCTTTTGTCAGGTATTTTTGTCATGGGACTGAGAAAAGTCATTAATACAGTTCCTATGAGGAAGGACCCCGTACACACACATCACAGTGTGTACAGTACTGAGCGTCCCAATCATCAAAGACACAGGCCACTTCTTTCAAGGACTACTGGGCACTGCTCTGAGCTATAGCATCAATAGAGTCCCCTGACAGAGCAGAAGGGAAGAGGAGCCAGGAAGGAATAGAGGTCTGGCCAGGTCTGACTCCCAGTGGGTACATAGGGTCAGTCCCTGGTTCTCAAACGTGCAAGCAGAATGCATTGGCATGGCAATTAAAATCCCACAGGTTTCCCTGACAGGTGGACCTGCCTAGTGGAGAAAGCCAAGAAGTCTTTAAAATTGCACCTATCCCTCAGCCAGCATATTAAAGTGATAGCACATCCCAGAGAGAACACAGAGATTAGTGTCACCCTTAAAGACTTACAGGAGCAGGAATAATCCTTTCCTGTCACATGGGATTCCCCCGCTGGTCCTCATGACAACCTGGTGGATTCTGAGGTTGCTAATAGACCACCCACAAGCCCAGTAAGAACAGCAGAGATGGTGCTTAGGTCACAGCTAGAAGAGGTGGGAAGTGATGGCTGTTGTCTCCACCCTCAAGTCTGGCTACAGAGGTGAGGACAGGCATTCATGCCCTCTTGTCAGTTTAAATGTTCCCAGGAGAAGAGGCCGTACAGAATCCTAGGCTAACCGACCCCTGACAACATCAGCCTACTACTGACACAAGTGTGTCTGTGAGGCAGCCTGTTGCAGATGGTTGTCACCACTCAGAATCTAGAATTTTCCCAGAAGCTGGAAATATTGCCTATAAGTGGCTCAGAGCTGAATCCCTTCCAAACAGCTCTGTCCCAACCAAATGGCCTCACACCACTGTGTCAAGGTGATGATTCAAAGCCCTTACCTCCTTCCTCAATCCGAGCCAGTTCTGGAGCTGGTGAGATGGCTTAGCAATTAAGAGCACAGACTCCTCTTACAGAGGACCTGGGTTTGGTTCCCAGCACCAACATGGTGGCTCACAACCATCTGTAACTCCAGTTTCAAGGGATCCAATGCCTTTTTCCAGTCTCTACAGCCATTACATATATGTGGTGCACTTAATATATGCAGGCAAAACAGTCATATACATAAAATAAAAATAAATAGATCAAAATTATTTTAATCTAGGGCAATTCTGCAGGGCTAGTCTGTTCCAGGGTCCCAGGTGGAACTGGCTAAGGTTTCTATCACAACTGTAATAGTGGCCCACCTCCTCTCCCTCACTCCTTCCCAGAATCCACCCTCCCTACATCTTCATCTCCAAGCCTGCTTTCTGGTGAACCAACCTAAAAAGGGAATACCTCCAGGAAAGCTCAAGTTCACTTGGAGGACAGGAGACCAAGCCATCCCTAGCTTGTCCTCAGGCAAGCACACTCACACAAGTCAGGGGCCCCTGGAACAGAGGCAGATGTAGTGGCTGTTGTACAGTGTCTACATATGCAGAGTCAGCCCTCAGGTCCTTCCCCTTCCTTCAAACTCCCTGCTAGATACAAGTCGAGTTCTGTTCTCAGTAGAGTCCATCCAGGAAACACATTGAAAGCTCAATAAAACCTCAGACTGTCTGGAAGGAACAGCTTCCTCATGGGCTCGTGTGTTTATCAGGAGGGTATGTGGTCAGCCTGGCCTTCCCTGCCCTTGCAAAGTTTTGGGAAGCTGGTTCAGAGCATGTACACAGGTAATCACACACTGGCTGTTCCCTGGGGGCTCACTGCCCACCCTGACTTCTGCTCATTCAGTAGCCACTGAAAAACAAACACTAAATACCCTGAGCCAGCACACGGTGAGGAGACAGAGGGGCCCTGACAGACCTGCTGCTTCCCAGTCATCCAGTAGTCTCTCTGGTGATATCCACAACCTTCCAGGATTCCGTGGGGTTAGACGTTGAAAACTGGCCTCTGGACGCATCCTTGGCTGACCTGAGTTCACAAAAAGGAAAAAAAAAAAAAAAAAAAAAAAAAAAAAAAAAAAAAAAACAGTAAAGAAGAAATTTTAATAAACCAAAAAGAGTTGAAAACGTGCCTCTGGACCCACCCGTGGCGAACCTGGGTTAACAAAAAGAAAAAAAAAAAAAAAAAAAAAAACCACACACACACACACTCACACACAAAGCAGCAAAGCAGTATCAATTCCCACCAGCTGCTTTTAGGGGCCTCCCCCTGACATCTTCTAAAGTAGGACAGCCATCCTTCCAGAATAAAACTGCCCAGCCACAATATCCCAGGGCTCTTGGAGCCTTGGGATGGATAAAAGCCGAACTCCAATCTTAACTCTGTCTCTGTGTGGCCCTGAACTATCAGAGCTCAGTTTCCACATCTGCAAAATGGGAATGCTGACTGGCTCAGTGGGAGCAGGAGAATGCACCTGGCACATCACATCTACTCTTGAAGTTCCTGACCACAGCAGGATTAGCTTCCACAGAGCTGTAGTGTGTCAGAGTTGGACAGAGCCAGGGAGTATCTCATCCAAATTTCAGTTGAATATTCAATGCTTTCAGCCCCCGAGGCCTCCGTCTTATGGCTGACCTCATCCAAAATGGGTCTCAAGAAAAGACAACATTTTATTAAAAACATTGGAAGAGGTATTCCCCCAGCCCAGCACCTGAGATTCTGTTGTAACCACTAGGTTGGCCTGATATATATCATGACAAGAGAAGGGAATGGAGAGGGAAGAGGCCAGTCTTGGGAAGCCACTTAGAGTCAGTGACCTCCTCCACATGTCCCCTGAGGCCAGCCCAGTGCTATAACTCAGACTGCATCTGCAAGAGGCATGGCTTTCTAAATCACTCAGGCACAGCTTGTTCCCAAGTAACACAAAACTAGTGAATTAAGAGCACTTCAAAGCTCTGAGAATTCCAGGGGTAGGGGAGGTTTTAGCAAAGTTTATTTAGTGGCTCAGTTGGGTCTCTGAGAACCTTTCTTTCCATGATTCCACTCTGTGTCTTTCCACACATGTCTGTCAGTCCTCTTGGCCACAAAATGGCTGCTGAAAACAATGACTGTGTGCTAGTCCCATAGGAAAAGAGCTCCTCCAAGATTGTTTCTATGAAAGAACAACCAAAAGAAAGCTTCTTTCTCAGAAGTTTCCAGAAAGTGCTTCCCCAGGACATGGGCCAAAGACTGAGGCCAGAACACGGAGTTGTAAGCAGCAACTCAGACCAGCAAAGCTCTGCCTTCTGGAGGACTCGGGCCAGCTTTCTCTTGAAGCAGGAGAGTTAGTGGCACGTGTATGCAAACAAAAACTGGGCTGCTGATCCCAGGACCCAAGTCGATGCTGGGGCGCCAACCTCAGCAACTCTGTCACCATCAGCACCACACTGCACAAGTGTGTATCCACACTCATTACCCCACTGTACACAACTCTGCATTCTCATGAAGGCAGACACAGAACCTGATTGGCCCTTCTCTCTCAGTGCAGATGTGGCTCCATGAATGACAGATGTTTTAGTGGAAGGGGCTCAAGGCCCTGGCCTCCTCAAAACACAGTTTCCAATACTGCTGGGGGGGGTCTTTGTAATTTTAACCTAAAGGGGATGCCTGGGGGCAGAGGAGGTCAAAAAGCCCCACTCTGGGCCTCCCTCTCATGCTTGGGGCTCATATACCTGTCCCTAGCCTCACCTTAGAACAGGTTCCCACCTTCGTTCATTGCTCATAGCCTTGTCCCTAGACTTTCCTACTGTGTGTCCTATGCCAATGTCCAATCTTTCCCACCTCTGCCTCCAAGAGTTGGCTTCCTGCTTGAGAGCAACCTCAGGTCTCGGACCATATTACTAAGCTTTGCTCATCCTCCTGGTCCTGGGATTAGCCTGGACCCACTACAATACTGTGGCCCACATGAAGATGTTCAGGCCCACCACTGGGCCAACCTGGAATGACTCTGTCTGCCTCACCACTTCCTACCTGAGTGACCCTAGGGGAATCCCTTCACCTTTCCTCAGACTCTTCTCAGTTAAATTACAAGAAAAATACACAATGCAGACAACCCCATCACCACCAAAAAATATGCTGCCTGTTAGGCCACTGGATCAGCTGTTCCATTTATAGATCTTGTTTATGATCAGTAATGGCTGGGGCTGCCTGGACCTGCCCAGCAGAGAGTGAACAGTGTCCAGGCTCTATTAAAGGGAATGCATAGCATAAAGGGATTTGGCCATTCCTAAAGACAACACTCATACTAAGTGGGCCAGGAGTGGTCCCAGGCCAGCCCCGCAGAGCTCCATAATGTTCTAGCATATCTGCTCAGAGCTGAGCCTCCTCCCCAGGGCTGGGCCTGCTGTGCAAGCACATGCCTGTGCCTCAGAGCTGCTTCTGAGCCTGTTATGGGACCTCCTCACTGCTCCACCCTCCTGCTGTGTGAAGACATCCAGGCTCACACACCACAAAGCAGTACAGAAGAAGGCTCCCACTACTTGCTCACTCACCCATCCAAAACCTGGCAGCTACTCAGAACAACCTAGGGCAAACCTGAGGTGATGATGGATGGGCAGGGAACTACAGGATGGCATCACCACCTGTGATGGTTAATGTTGACTGTCACCTTGACAGGATCTAGAATCACCTTGGAGACAAGCCCCTGAACATGTCTGTGAAGAATGATCTAGATTAGATTGACTGAGGTAGAAAGACCCACTCTAAATGTGGGCATAGCACCATCCCAGGGGCTGAGGGTCACAGACTGCATAAAAAGAAGAAACGAGACTGGAGAGATGGTTCAGTGGTTAAGAACACTTGCTATTCTTCCAGAGAACCTGGGTTCAATTCCCAGCACCCACATAGCAGCTATCAGCCGTCCATAACTCAAGTTCCAGGGGATTTGCTGCCCTCTTCTGGCCTCCAAAGCATTGCAAGACATGGGTGCACTTACACAAATGCAGGCAAAACACTCATACACATAAAATTAAAATAATAAATGAAATAAAGTCAAACAAAAAAAAGGAGAAAGGAGATGTGCATGGGCATTCATTGCTCTCTGCCTCCCAACTGTGACCAGCAGCCTCACACCCCTGCCACCTCAACGGACTATATCCTCTCAGACTGTGAGCCAAGATAAACCCTTCTTCCTTGAGTTTCTTTGGTCAGGTGTTTTGACATAGCAACAGGACAAGTAGCTAACAGAGTGGCCATGATCCAGGAATGCCTGGGCCTGCCTTCCACAGCCAGTGTCCCTCCCTACATCCCACACAGGGCTGCAGAGCAAGGAGCTTAAGCCAGAGGGCCCACCTGGGAAACAGCAGTCCCAAGCACCTTGACTTTGATCTTTTTCCTTTTCTTTCTTTTTAAATTTTGAACCAGAAGCTTGCTCTACTGGCCTCAAACTCATGATCCTCCTGCTTCAGTCTCCCCAGTGCTGGAATTATAAGTATGAACCACTATGCCTGGCTTCCAAGTAACCCTTAGAAAGTGCAGAGCTTCTTAGTCTAAGGTCAAGGTCAGAGTGAGGCTCCCTGTCTCCAGATCAAATCTTAATCTTAAAATCAGCATGCCCAAGTTTGAGAAGAAGGGAGGAAGAAAGAAAGGGAGGGAAGGAAAGAGGAAGGGAAAAGGGAAGGAGGGAGAAATGAAGTATCCATAAGAAAAAAAATGCACCAAGAAAGACTCTGAATCCCTTTACCCACCAACCAGTACTGTGTTAGGTACATAGTTGCATAGATGTGACCAAAATTCTGGATAACAACTTAGAGGAGAAAGAATTCTTTGGTTCACTGTTTCAAAGGACTCAACCCATGACTCCTTGAGCGAAGCATCATGGTGGTAGCATGTGGCAGAGCAGACTATTTTCTTTCTGATGTCAGGAAGCAGAACATGAGACAGAGTCATCAGCTCCACATGGAGCCTTCAAAGACATCCTGCCAGTGAGCTACTTCCTCCAGCTCAGCCCAACCTCCTAAAATTTCCCACCAACTCCCAAAATAGCTCCACTAGCTGGAGACTACGCGCACAGAGCACAGAGCATGGACACACGCCATATTCAAATTCTAGCAATAAAGCTTAAAATCAATACCAGAAGAAATCCTAGTAACTACGTGAACAAGTGGAGATTAAACAACACACTCCTCAATGATGAATGGGTCAAAGGAGAAATTAAAAAAGAAATAAAACCATTACTAGAACTAAATGAAAAGGACAATACAACACAACAAAACCTCTGGGACACGTTGAAAGCTGTCCTTAGAGGGAAGTTTATAGCTCGAAGTGCCTACATTAAAAAAATCAGAAAAAAAAAATCAGAAAGAACACAAATAAATGACTTAACATTGCAACTCAAGACACTTGAAGAGAAACAACAAATGAAACCCAAACCCGGCAGACAAGAATAAATTTTAAAAAATCAGAGCATAAATTAATGAAATAGAAACAAAGAAAACAATACAAAGAATCAATAAATCTAAGAGCTGGTTCTTTGAAAAGATAAACAAGATTGACAGACCGCTAGCCCAGTTAACCAAAAGAAAGAAAGAGTACCTCCAAATCAACAAAATCAGAGATGAGAGGGGAAACATCACAATAGACACCAAAAAGATCCAGAACATTATAAGGGAATACTTTCAAAACCTATATGCTACTAAATTTGAAAACCTAAAAGAAACAGATGGATAGCTACAGGCATGGGAACCACCAAAACTAAACCAAGAAGAGATTAACAGCTTAAACAGACTCATATCACAAAAAGAAATTGAAACAGTAATACAAAACCTCCCAACTAAAAAAAGCCCAGGACCAGATGGATTCAAAAAGATAGAAATGGAAGGAGAACTAAATTCCTTCTATAAAGCCAGCATTACTCTAATACAAAGGCCATGTAAAGGTACAACCAGAAAAGAAAACTATATATTCGTATCCTTATATGAACAGGATACAAAAATTCTCAACAAATTTCTTGCAAACTGCATACAGACACACAACAAAAAGTTCATCCACCATGATCAAGTTGGCTTTATTCCAGAGATGCAGAGGTGGTTCAATATACATAAGTCAATAAACATCATAAATCATATAAACCAACTCAAAGACAAGAAACACATGGTCATTTCAATAGATACAGAGAAGGCCTTTGACAAAAGTCAATATATATTTATGTTCAAAGTCCTAGAGGGACTTGGACTGGAGGGAACATACCTCAACATAATTAAAGCCATATACAACAAACCCACAGCCAACAACATTCTAAATGGAGAAAAACTGGAAGTTATCCCATTAAAATCAGGAACCAGACAAGGTTGTCCACTGTCTCCACTCCTTTTTAACATAGTGCTTGAAACTCCTGCAAGAACAATAAGACAAGAGAAGGAAATTAAAGGAGTAATAACTGGAAGACATCAAATTATCCCTTTTTGCAGATGATATGATATTATACCTAAGAGTCTCTAAAAATTCTACCAGAAAACTCTTAGAAATTATTAACACATTCAGTAAAGTGCAGGCTACAAAATTAACCTACAAAAGTCTATAGCCTTTCTATATACCAGTAACACGCAATCAGAGAAAGAGCACATGGAAACACTCCCATTCACAATAGCTGCAAAAAATAAAATAAAATATCTCAGAGTAAACCTGACCAAAGACATTAAAGAGCCCTACGTTGAAAATTTTAAATATGTAAAGAAAGAAATTGA
>NW_008353596.1:1961408-1961874 GCF_000622305.1 Nannospalax galili
CAGAGAGCTGGAAAAAACACCCTAAGATTCATATGGAAGCACAAAAGACCTCAGATAGCCAAAGCAACACTGAGCACAAAGAGCAATGCTGGGGGGATTACTATACCAGATTTTAAGCTGTATTACAGAGCTATAGTCATAAAAACAACATGGTACTGCCACAAAAATAGACCCATAGATCAATGGAACAAAATTGAAGACCTAAATACGAGTAAGTATGATTTCAGCCACCCGATATTTGACAAAGGGGCCAAGAATATTCACTGCAGGAAAGACTGCGTGTTCAGCAAATGGTGCTGGCAAAACTGGATATCCACCTGTAGAAGAATGAACCTAGCTCCTTATCATTAGCTTTGTGCAAAAGTCAACTCCAAATGAGTCAAAGACATTTATGTGAAACTGGACACCCTGAAACTGTTAGAAGAAAATATTGGCAGTAACTTACTAGAAATATGTGTAGGAATGG
>NW_008353596.1:1962206-1974979 GCF_000622305.1 Nannospalax galili
AAAAGTGACTAAGATCAAGAGAACAAATGATACCAAATGTTGGAGAGGATGTGGGGAAAGGGGAACAATCAGCCACTGCTGGTGGGGCTGCAAACTTGTACACCCCTATGGAAATCAGTTTGGAGAACCCTTAAAAGACTACAAATGAACCTACCATTTGACACACTTATACCACTCCTTGCCATATACCCAAGGACTCATCCTATTTCAGAAACACTTGTACATCCATGTTTGTTGCTGCTCTTTCCACAATAGCTAAGAGATGGAAGCAATCTAAGTGTCCCTCAGTTGATGAATGGATAATGAAAATGTAGTACATTTATACAATGGAGTCTTACTGAGCAGTAAAGAAAGATGTAATCATGAAATTTGCAGGTAATTGGATGGAATTAGAAACTGTTACACTAAGTGAAATAACACAGACTCAGAAAGAAAAATGAAGTATGTTCTCCCTCATGTGTGGATCCTAGAACCAAATCCTGATAAGTGAGTATGTATCCAGACATAACCACAGGAACCAGGATAATGGAAAGGAACCAGGGAGGTAAAGGAAAAGAAAGAATCTGAAAGAGAAGAACATTTGGAAACAGGCATTAATAAGGGAGATATGGATAAAAATGGGGTTATTTTAAGGGGGGGGAGTGTTATACAAGGAAGCTTAGGGATAAAAGGAAAGAAGGAGCTCAAGAGAGGTGGGACCATAGGAGAAGGATATTATTAAGGGAGAAATTGGAAAAATGGGGGCACTTTAAATGAGGAAACTATGGTGACCCCCGAGGAACAGATCCTCAAGCGACCTTAAGAGTAAAAATAAATTGGTTTATCTGGGCCAACTGTATGGTCTTAAACACCCAAAAGAAGGTATAACCAAAGATTAAAGGGATCAATATAATTCTTTAAGAGTCCATGTATATAGCTAAAGGCTACATAACAAGAAACAGTACTAGACAAGAGATACCTTCCTTTGAGTTGTTGGTCAGGGTGGCCAAAGGGACTCCCAAATAGTAACCCAGCATAGAACTGGGAAAATGAACAGCAGACCCCAATCTTATCTAAAAGAATATTGGCAACGGATTGCTGCTAGATGAGGAAGAGCTGATCTTCCTAAAACAAGGATCTCTAGATAGGCTGACTAGACTCAGCAGATGGACAAGCACTGGAGAACAGCTGGGGGTGCTGAAAACACAGTGGACAGTACAGGGATTACAGAGTATATGGGCTCAGGGGAGGGGGTTGCTCCCCAATATCACATTTGGGGTGTGGTTATATAGATGAATTAGATTGTTTGGGATGTTCTGTATGAAACACACAAAAAATCAACAAATTTTAAAAATGGGTTATATTTGAAGAAGAAGCATAAAAGTTTGTTCCATGTTAATTAGCAGAGGTGAAGCACATTACCATTGAAATCTACCTGATGATTTTATATCCGTGCTAAGGTGGATCTCAGAAAGTAACCAGTGGTGACTAGTAATAATCAGGTACATAGAGATCAGAGACGCATGTGCAAACATCTAAGTGTTAGTAGGATTAAAAATGAATTTTTCTGTATGAAATAGTATATTTTAAAATGAAATGGAGAACTTTTTTAAAGGTTAAAACCCCAAGCCAGGCGTGGTGGCATATGCCTTTAATCACAGCACTCGGGAGGCAATAACCAGTGGTGACTAGTAATAATCAGGTACATAGAGATCAGAGACACATGTGCAAACATCTAAGTGTTAGTAGGATTAAAAATGAATTTTTCTGTATGAAATAGTATATTTTAAAATGAAATGGAGAACTTTTTTAAAGGTTAAAACCCCAAGCCAGGCGTGGTGGCATATGCCTTTAATCACAGCACTCGGGAGGCAGAGGCAGGTGGATCTCTATGAGTTCAAGGCCAGCCTGGTCTACACAGTGAGTTCCAGGACAGCTGGGGCTACAGGGAGACCCTGTCTCAAAAAGACCAAAGAAAAAAAAAAAAAAAACCCTCATTCAATTTTATGTCTTACAGGGTTTATACTGAGTACAATATTGTATAACTGTATTAATTCAACTGTGGACTTAAAAGTTTACAGCCAATATTGAAAGAGATGCATCTTTGGAAATTATTAGTGAATGTGTTAAAGCTGTAATGAAATGCTTCTTCTAATCATGTGGTTATTACATAAATAATTTTAAAAATCGTTTCCGTTATAACCACTTAACATATACTTGCCGCTGCTTCAGGCGCCCTGTTCAAACCTTCACAGAACCTTCCGCAAGCCTGAGTACAGGCACCAGCAGAAAGCACACAGTGGACTTGCTCGCTCCTCTTCCAGAGGTGGGCCCTGTATGACTGGGAACATGTCTGTTTTCTCTGGGATCCCAAGCACCACAGGACTGTGCCTGGTACAAAGGAGGTGCTAGAGAATGCCCCGTGAATGGATGGACTGGATGCACTGCCCACAGCTCTTAGGAAGCAGGACCTGTGACCCTTGTGCAGTGCTTGGTTACCCAGTTGCTAATGTGCACTACTTAATCCCTCCACCAGCCTCTTGTTCTTTCTTTCTTCTCCCATTTAAAAGTCATAAACTCAGGGGCTGGAGAGATGGCTCAGTGGTTAAGAGCACTGGCTGCACTTCCAGAGGACCCAGGTTCGACTCCCATCACCCACATGGCTAATAACTTTCCATAAATCAAGTTCCAGGGGAATTCGACACTCTCTTCTGACCTCTGCGGGCATTGCACAACTCCAGTGTACTTACATATATGCAGACAATGCACTCATTTACATAAAAATAAAACTAATAAATAAAATATTTTAAAAATATATTTTGAAAAAAATGAACCTACCATATGACCAGATTATACCACTCCTTGGCATATACCCAAAGGATTTATCCTATTATAGTGACACTTGTACAACCATGTTTGTTGCTGCTCTTTCCACAATAGCTAAGAGATGGAAGCAACCTAAGTTCCCCTCAACTGACGAGTGCTCAACAAAAATGTGGTATATTTACAAAATGGAGTTCTATCCAGCAGTAAAGAAAGATGAAATGAGCCAGGTGTGGTGGCCCATGCCTTTAATCCCAGTACTCGGGAGGCAGAGGCAGGCAGATCTCTGTGAGTTCAAGGCCAGCCTGGTCTACATAGTGAGTTCCAGGATAGCTGGGGCTGCAGGGAGACCCTGTCTCAAAAAGTTCAACAAAAAAAAAAAGATGAAATAATGAAATTTACAGGTAAATGGATGGATCTAGAAACTGTTATACTAAGTGAAGAAACACAGACTCAGAAAAATGAAAGACGTATGTTCTCCCTCATTTGTGCATCCTAGCACCAAATCCTTTTAAATCCCATGCCCTTTTAATAAGATGATGTTGTACAGCAGTCTCTTCTACATGAAATAACTACCATCATCACGACTTCAGCTGTGCCTGATTGCTAAACACCACCACAATTGCGCTTGTTGATGGTTGTGCTCCTTCATTAAAGGAGGGGCAAGAAGGGTCACTGGACCCTCACCGGAGTATCCAGCCACTCTTCCCAGCCAACTGTATGTAATTTGACC
Source organism: Nannospalax galili (assembly GCF_000622305.1). Lineage (NCBI taxonomy): Eukaryota > Metazoa > Chordata > Mammalia > Rodentia > Spalacidae > Nannospalax > Nannospalax galili. Next base: position 1,965,742 of record NW_008353596.1, read on the forward strand.
CTAATCACACATGGTCTCTTGGATTTGGAGAGGGCTAAAGTATACGATCTGGGGAAGTCTAGGAAGAGAAGGCTTGACCCGTGCTAGGTAAAAGCTTTCCAGTGTGCATAGCCTCAGGTCATTCATATACCTCAGCAACCCCTCAGTTATCTCAGTAAGTAAGCGCAGTAGATTCATTGGTTCCCCAGTAAAACTTTAATAAAACATTGGTTTGACACTAGAACCTTAAAAGGGAATAAGCATTGTTTAGTATTCCTAGGAAAAGAATTCTCACAATAGATGGAAAATTTATTTGTTAATGTTATTATGTCTTATAATTGTTTTTTTAACTTTTAAAAATTTTATGTGTATGCATGTGTGCTGGATAGCTTTAGTGTCAACTTGACACACCTGGGTTGAGGGAGCCTCAATTGGGGAATTGATTCCATTGGACTGGCCTGTGGCTATGTCTGTGGGGCAACTTCTTGATTGTTGGGTGATGTGGGAGGGCCCAGCTCACTGTAGGTGGTGCCACCCTGGGTAAGTGGGCCTGTGTTGCATAAAAAAGCAGGCTGAGCTGGGGCCAGGAGAGAAGCCAGTAAGCAGCATTCCTCCATGGCCTGTGCTCCAGCTCCTGCCTCCAGGTTCCTGCCCTGAGTTCCTATCTTGGGCTCCCTGATGAACTGTGAGCCAGGAGATGTAAGCTAAATAAACCCTTTCCTCCCCAAGTTGGCAGTGGTCGGAGTATTTTGTCACAGCAATGAAGAACAAACTAGGACAGCGTGTGTTGCCTGCATGTAGGTAAGTGCACCCATGTCATGCAATGCCCGTGGAGGTCAGAAGAGGATGTTGGAGCCCCTAGGACTGGAGTTATGGACACTTGTTAGCTACCATGTGGGTGCTGGGATTCAAACCGAGATCTTCTGCAAGAACAACCAGTGTTCTTAACCACTAAGCCATCTCTCTGGCCCCTATGTCTTATAATTATTAAAAAAAAAAAGAAAATGAGAATGTAAAAGATGTTAAAAAGGATATGGGAATGGAGATATTTTCCAAAATAGAAAAAATGAGAAAGCCTAAGCAAGTGATGAAGGTCTGTGGAGGTTTGTTATGATATATAAAGGATGAGACAAAAACAATATACACAGAATCTTAAAATGTCTATGGTCATAGTTTAGTCAACTAGTTTAAGGAACAAAATACATATCTAGTCAAGGTTTATCTGAGAACATTTTATTTTTTTGCCCAAGTTTTATCTACATAGCACATGGTCATTAACAGTACCAGAAGGTGAATGAGGAAGAGATCCCAAGATGAGGGCACTTTCGGGCCTCCAGGTAAGGATTCAGAGAGGCTTCTCTTAGCACAAAGGCTGAGTGCCTGCAGACCCTTCCTGCCTCCACTGTGCATTCTGCACGGGACTCTGATAGTACTCACCCTTCCTGAGATTGTTTTCTCATATAAAAGAGACAACACTGCCTCGCAATGCTGTTGTGAATGTTAAATAAGCTAATGTACTGAAGCATCTCGTAGTGTTTTCTATGCCGCAGTTACGTCACTGTTTTTAGCGTTGGTATTAATGTTACTAAATGACACAGATGAAGGACTTTGGAGAAATGATCTCGAAGGGTAATCTTCAGCACACTCTGCCTACCCTCACTGTTTAATTATAAAAGCCTTTCCTATTCGTCACAGAAATTTGTAAATAATGCACATTGCCATGCAGTCTGTATTCTGATTTTCAAACCCAAGTTCAGAGAAAAATCATACTAAAATATAATCTACTATTGTATCTTGAAATATATATATATATATATTTTTTTTTTTAAGTCACAAACTCCCTTCTGGGTGCTACTCAACCTCCACCACAAAAGCCCCTTTGTTCGGCTTCAGTAACACCTAGACGATGGACAGGGTGACATCAAGGAAACCTGTGAGTCAAAACATCTACAGTAGGAAAAATTCAGGTGGCGTCTAAAGTACTTTCCCAGCCTTCCCAAGACTTCATGCTTGGACCTTATAAATCACGGGCTCGTGTCCCGCACAGCCTAGCCAGCAAGCTCAAGCAAACTGCCCATCTCCTGGTGACACAGTGGCTTGTTGACACCAGGTATTTAGATGGAATTTCCCACATCAGTCTTGGTGTAAAAAGGGAGGTGATATCATTGAGCCATAAAATACGTATCTGTAGAAATCCCACATGGGGACACACAGCAGCCTACTTGTTTACATAGGCCTGTGTGGATGGCAAGATGAAGCTGATGCTGTGACAGAGCCCACACCCCTTCTAGAAACTGGTCCCAATAAAACACCCTGGGAGGTGCCTAAAGAGGCACACCGAGATTTGTGTTCCCAGTTTGATTCCCGGAGTGTCACCCACAAAGAGGGTTAAATTTCTCACTAGTCCAGCTAGAGGCGGCTAGACAGTTGAACCCCATCCCCGTGCAGCAGTGCCCATTAAAGTAATCAACTCCAGGAGCTAGAGAGATGGCTTAGAGAGTAAGAGCACCAGCTGCTTTTGCAGAAGACCTGGGTTCGGTTCCCAACACCTACATGGCAGCTAACAACTGTCCATAACTCCAGTTCCAGGGGATCTGACACCCTCTTTTGGCCTCTGTGGGCATTGTACAACTTGGGTGTACTTATGTACATGCAGGCAAAACATTCATACACATATAAACAAAAAAAATTTTTAAATCATTCCAGTGGCAGGTGTGCTGGCACACGCCCTTTAATCCCAGCACTCAGGAGGCAGAGGCAGACCAGCCTGGTCTACATATCCTGGGTCAGCCAGGGATACACAGTGAGACCCTATTTCAATAATAATAATAAATCAAAATAAGATGATCACTCAAGTTCTTTGTCCCCATGAATTCTCTAAAAGCCTGACTGGCTGAATTCTCTAAAGCCTTGGGCAGAAGGTGGGGGCAGTAGTTGCTGGGCCCGAGGGGGTTACAGGGGGCTGGCCAAGACAAGGGACCCAGGTATTGAATGTGTTAAGACCTAAGTGCCCAACAGGAGAGTGGCCCAGCACAGGATCTCCCATCAGGCAAGTGGAGAAAGGGACCCGGCAGGGGCTGGTGCTTGTGGCCGCCTAGATAGGAGTCAGAGCCTGAGTGGGTGAAGACTGTGATAAGCCAGTGCAGGACGCTGCACCATGGGGGTGGGCATCCTCAGGGACAGGAGATGCTCCCAGCATACCAGCTCAGAGTCTCTGGGGGCACATGAACAGAGCAGGTCACTTGCAGGTACTTTAAGCAAATTAACAATCATATTCTGGGTTTTTCATTGTCCAAGACGTGTTAAAAATACAGAAAATGGGAATGGGCCTTTTTCATGTATCAAATTGGAGACATGAGTGTGAATTCATAGAAAGACAGATGTTTAGATGATAGAGGTAGATAGAGATAGATAGATAGATAGATAGATAGATAGATAGATAGATAGGTAGATAGATGATAGGTAGATAGATGATAGGTAGATAGATGATAAGATGATAGGTAGATAGATGATAGGTAGATAGATGATAGATAGAAGATAGATGACAGATGATAGATAGATGATAGATAGATAGATAGATAGATAGATAGATAGATAGATAGATAGATGATAGAGAGGTGACATGCTGGATAGCTTCTGGAGAACTGCCTCATTTAGACAGGACTATGGGCATATCTGTGGCATATTTTCCTGATTGTGTGAGGGCCCAGCCCACCGTGGGCGGTGCCACCCTGGACAGGTTGTTCTGTTTTGTGTAAGAAAGCAGACTGAGCATGGGCCAGGAGAGCAAGCCAGTAAGCAGCATTCATCCATGGCCTGTGTGCCAGCTCCTGCCTCCAGGTTCCTGCCAAGTTCCTACCCAGGGCTCCCTCAGTAATGAACTGTGACCACCTGGGAGATGTGAGCCAAATGAACCCTTTCCTTCCCAAGTTGGTATTGGTCAGAGTGTTTTGTCACAGCAATTGAGGGCAAACTAGAACAGGTGGGTTGATAGATGATAGATAGATAGATAGATAGATAGATAGATAGATAGATAGATAGATAGATGATAGATAGATGATAGATAGATGATAGATGGGTAGATAGCAAATAGATAAATGAGAGATAATATATAGAAGATAGATGATAGATAGAAAGATAGATAGATAGATAGATGATAGATATATGATAGATAGATAGATAGATATAGATAGATAGTAGATAGATAGATAGATGATAGATAGATGATAGATGATAGATAGATAGAAAGATAGATGATAGATATATGATAGATAGATAGATGATAGATAGATGATAGATAGATAAATAGATAGATAAATAGATAATAGATAATAGATAATAGATGGATGATAGATGATTGACAGATAGATGATAGATGATTGACATATAGATGATAGATAAGAGATGATAGGCCAGGCGTAGTGGCACACACCTTTAATCCCAGCTCGCAGGAGGCAGAGGCAGGCAGATTTCTATGAGTTCAAAGCCAACCTGGTCTACATAGTTGAGTTCCAGGTCAGCTAGGGCTACAAGGAGACCCTGTCTCAAAAAGACAAAAAAAAAAAAAAAAAAAGATGATAGGATGATAGATAGATGATAGGTGATTGATAGATAAATGGTAGATTACAGATAGATGATAGACACATGGATGGTGGAGTAAAGCATGCGGGCATGGCTGTATGCTTACACTCCCAGGCTGCCTGCTGAAGCATTTAGGAGGAACGCCACTCTGATATTGGAGAGACCTGAGCAGCCTCTCGTGGGCTCTACAAGGAGCAGTTTGCCACCACTTGTGCTGTTGCCAGAGCCTTTTCAACCCACAGGCTTCAAATTCTGAGGCCCTCATGCATTCCATAGAGCCTCTAAACAGAGTCACGCCACTCACAGCTCTTCTCTGCCTTCCTTAACTAACAAAATTTTTAAAAATCTCACCTTCCCAGAAGCCCTTGCTGACAAGGGAAGCCATGTGAGCCAGCTCTAACCAATATAATGTAAGAGAAGTCACTGTAGAGCTTCCAGGAAAGCTATTTTTTAAAGTATTTTATTATTTTTATTTTGTGTGTATGAGTGTATTGCCTGCATGTATGTGAGTGTATCCATGTCGTGCAATTCTGCAGAGGTCAGAAGAGGGCTTCAGATTCCCCTGAAACTGGAGTTAAGGACGGTTCATAGCCGCCATGTGGGTGCTGGGAATCGAACCTGGGTCCTCTGCAAGAGCAGTCAGTACTCTTAACCACTGAGCCATCTCTCCAACCCCCAGGAAAGCTATTTTTCCCCAGTTAATTATTTATTTAATAACCACATACTTAGAAGAAGCATTTCATTACAACAGCATTGACATATTCAATAACAATTTTCTGAGCTAAGATGAATCTTTTTCAAAATTGGCTGTAAATTTTTAGGTTTATAGTTGAATTATTACAGTTATACAATATTGTACTCAGTATAAACCCTATAAGACATAAAATTAAGTGAGGTTTTAACCTTTAAAAAAGATCTCCATTTCATTATTAAAATACACAGCTTCATACAGAAAAATTCATTTTCAATGCAATTGACAATAAGATGTTTGCACATGTGTTTCTAATCTCTATATATCCGATTATCACTAGTGACAGTGAGTTACTCTCTGAGTTCCTTGGCATTTGAGCATCGATATAAAGTCATCAGGTAGATTTCAATGCTAATGTTTTTCACATCTACTAATTATTATTTTTTAATCATTTTTTAAATTTTTAATAAATACATGATTAGAATAAGCATTTCACTACAGATTTAACATATTCAGTAACAGACTCCAGAGCAAGAGTGCCTCTCTTTCACAAGTGGCTGCAAATTTCTAGGCTCACAGTTGAGTTAATAAAGTTATACAATATTGAATGCAGTATAAGCCCTGTAAGATATAAAATTGAAAGAGTTTTAAAACTTTTAAAAAAGATCCCCATTTCGTTTTAGAATATATTGTTCCTTGCAGAAAGACTCATTGTTTTTGCTATTAACACTGAGATGTTGGCACATGCATCAATAATCTGTATGCATCTGATTATTACTAGTCATAATCAGTTGCACTTGGATCCTTGGCGCCTATGTATGTCTATAAAGTCATCTGGTAGATTTCAATGGTAATGTTTATCACCTCCACTAATTAGCATGATGAAAATTTCTATGCTTCCTCCTCAAATATAATACATTTTTTAAAATTTGTTGAATTTTTTTTGTGTGTGTGAGTGTCACACAGAACATCCCAAACTATCTTATTCGACTATACACCCACTTTCTAGATGGCACCTTCCCATAGCCTCCCTCCCCCACTAGAGCCCTTATACTCTGTTATCCTGTTACTGTCTGCAGTGTTGTCGGCACCCCCAGCCATTCCCCACTACTTGCCCATCTGGTGGATCTAGTCAGCCTATCTAGAGTTCCCTGTTTTAGGAAGGTCAGCTGTTCCTCATCTAGCAGCAATCAGTTGTCAATATTCCTTTAGATAAGATTGGGGTCTGCTGTTCGTTTTCCCAGTTCTATGCTGGGTTACTGTCTGGGATCAGCTCTTTCTCATCTAGCAGCAATCAGTTGACAATATTCCTTTAGATAATTTGAAGTCTGCTGGTCATTTTCCCAGTTCTATGCTGGGTTACTATCTGGGAGTCCCTTTGGTCACCCTGGCCAACAACTCAAAAGAAGGTATCTCTTATCTAGCATTGTTGCTTGTTATGTAGCCTTTAGCTATACATATGGGCTTTTATGAAATTATACTGGCCCCTTTAATCTTTGGTTATGCTTTCCTTTTGGGTGTTTAAGGACATACCATTGGACCAGATAAACTGATTTGTTTTTACTCTTGAGGTCGTTTGAGGACCTGTTCCTCAGGGGTCCCATGGGATTGGGAGGAGCCCCTGGCTCCTTTCTTCTACCAGTTCCATCTATGTGAAGATAAGTCAAAGGTCCTGCTCGAACATGGTTCACTTCGCTTGGAATCATGGAGGAAGTGATTCCTCTGTGTTGACCCTCCTCTTTGTAGACTGGACACTGGCTCAAGTCCATCTGGTGGGGTCTCCTCGGCCTCCTTGATCAAGAGGACAGGTGACCCACCACAATTACGGGACATTTTGAGAGATGCTCATAGGCCCCTGGAACTGGTTGACCTAGGAGGGCAAGGAGCAAAAACTGTCCTTTATGTCCCTCTGACCAAATTAGTATAGGCCTCAAAGTATGTCTGTTAAACATCCAAGAAGGTTAGTTCCACCAGTCTGGTACTTTTAATTACTGTGTGTCATGTAGATAAATCTTGGGCAAAGACCAATTGTTCTCAGATAAACCTTACCTAGACATATATTTGTGATCTGCTATGTATAATTTGTCAGTAAGTTGTGGAGTAATATGGTTCCCTCTGGTTTCAAAACTAGCTAGGCACTATTTATCTCTTGCATTGTCTCAGCCCTCCACCATAGTTTCCCACTTAAGGGGGCCATTTCCCCCCTTTCTTCCTTAACAATACCCTTCTCCCACAGTCCTACCTCTCTTGAGCTCCTTCTTTTCCTTTATCCCCTAGGGTTCTCATATACCCTTCCCTCCCCCCTCACCTAATCTAACCCAATTTTTATCCATATCTCCCTTATTAATGCTTGTTTCCTACTGTTCTTCTCTTTCAGGTTCTTTCTTTTTCCTTTACCTCCCTGTTTCCTTTCCATTATCCTGGTTCCTGTAGTTATGTCTGGATACATACTCACTTATCAGGGTTTGGTTCGAGGATCCACATATGAGGGAGAACATACGTCGATTTTTGTTTTCTGAGTGTCTTAGTTTGTTCTTCATTGCTGTGACAAAACACTCTGACCAGTACCAACTTGGGGAGGAAATGGTTTATTTGTCTTACATCTCCCAGGTCGCAGTTCATAAGGGAGCCCAAGGTAGGAACTCAGGGCAGGAACCCGGAGGCAGGAGCTGGAGCACAGGCCATGGAGGAATGCTGCTTACTGGCTTGCTCCTCTGGCCCCTTCTCAGCCTGCTTTCTTATGCAACACAGGCCCACCTGCCCAGGGGTGGCACCACCCACAGTGAGCTGGGCCCTCCCACATCACTCATCAAGAAGATGCCCTTCAGACATGGCCACAGGCCAGTCCAATAGAGGCAATTCCCCGATTGAGGCTCCCTCAACCCAGGTGCGTCAAGTTGACACTAAAGCTATCCAGCACACTGAGTCTCTTTACTTCACTTAATATGACAGTTTCTAGCTCCATCCATTTACCTGCAAATATCATGATTTCATTTTTCTTTATTGCTGAGGAAAATTATATTGAATAAATGAAGCACATTTTCATTATCCACTCGTCAACTGAGGGACACTTAGGTTGCTTCCATCTCTTAGTTATTGTGAAAAGAGCAGCAACAAACATGGATGTACAAGTGTCTCTGCAATAGGATGAGTTCTTTGGGTATATGACAAGGAGTGGTATAACTGGGTCAAATGGTAGGTTCATTTGTAGTTTTTAAAGAGTTCTCCACACTGCTTTCCATAGGGGTTGAACACGTTTGCAGCCCCACCAGCAGTGGATGAGTGTTCCCCTTTCCCCACATCCTCTCCAACATTTGGTATCATTTGTTCTCTTGATCTTAGCCAGTATGACTGGGGTAAGATGAAATCTTAAAGTGGTTAATTTGCATTTCCCTAATTACTAATAATGTTGAACACCTTTTAAAATGCTTCTTAACCATCTTTATTTCTTCTTTTGAGAACTCTCTGTTCAGCTCCTTAGCCCATCTTTTAATTGGGCTACTTCTTGTCTTGATTCTCTGTTTTTTGAGTTCATTATATATTCTGGATGTTAAATCTCTGTCAGATGTGTCGCTGGTGAAGATTTTCTCCCATTCTGTGGCTTTTCTCTTCACTTCCTTGGTTGCTTCTTTTGATGTACAGAAGCTTTTTAGTTTAATGAGCTCCCATTTGTTGATTCTTGACCTTGTTTCCTGAGCAATTGATGTCCGATTTAGAAAATCCTATCCTAGACTTACATCTTGTAGGTTTTTCCCAATGTTTTCTTCTACAAGTTTCAGTTTCAGGCTCTTTACATTGAGGTCTTTGAGCCATTTGGAATTAACTTTTGTGCAGGGTGAAAGACAGGGGTTTAGTTTCATTCTTCTACAAGTGGAGATCCAGTTTTGCCAGCACCATTTGCTGAACATGCTGTGAATGTTCTTGACCCCTTTGTCAAATATCAAGTGGCCAAAATTGTATGTACTCATATTTGGGCCTTCAATTTTG
>NW_008353596.1:1975277-1976602 GCF_000622305.1 Nannospalax galili
GATCTCTTCTTTTCCAATTATTACTCTTTTAATTTCTTTCTCTTATCTTATTGCTCTTGCAAGAGTTTCAAGCACTATGCTAAAGAGGAGTGGAGATAGTGGACAGCCTTGTCTGGTTCCTGATTTCAATGCAAATGCTTCAATATTTTCTCCATTTAGAATGATGTTGGATGTGCATTTGTTATATATGGTTTTAATTATGCTGAGGTATTTTCCCTCCAGTCTAATTCCCTGTAGGACATTGAACATAAATATATATTGAATTTTGTCAAAGGCCTTCTCTGCATCTACTGAGATGACCATGTGGTTCTTGTCTTTGAGCCCATTTATACGATTTTTGACATTTATTCACTTACATATATTGAACCAGCCTTGCATCTCTGGAATAAAGCCGACTTGATCCTGATGGATGATCTTTTTGATGTGTGTCCGTATGCAGATTGCAAGTGTTATGCTGAGAATTTTTTCATCTTTATTCATTAAGAATATGGGTCTATAGTTTTCTTTTTTGGTTGTATCTTTACTTGGCTTTGTTATTAGAGTGATGCTGGCTTCACAGAAGGAATCTGGAAGTTCTCCCTCCATTTCTATCTTTTTGAATAAATTAAGTAGTATTGGATGTAGATCTTCTTCAAATATCTGATAGAATTCTGCTATAAATCCATCTGGTCCTGGCCTTGTTTAGTTTGGAGGTTTTGTATTACTGTTTCAATTTCTTTTTGTGATATGGGTCTGTTTCAGCTGTTAATCTCTTCTTGGTTTAGTTTTGGTGGTTCCCATGCCTGTAGATATCCATCTTTTTCTTTTAGGTTTTCAAATTTAGTAGCATATAGGTTTTGAAAGTATTCCCTTATAATGTTCTGGATCTTTCTGGTGTCTGTTGTGATGTTACCCCTTTCATCTCTGATTTTGTTGATTTGGGGGTGCTCTTTCTTTCTTTTGGTTAACTGGGCTAGTGGTCTGTCAATCTTGTTTATCTTTTTTAAAGAATCAGTTCTTGGATTCATTGATTCTTTGTATTTCCTTTGTTTCAATTTCATTAATTTCTGCCTTGATTTTTGTTATTTCTTCTTGTCTGCTGGGTTTGGATTTTGTTTTCTGTTGCTTTTCAAGTGTGTTGAGTTGCAACGTTAAGTCATTTATTTGTGTTCTTTCTGAAACTTCCCTCTAAGGACTGCTTTCAGCATGTCACAGAGGTTTTGTTGTGTTGTATTGTCCTTTTCATTTAGTTCCAGGAATACTTTTATTTCTTTCTTAATTTCTCTTTTGACCCCTTCATCATTCAGGAGTGTGTTGTTTAATCTCCATGTGTTCATGTGGTGATT
>NW_008353596.1:1977915-1990386 GCF_000622305.1 Nannospalax galili
CACTTCCTTCTTCATTTCAGCCTGAGTATTCTTCAATATTTCTAGGGTCTTCTTGAATTCATTCAGAAGTTTCTCCCTATCTTCCTTCAGTTCTTTGATTTCTTTCTGTGTTCTTTAAATTCACTGAATTCTTTTATCATGTTTATAATTGTTCTTTTGAGTTCCATGTCCTGCATTATCTCTAGGGGGTTCTCACTGTACCCTTCTAGAGGACTATTTGTATTTGGTGGGGATATGTTTTTTTGGTTTTTCATGTTATTATTTTTTCTCTGTGATTTTGACATGTGAATTTCTTTTGTAGTTTCTGATTCTTTTGTAAGACTCAAACCTTCAAGTTTAGGTCTGCTTCTTTTTGTGAACTTTATGTGTCTTTGTGGTTTACTTTTTGGGCATGAAAAACTGGTTCCTCGAAGCTTCTGGTTCTCTCTTTTGATTTTATAATGGAGTGGCCAGATTGCTTTTGTCTTCAGGATTTCCCTAAAGTCAGATGAGGATCAGATGCTCTCAGGCTTTCCCCTAAGGTCTGGATCCTTCCAGGACAGATTTTGGCCTCAGGAATTTGGGGGTTGGACTGGCCTGGGAGCCGGGCCCAGGAAAGATGCTGTTCTAGGGCAGCTGGTGGCCGTGCAACCCAGAGATGCAAAGGAAGATGGGGGCGGAAGGTGGCCCCAAAGGCCCCTGCCGACTGCACTGAGGAGCTAGGTTGGTCCCGGAGAGAGATGCCTGTGGGTCGGAGAGAGCAAGAAAGCTATTTTTTTAAAAAATAGGCTTAACTGATGATGTATGCAAGGGAATATATTAGTTGGTTTTCTGCTTCTTTGAAAAATATCTGAGGGTAGATAGTGTTAAAGGAAAATAGATTTATGGGCTGGAGAGATGGCTCAGCAGTTAAGAGCACTGGCTGCTCTTGCAGAAGACCTGGGTTCAACTCCCAGCACCCACATGGAAGTGCACAACCATCTGTAACTCCAATCCCAGGTGATCTGACACTTTCTTCTAGCCTCCGTGGGCAATGCATGACACTGATACACTTATACACTTTCAGGCAATACACTCATACACATAAAAAAAATAACAAATAAAACATTTTTCAAAATAATAATGAATCAAAATAGGTAAATTATAAAGAAGAAAATAAGTTTATTTAGCTCACAGTTTCATAAACTGAAAATCTAAGATCAGGTAGCCATCTGCTCAGTTCAGGGGAGGGTCCTTTTGATGGTCTCACAACATGGCAGACAGGGTGATGATGAAATGCATCAGGGATGCAGAGGACTCATGGTAAGACCAGAAAGAAACCTGTGTGAGCAACTAAGGAGGGGCCAAAAATTCATCACTTTTATAAAAATTCATCACTCTAAGAGACCAGCATTAACCCTTTCCAGGGACAGGATTTCTAGTGACCTACTCAACTCTACTAGGCTCCAGCTCTGGAAGTTCCCACTACCTCTCAATGGAACCTTGGAGAGATACAGCACTTCCAAAGCTGTAGCAGTAAGTAGCATGCTTAGTTTTAACATATCAAGGTCATATCGCAGTTACTTTTCTTGTTGCTGTGATAAGATACACAACCAAAACAACTGAAGAGAGGAAAGGTTCACTGCAGGGTTTGGGAGCACCTCCATCCCCGTTCAGCAGGCAGTAGGGAAAGTGGCTCAGAGAGGAGCATGAAAGGGAGGAGCCCTGGGAAGGAAGAAGAGTGGCTGTTCACCTGTCTACAGTCAGGAGCAGAGAGGAAGGCTGAAGGCTGTTCCTCTCCCTCTCTCCTGCTATTCAGCCCAGGACCCAACTCATGGGCTAGTCTGCCCACATTCAAGATGTCTTCCCTACTCAGGATTAACCCTTTCAGATAAAGTCAGGAGAACCTTCACAGACACACTCCTGGGTGACTCTGAAGTCCAGTGAAGTTGATGATGAAGATGAACCATCAATGAATAAAAACGGATGTCTTCTCTAAATGTCTTCAACTCTAGTCTCTCACCTCCCCTCATTCTCTGTTGTCAGTTTGTTGTGCAGTCTTCCAGACTTCCTTTTTGAATACACACACAGACACAGACACACACAGACACAGACACACACACACACAGACACACACACACGTCATCCTACTGAGGGTGTTATTCTGCAATTCCTTTTTTTGCTTAACAGTAAGCTTTGGAAGATCCACCCCATTCCCCTTGCCTACCGCATAGTATTCCATATTATGAATGCTCTATGATCTGTCTAGCCATTTAAAAATTGATGGCCATTTGGTTGTGCCCAAGGTTACTATCTCCTATTAGGAACCAGCTCTGTGAAAACTCCTGTACACAGCTCTTCATACATACGTGCAAATATGTCTCTAGGGTAGAAACTCGACTGTGTAATTTCTGGGTCATAGCCCATGGACATTTTTTTACATCCTTTTAAAATTTTTAAGAGATCCTGCCAAATTTCCCCCCAAAGTGGCAATACAAATTTATAGTCTCTCTGTAGAGCAAGAGAATTCCCCACTCTCACCAACTTCAAATGTGATTTCCAATCTACTAGGTTGTGTTCGTTTGTGTTTTCTGATGAGTTAAGAATTCAGCCTCATGTTTGTGACTCTGCTCAGTGGGGACTTGTTCTGGCAGCAGCTCAAAATGTCCAGGCCATGTGGAGTGGGTGTCTCTGCAATGGGGAGCACTGGGGTTGGGTCTTAATCTCTGCTGCAGAAAGTTAGGGAGAGTAGGTGGAGTATTAAATGAAGGGGTTAACCCAATGCCTGGAATATCAAAATGTGCCCACTAGACACCAGCCTATTATCAATTATCAACCCCATTTTATTCCCATTTTCACTTTTCTGTGTGCGAACAGGGAGCTGCCGGCATGGTTTCCAGCAATCCCCTTGTGGCATCCCTCTACTTGAGTGTGAGTGCTGTTTCCAATGACTAGAAGACAACAGAAGTAGGCAGAGTTGCACTTCCATGGGTAGCTTTGATGGACTGGCTCCAGCTTGCTGTGTTGTGCCTAGTGGCTTCTTGTTTGCACACATTGAGGAAACAAGAAGCCAGTAAGGATCTGAGTTCTGCCAATATTCACACTGAACTTGGACACAGATCCTTCCCCAGTCCAGCCTTCTGATAAATACGGCAATCTGTGAGAAACCTGAGGCAAAAGGTAGTACTAAGGGATGCTCAGATTCACAGCACAGAGATTAGCCGATAATGAATGTTATATCAAGACAGGACTGATTTATTACACAGCAACAGCTAACTAATGCATGATATAAATTTCTTTAGAAAACAAACTCCATTGACAACCTTTCTTCTTTTTTAAGACAGGTTTCCCTGTAGCCCCCGCTGGTCTGGAACTCACTATGTAGACCAAGCTAGCCTTGAACTCACAAAGATCTGCCTGCCTCTGCCTCCCAAGTGCTGGGACTAAAGGCATCACCATGCCCAACCAACCTTTCTTTTTTTAATGTAGGTGGTTGGTTACACTCATGCCATAACACAGCACACAAGTTTAGGTCAGACAAAAATTTTGTGGAGTCGGTTCTCTCATTCCACCTTTTTATGGGTTTCAAGGATAAAAATCAGGTTGACAGGCTTTGCAAGCACTTTTACCCAATGAGCCATCACACTATCCATGACCATCTTTCTTGATTACTAAAATAAAACTCATATTCTTCCTCCTCAAACATAGCAGTAAGATACACAAATAGATGATGGAGATAGATGATAGATGATTGATAGATGATAGATAGATAGATACATACATACATACATACATACATACATGTACATACATAGATATATAGATGATAAATACATAAATGATAGATGATACATACATACATACATACATACATACATACATACATACATAGAGAGATGGAGATAGATATGACATATAGATAGAGATAGATGATAGTGTGCTGGAGAGCTTTAGTTGTCAACTTGACACACCTGGGTTGAGGGAGCCTCCATTAGGGAATTGCCTCCATTGGACTGGCCTGTGGCCATGTCTATGGGGCATTTTCTTGATTGTTGAGTGATGTGGGAGGGCTCAGCCCACAGTGAGTAGTGCCACTCCTGGGCAAGTTGTTCTTTATTGTATAAGAAAGCAGGCTGAGCTTTCACAGGCCATGGGAGCAAAACAGTAAGCAACACACCTGTGCTTCAGGTTCCTGCCCTGAGTTCCTACCTTGGGTTCCCTCAGTGATGAACTGTGATCTGGGAGCTGTAAGCCAAATAAACCCTTTCCTCTCCAAGTTGGTATTGGTCAGACTGCTTTGTCATAGTAATAGAGAAGCTAACTAGAACAGAGAGATAGATAGATGATTTATAGATAGATAGATAGATAGATAGATAGATAGATGATAGATAGATAGATAGATGATAGACAGATATGATAGGTGATAGATGATAGAACGCTTAATAGACACATTGATAGCTGACAGATATAAGTGAGACAGCCATAGATGTTATACATATAGAAAGAACTGAAAATAGGGACTGGAGTGATGGCTCAGCAGTTAAGAGCACTGACTGCTCTTGTAGAGGACCCGGGTTCAATTCCCAGCACCCACATGGCGGCTACAAACCGTCCTCAATTCCAGTTCCAGAGGAATCCAAAGCCCTCTTCTGACCTCCACGGCATTGCACGACACAGGTGCACTTACATACATGCAGGCAATACACTCATACACATGAAATAAAAATAATAAAATATTTTTTTAAAAAAGAACTGAAATAAACTTGTTGAACAGTTCCTCTGAATACAAGAGGATGTTGTGTTGTTTGGGAAGAAAAGCTTTCCAGATACTTTCCTATTCCATAGTTCCTTTGTCACCCAGACACACAAGTATGAGCAACGCTGTGCATCAGTAGAAGCAAGGGCCTTATAGTTACTGCCTTGACTTTGAGTTGGCTCTACTGCTTCTTAGTCAAAACCAGCTTTCCAGGCTTCCATTGTCAATTAAGGACCTACTGTTTTCCAGGAACCATTCAGGTTTTCAGGGCCAGATTCTGACTGCTGAGGCACCCAGCCTCATGGACTGAGCAACTACTGGGCTCTCAGTCTCTCAGTGTGAGACGACTGTTGTTACTATGTCAATGCAAGCTCTAAACATTTAATAAATGCTTAGAATATATGTAGATATGTAGATATAATATTGACATATAGATATTTATCCTATTTGGTTCTGTTCCTCTAGAGAACACTGACTAACAAACAGCATTCTTGTCTTGCTCTGAATCTCAGACTTTCTGACATGCCCTATTCACAATGCCATCCACTGGGGTTTGTTTTGTAGGTCTTTATTATTTGGAGGCACAATCCTTCTATACCTAATTTGTTGAGTTTGCTGTCACAAAGGGCTGCATTTTATCAAATGCCTTTTCTGCATCTATTGAGAGGATCACATGACTTAGGTCCCTTTCATTGGTGTAGTACATACAGCTTATTGACCTACATATGTTAAACACCCTTGTGCTCCTGAACTAAATCTAACTTGATCGCAGAGGATCATCTTTCTTTTTTTAAAAAATTTATTTATTTATTCTTATTTTATGTGCATGAGTGTTATGCCTACATGTATGTAGGTGCACCTGTGTTGTGCAGTGCCTGAGGAGGACAGAAGAGATGTCAGATTCCCTGGAACTGAGTTACAGACGGTTGTTATCCACCATGTGGGGGCTGGGATTGGAACCCAGGTCTTCTGCAAGAGCAGCCAGTGTTCTTAACTACTGAGCCATCTCTCCAGCTCTGCAGTGGATCATCTTTCTAATGTGCTACTAAACTCAGTTTGCTACAAATCTGTACGATTGTTATATGGCCATTGATATTTTTTAAAAAAGAAATGTATGCTCCTTCATAAACAGATAAAATGCTCAAACCCACACTGCCGAGATGGTAAGGGAGAAAGAGGAAGTGTTCGCTGTACTACGTTTGAAGAGAAGGGAGGCCCAGCCTTTCCTTGAAGGATTAAGAGTGGGGGTTGGGGATCCACTCAAGAGTGGCCAGTGTGGTAAAGCGGGTTATGAAAATTGCAGTTAAAAAGGGAAGGCGGGAGATAACTTAGACTGTTGCCTAGGAATTCGAGAGTTGGTTTTCCTTTCACCTTGTCCATTAATCTTTCAGTCACCCTGTAAGTAGTGGGAGGCCTAGGAGGTAGCGGGCCTGGCTTTGGAAGGAACTTATCTGCCATGCTTCCCACTACATCCAAAAGAAATACTCCCTAGAAAAACCACAAACCTGCACCTGTTTCCCTTTTTTAAAGCCCCCCCACCCCCAAATAGTGCTTCCATTAGTAGATACCTTTCTTTCTAAAGCGGATCACAAGACAATCTTTATAGGTAAAATATTAATTTCCTTCCAGCAGCCTCCTCCAAGCAATGAGGCGGGAGAGCGAGGGAAGGAAGCGCCCGTACTCCTCTGCCCTTTATTAAAGTTTTCACTGGGAAAATTCTGCCTTTTCCCCCTGGAAGAAGCACAAATCCTTTGAAACCAGAGGGAGCAGCAGCCCAGTGGATTCTGGCTGAGACCCAGACAGCCCAAGCTCAGCTGAGGATGGCTCCGGGATGTCTTGAGTTTCAGCTTTGGCCAAAGCTCGCTCCCTCTGCTTTCCTGCCCGTCCCGCGGGTCTGCTCTGTCTAGACAGGCGACCCCGTAGATCATTTCCACTGCACCGCCCTCTTTCGCCCACTCATGACGGTGAGCACTCCTGGTAAGCAGATCCTCAATGCTCTGCCCCACGAGGCGACCAGCAGGGGGCAGGAGGGGGAGGAGGCCTCTGTGTTATAGAAAGAGTGGACAGAAGTGATGACCATGTGGCCCGTTTCCCCAACTTGAGCCTCTACAGTGAAGGCAGCTTTAAAAGCTGACTGAAATTGCAACTGCTACAATTGGCCATTCACTTAAGATGGTTTGATTTAAGAATTTTTGTTTTTATGATGTGCAAAACCAATACATTCCATAGAAACCAGAGTTAGAACTTGAATCTTGAACTCATATCTGTTTCTGGGCTAGTGCTCTGTGCTGTTATGGATTCAATCACAACTGCCCCTAAAGACCCCCATGTCAAGAGACCCATGTTGAGGGTCTTAGTCCCCTGCTTAGTACTACTGGGAGGTGGTAGAACCCTTAGGAAGTCTCAGGCCAAAGAGGGCATATCCCTGAAGGGACTATTGGGATGCCTGCTCCTCCTCATCCTTTCTCTTTGCTTCCTGAGGTGAGCCATCTTGTCCCCACCCCAACACACTCCCACCATAGAGTGGGCCTCAACACAGGCCCCAAAACAATGGACCACCCAATCATGGACTGGAACCTCCAATGGTGAGCCAAACTAAACCTTTCCTCTGCTTAAGTTGAGTGTCTCAAGTATAATGTTATGGTAACAGAAAACTGAATAACAGGTCTGGAGAGATAGCTCAGTGGTTAAGAGCACTGACTGCTCTCCCAAAGGACCTGTGCTCGGTTCCCAGCATCCACATGGTGGCTAACAACCATCTGTAACTCAAGTTCCAAGATATTCGATGCCCTCTTCTAATCTCCACAAGCATTGCACACATGTAGTACACTTACAGCCATGCAGGCAAAACACTCCTACACATAAAATATACTTTTTAAAATTTTTATTATTTTTATTTTATGTGTAGGAGTGTATTGCCTGCATGTAGGTAGGTGCACCCATGCCATTAAATGCCCAAAGAGGTTAGAAGAGGGTGTCGGATCCTCTAGAACTGGAGTTACAGGTGGTTATTAGTCACCATGTGGGTGCTGAGACTTGAACCTCGGTATTCTGAAAGAGCAGACATTGCTCTTAACCACTGAGCCATCTCTTCAGCCCCATAAATAAATAATTTTTAAAAAGAAAACTGATTAATGCTTTATACAATCCTCTCTCCAAATACTGAGCAGCACAGCAAACCACAGTTCCCTTGAGAGAGGAAACAGATGATGTTGCAGGGCAAGCTGCAGCTGAGCTGGTGAGAGAAGGATTCAGTCACTGTCAACCTGCAATGTTTGCACCTTGTCATGGGTTTACTGGGATGTGACCTCATCTTAAATCCAAGGGTATCTGTATTTTCTATTTGGGGTTCGTTTGCCTCAAATAATGGGATTGACCCAATGCCCTAAGGTTGACACTGGTCCTACAGAAGTGAAAGGGACAGTGTCCTAGTTTCCTTTCTGTTGCTGTGACAAAACACTCTGACCAAAAGCAACATGAGAAAGAAAGAGTTTATTTGGCTTACATTTCCAGGTCACAACCCAACACTGAGGGACATCATGGCAGGAACTAAATCAAAAACCTGGAGGAAGGCTACTTACTGACTCAGTCCCTAGCTCATGTTCAGCTAGCTTTCTTATGCAACCCAGGCCCACCTACCTAGGGACAGTGCTGCCCACAGTGGACTGAGCTCTCCTACACCAATCATCAGTCAAGACAATTTCTCACAGACTTGACTACAGGCCAGTCTGATCAAAGAAATTCTTTCACATCTTCTATTCAACAGTTAAGGACTTTCTTTGTCCCCCACAGATAAGAGTTATGCAATTTGGGAGTCTTTAGATAGACCCACTGAAAGGGTATACCAGTTGCCTCACTCTGCGTCCCTGTTCAGCATGGAAGAAGCCAGAGTGGTCTGTTTCCTGATCCCCTTTCCACAAGCTGGGTAATCGCTTCAGAGGATGGTGTGATAAGAATCGGAGGTAGGAATTGGCTAGGCAGTTAGTGTAAAAAAAAACCCAAAGAAAAGTAGCCAGCTTCTTGGCTAAAAGTCAAAATATCCTTGGGCCTCTTAGCAACATACTGTGTTTCAAAGGCCAAAAATACCTAAAGTATTTGGGAGCTCTTATCTAATCCTTAAACAATTTTAGGGTTACCTCTTCAGAGGGGCAATGTTAGAGCAGCAAAAAGCCCCATAAAAAAGAAAGAGTACATAGTTATCAGAAAAAAGTGATGGGGAGATATGGGAGGAGCTGGAGGGGAGGGAGTGGGCATGGATTTGATCAAAACATCTTATATGCTTATATGCCTATATGAAAGTCTCAATAAATTATTTTTTTTAAAAAAAAATAGATTCTTCAGCTGAGGTTCCCTCTTTCCAGGTGATTCTAGGTTGTGTTAACTTGGACAATAACAACTAACCAGGACTGACAGGTTCCTGCCCATTAACCACTGAAACAGAGCCAAGTCCCCGGAGGAGAGTGGTCAGCGCTAGCAAGCAAAAGCAACAGACACCCTGTTAAGTTCGGCTTTCAGATAAATAGCCATTTCCTCTATTGACTTTTTGTTAATTATCTGAAATTCAAATCTCCTCAGGCAGCCTGCAGTTTAGGGAGCAGCCTCGCCTTCAATAATCTTTCAGAGGAGTGGCCCAAAGAAGTGAGCTGTGGCCCCAACACTTCTGAGGCGTCAAAACCCAACACCTGCAGGGCAGTGGTAGGCGCTCATCTCCCAGGGCTGTGGACCAGTAGCAGCTGTGAGAGGAGCCACTAGGCAGTCTCTATGCCTCAGTTTCCCCTTTCCTGCCTAAGGCTCATCCCCATGCCTTCCTCTTGGTCCTTCCTGATGGTCACCAGAGAAGTTCCTGCCTACAGAACACAGTGTTCAGCGGAGTTTCAGCAAAGCTCTCTCCTACCCCAATTTCCTAGCATCCACTACAGCGATGCCCTCTGCCCAACCCTCCTCCCTCAAAAAGGACTGAGCGGGGCCTGGGCTCACTGAACCTGGAGGCCACTTCTCAGGTGCCAACTCTCCTCACCCTTGATCTTAGAGAGCCAGCTGTACTTCGGAAACACTCCTGCCTGGCCCGTCTTCTATGCCTTTTATGGTTACACAAGAAAGGGGGCCATTTATATGGATTTTAGTGCAACTCTGGCACTGCGTCCCAGTGTCAACTGTGTTTTATTCGCCCTGGAAGGCCAGTGTTGGCAGGGGCAGAGGCCATGCATGCACACCATTCCCTCTAGTAAAAAGGCCCCGGGGTCCTCTTTCTACTTAGAGAGTGGGTCAAGCAAATCACTTGCAAAAGAACTCAACAGGCACTGAGCAAGAAGTCAGGGTACAGGGCTGGGGGTTGAGGTGCCCTTGCAGCTCACTGTTGGAGACCCCCTGTGTCAACTCCAGACTTGCCTTGCACACATGACCCCAACCCTTCAGTTCTCCTTCCATTCCTTCCGTTAAATACCCTGTTTAAAAACAAGGGAATAGGATGAGTGAGATATCTCTGTGGGTAAAGGTACTTGCAGCACAAGCCTGATGACCTAAGTTCAATCCCCAGAACCCATGTAAAGGTGGTAGGACAGAATCAACTCCCAAAAGTTGTCCTCTGACCTTCATATACTTGCATGCCCACAAACACATCATGCTCCCAGACTAATAATAAAATGAGGGGGATTGATGCATGTTACAGCCTGGTTATCCCACCCTAGTGGTATGCTCTGTCCTGTTCCTCCATGAGCCTCAGCTTCCCCATCTGTAAAATGGACGAATAGTGAACTGGTTTATGGAATGTGGGTTAGGATGCAGTGGGACAAAGCCTTCTCAGCATTTGGGCAAAGATCAGCCTACAGCTGCCCTCCCAGCCATCTCTTCCCAAGTAGGAGCATTAGACCATCCTCCACCAGAGTCTGTGGAGTGTGCCTGCTGCAGTGGTCTCTCCTTGCCCTCCTGGACTATGGGCTTTTGGCCTGCCTGTAGGAGTCACCACACAACACAGTGTCAGCCAATGTCAAGTGACTATTTTACAACAATAACTGTTCCCACTTACTTAGTATCTTTATGGGGCAGGGTATCAATGGGAATAAAAATAAAATGACTGAATACCTCTCCCCCAGACAGTCCACAGACTTCATCTCAGTCAGTTCTCACATTCACTTTACGAAGCAAGTACTGTTGTGAGGTCCAGTTTACAGATTAGGAAACTGAGGTTCAGAGAGGAAAAGTGGTTGCCTAAGGATATTCAGCCTAGTAAGTACACAAACCATTATCGAAGCCCAGAGGCTCTGGCGCCTGTCCCTTGTGGCTGCCTGGCTCCTTGGAAGCTTCCTGAAATGGTTGTGCAGTCAGTGCTGTGTTCCAAGAGTGGGGGAAGAGGCTGGATCAGGAGGAGTCACCAGCCTGGTTAGGTGAGTGCTGATTCCACAAAGGCAGTGCCCTCACCAGGAAGACCACCTCTGGTGGGAGGCAAACACTACTTGTAAGGGCTTGATACACAGAAGCCCCTCAAACCCCCTGTGGTTTAAAGGGACCCAGTCCTTTGGCTGTGGTGGGAGAACATGGCCATCCATCTAAAGTGGCCTCCTTTCCCTAGCCCCCAAAAGCAGAGAAGGAAGCAGACAGCCAGGAGCCAACAAACAAGGTAGCGAGGCACCCCAACAACAAGAGAAATGGGTGTCAAGCTCCATCTCTGCTGCCTCAGCCACAGCCCTGCCCTGCTCAGCCCAGCCAGGCACTCTCAGCAGAGAGCTTGTTCACCAGCTCTGCCCCAGTGGGTGGCCTGGGGCCCTCTGAGCACACTGCCAGCCCTGTGAGGCACTGTCCCAGCATGTGTTTTCCAGCCCTACCCCAGGCTACTGTGGAAGGTCTCCTGGGTTGCAAGCTTCCCTCTCATTTGTACCCACCCACTAGCCTCTGACACACCACAGGAACACAATGGATAGGAGGTGTCTCAGTCCTGCCCTGCCTGGCTTCAGAGCTAAGGTGAGAAGAAGCTGGCCTAGTAGGGCCCCTTTTCCTGCTGTATCTGTGAGCTCTAGCTGGGGAAGTGAACAGACCTGGTTATAAATACAAGACCTATCTTTGAAAGTGGCCATTGAATTACGAATAGATTAACTCAGTGGTCTCCAAACTAGTTGTCTGTACACTAGCGTAAGACAAAAGGAGGGGCCGAGGTATTTACTGCTTCCAGCTTCAGGCACAGTGGGTCTAAGAGCTTGAACAAGGGCAGGACTCTCATCCTGTGGCTGATACTTTGTGTGTTGGTTTCTCTTATGAGATAAATTTTATCGCCCTTGATATGTTGATGTCCAAACTCCAACACTTGAGATGTGACTGCATTTTTTGACAGAGTTTTAAAATAAAGAATTAATATTAAGACTGGCCAATATGATGGTGGCATTTTAGGTAGAGGTTGAACACAAATATACAAAGGGGAGCCCCAGTGAACAGGCCTGGAGAAGAGCCACCTAGGGGCCAAAGAGAGCAGTCTCAGAAGAGCCAACCTGGTAGCATGTAGTGGTGGTATACTGTAATCCCCGTATTTGGGGGTCGGCAGCAGGAGGATCAGGAGTTCAAGGCCAGCCTCAGATACATAGCAAATTGGAGGCCAGCTTGGGATATGTGAAACCCTGTGCAAAACAAGAGAGACAGAGAGAGACAGGGAGGTGGAGGGGGGGGAGAAGAAGAGGAAGAGGAGGAAGGAAGGAAGGAAGGAAGGAAGGAAGGAAGGAAGGAAGGAAGGAAGGAAGGAAGGAACTATGTTGCATCAGATATTTATAAAG
>NW_008353596.1:1990398-1996097 GCF_000622305.1 Nannospalax galili
GGGGAAGGGGAAGGGGAAGGGGAAGGGGAAGGGGAAGCCAGCCCTCCAGACTCTTGTTGGATTCTAGCCTCTGGAACTGTGGAGATACAGTTCTGTGGTTTCAGCCAGATGACCTGTGATGGTCACCCATGAACACTGCCGTGGTTTGAGTAAGCAATACTTGCTCAGGCTCATGTGTTGAACACTTGGTGGCCAGTTGATGGCACTATTTGGGGAAGTTATGGAACCTTTAGGAGGTGCAGCCTTGTTCGAGGATGTACTTGACTGGGCAGGCTTTATAGCCTCCTGGCCCGGCCCCACTTCCTGTTTCTCTCTCTCTCTCTCTCTCTCTCTCTCTCTCTCTCTATACACACACATTTATACTCTCTGTCTCTGTCTCTATATCTCTCTCTTCTCTCTCTCCTCTCTCTCCTCTCTCTCTCTCTCTCTCTCTCTCTCTCTCTCTCTCTCACCTTTCTGCAGGTGAAAGGTGCTCTCTCTGCTTGATGACTGCCTGGTGGATCTCACCCTCCCACTGCCAAGCCTTCCCCACTGTCACAGACTGTGTCACCTCTGGAACTGTGAGCCAAAATGAACCCTCTTCTCCTCTAAGTTGCTTTTTGTTGGGGTGTTCTAGCACAGCAACAGAAAGGTAACTATCACAGACACCAACATAGCTTCATCCTCAGGCTGGCTGAGAGTCCCACATGCTGACAGCTCCAGGTGAACAAGTCCAGCTCAGCAACCTCAATAGAGTGTATTCCTTCACAAATCCAGCAAAATCTCAGAGATGAGGTCTCATGAGCCAGCTTCGAGTTACAAGGGCCATGAGACTTAGTCATGTATTAAGATCATTGCAATGACAACAGGAGCTTTGGAGGAGACAAACCACAGTAGCCCAGGACAGCTCCCTCCTCAAGACCCAAAGTCAAAGTTGCCATCTCTGAGTGACCTTCCATTTCTGAAGTGAAGCCGGATAGATGGTGGGTGGCACAGATCTATTTATTGTGTGACCTTGGGTAAGTCCTTCATAACTCTGTATTCAAGCACTTGGGCTGTTGACAGAAATGGATGAGTTCACACACAGACAGCTGGTACATGGAAAGTGCTGGGAATTGCTACCTATTAGCACCTCCTGTTGCTTAAATTCATCTCAGTTGGGTGTCCGGCCCTGTCTTCCTTTGGGGAGTCTGGGATCTCCTCTGAAGGAGCATTTCATAAGAAGCTTGTGCTGCTATAACACAATGCCAGAAACTGGGTAGGTTATAAACAGCAGAAATTTACTTCTCACAGTTCTGGAAGCAGAAAGCCCCAGATTAGAATACCAAGTTCTGAGGGGACCTTCTTTCAGCCTGCTGTTCACTTCTCATAACTCCATGTGGAAGAAAGAGGGCCCTGTACTCTCTGGAGTCTCCTTCCTGAGGGCTCTGTGGATGCCATCCCTTTGGAGACTCGACTTTAACATGAGTAGGAGGGGGGCACAAATGCTGAGTCCCTGACAAAGGGAGACCAGCCCATCCAGGAGCCCTCTGGAGCTTAACAGGTATAGAGTCTCCTCCTCCAACACATATACGCAAACACACCAAGAAAGAGCTTCCAACCTGGAAACAACAAGTGGAGAAAGGGTTGAGTTAACATGTGGATGAGGGGGAGCTTGGAACAGTGGCCAGAGCACCTCTTCCCTCCATCCACCCCTGCAGCCTCCACCCTGAGCCACCTCCACCCTTTCCTCCCTGAAACCATGTCATTGCTATTTCATTCAGCCAAGTTCAAGTGCAAACCACCACCGGGGAAACCCAAAGATCGTTAGTTGGATAAATCACCCGATTACTAACCAGATCCGTCCTCCCACCATTGAAACCACTATTTTCCCTGTGAAAAGTCAGCAGGCCTCCTCCCACCACCCGACAGCAAGCCCATTAATCCAGGAAGGGTGGGTCTCCCCACAGTGGGAAACAGCTTGACAGTGGAAAAACAGCCAGGCTGGGTGATTCAGTAGTCTGAGATGGCCAAAATGTGTGCTTTCTGCCTCCAAGGAACCACCCTGCTTTGTCTCGGCTGAGATTACAGTGAGCCTAGAAAGATACCTGCACAGGTGGGCCTAGCTGAGCCAGGGTAGGTGTGGTCAGCACATGCCTCCTGGGAACTCACCAGCCCACAGAGGCCAGCCCCCAATCCGAGCAGGGCAGGCATCGGAGCAGTGCCCCTCAAAGAAGTAGAAAGGATGCTTCAGTTGCTGGGTACCAGTTCCCCCACCCCCAAACCCTCCACCTGGGTGACATGTTTGACCCTGGCTCCAGCAATGAAGGCAGAGAGATAAACATACAGTGTTGGTACCTTTCATTTTCCAACAACAGAGAACATGCCCAGAGCTCAGTAGAGACATTTATACTGTTACCAGGCTGTGGACAGGATGCTGGGTCTCTGGGGATAGGGAGTACTGGATGACAGGTGATACTGCAAATACAGCTTCATCTTTTGTCCCCATATCCCTGTGCTTCTTCAGGCAGCAAAGACCTGTTGTACCCTCCTTCTGGGGCTAGTCTGTGGAGCCTGAGGCCTCAGGGATTGCACAAGCCTCTAGTTTCTCCTGTGACTGCCACTGTCCCTAGTCCCAACCTCAACTAAGTAGGACAGAGGAGCTAGCCTGGGTCTGGGTGGAACTTACATTCCACTTTTGGAATGAGCCATTTGGAGTGGAGAAGAGGATCCTCTCCCTAATGGCCAGCTTGCATTTTCATCTCTGCTACAAAAGCCCATTTTTGGCAGGATACATCCATCCCCAGGACACCTATCACTGACCTGTGAAAGCCAGGACACTTCCATGCCCTGTTTCTGGAAAGTCTTTACCCATCTCTTAGAGCTGGTCATGTGTCCCAGTTCTCTGCAAAGGTCTCTGGGAAGTCCCTTCCTAGTAAATGAAATCTCAACTTTCTACCTGTAATACAGCATATTCTAAGAGGTGATGCTCTGAGCTACGGCATCTTAGGACTGGGAGGTGGTATGTTAAAGTAAATATAGAGTGGTAAAATAGAGAGCTCTCAATGTTAACGCTGAGTCTTGAGCTACCTGCCTGTGGAATATCCACTAGAAGATTCTCAGTGATTAGTTGGTTGCTTGCCCCATTTTTCCAGCCAAATGTGTACTACTGAATACAACAGGTTAACACAACGTAAGAAAGTTCCATCCTGAGGGAAACAAGAGCATGCTCTAGAGTGAGTGACTCAACTTTCCCTGTGGACATTAGCTTCTATTTGCAGTGTGTTCTTGGAAAGCCCGGCTCCCCTTCCCAGCCCCTGCTCAGCACTGAGTTGGTGTAAAGAGGACAGGAGAGACAGGTGTGAAACCTCCCATCTGTTGGTTACCTGTCTCGTTGGCTACACTTTCTCAGCATCTCAAGGCACCATGGGCCCTAAAGTCTCAAAGAATAAATGACTAAATGCCTTCCTCCCCACTGGGCTTTCACTCTGTGCTATGCAGTCTCCTTTAAGCCTTGGCACATTGTGCCCTCTGCTCCCACTTCCATCCCCAGCTCTTCTGTGCCACCCTCCTCACAATACTTCAGATGGGCCTTCACTGTCTTTGCCTATAATCACAGAGCAGAGCCCTCCCCTGCCCCAGGAGCACTTCCTGTTTGCCCCAGCTTTCTCACCCTCCCAGCTCCCAAAGGCCTGTGGGAAGCAGAGTCTAGCTCCTATGTGATCATGACTCTGAACTGACTAGAAACCCACAGCCATCCTGCAGCCTGTTTCCTATGAGGAAAGACCCTGGTAAAGATCTGGAGATCAGGGAAGGGAGAGTTAACAAAAGCAATGGCACTCTGGGATTTGGACAGAGGCTGGAGGGGAGGCACAGGGGCTGAAAAAAGGCCATGGTGGTCACAGAGTCCAGGAAGGAGGAGACTCAACTTGCAAGCAGACCTTCCCCACCCTAGCAAAACAAGAAGCAGGCTTTACCTCCTGTCTCTGAGCCAAAAGGAGAAGGAGCCAACACCTGAGCATCCCAGACACAATTTTCTTGCCTGGAAAAGGGGGAAAATCCTAGTTCCCTGCCAAGGAAAAAGCCTGGCTAACTTTTGGTAGAGAAATAATGACATCCAGTGGACATCTCAGTCGTCCCCAGACTTGGCCCAAGCAGCCATGTAGGGCTGAGACAGTAAGGAGCAACGGGTTGAAAAATGAGGAACTGAGTTCCAGTCTTGACTTGGCCCCTGAGCTATGTGACCTTGGGTAAGTCCTGTCTCTTCCCTGGACCTCTGTTGACATAGAGAGACACTGAAAGTGTCTTTTATGAACTATATTGCACAGACAAGCTCTTTGGTATTAGATAGTATAGGATGAGACCCTGTGGGAGAGGCAGATGTATGCTACTCGAAACAGAGCAGGATTCGTGGAAGCACAGACAACATGCAGACCACCGACCACATCATGAGCCCTTGAAGGTCACCAGGCAGCACCAGAAACACCACCTGTAGTGGAAGAATCACTGATGCCAGGCTGGAGAGAAGGGGAGCTGGAGAGAAGCAGACCTCCCCTCATCCAGCCCCACCCCACTGCCACCCTGAGAGGGTGGCAAACTCAAATCAACAGGGTTCAACTCCCCAAAAGTGGTGGATTATATGGTCTGCCAGGGTGCACATGGGGGAGCTCAGAAACCAGCTTTTGCCTGTGTTCTAGAACCAAGGCTTCATGTTCACAGGCCTGAGCTAGTGAGTAAAAAATGAACACTCTTGATGGAAGCAAGGCATCTGGGTGCTACAGGCCTTCAGGAAGTCTTCCCACAGCTGTTCCCAAAATCTGTTTCTCTGTGAGCTTGGCTAGTGGTGGGTAGAGCCCAGATTCACAGATCTGTCCATGAGACAGTACTGAGCCATTTGACCACAGAGAAAGGAGATAGTATGTGGGAGACTGACCCCCCTCCGAAGTCACCCTGATCTGGACATAGGCCGAATCTCTGTATAAAGAATAGTCATGCTCTCTCCGACCCACAGGCCTCTCCCTGGGGTAAGTCGATTGTACCCTCCATGCCTTTACTCCCCCAGCCTCATCCACCCTCCCATCTCCCCCGACCATCTCTCCTCCTAGCCTGGGACCTGTCCCATTCCTTGTCTTGGTGCCCCAGACACCTGGGGAACCACCACAGCTTCCTGATCTTTTGCATCCAGACCAACCCAGTTTACTCTCTGGTCCCCAGGAGCACTCTGGGCCTGGCCCCGCCCTCACCTCCCTCTACTTCCCTGGGCCTGCATGACCCTCCAGCCTCTTTCCTGAAGGTGGGGGCTTACCTTTCCTCTTCCTGATCCTTTGCATCCAGAACAACCCAGCTCCTCAGTGGAGTCCCCAGGAGCCCTTGGGGCCACTTCCTACCACCATTTTCCTTTGCATCTCTGGGTGGGATGGCCACCAGCTGCCCTAGACCAGCATTTTTCCTGGGCCGAGCTCCCAGGCCAGTCTAACCTCCAAATTCCTGAAGCCAAAATCTTTCCTGGAGGGATCCAGACCTTAGGAGAAAACCTGAGAGCATCTGATCCTCATCTGACTTGGGCCTCTGTGGGAACTCCTGAAGACAAAAGCAATCTGGCCACTCCAATATAAAATCAAATGAGAGAACCGAAGCTTAGAGGAACCAGCTTTTCATGCCCAAAAAGTCAACCACAAAGTCACATAAAGTTTACAAAAAGAAGCAGACCTAAACTTGAAGGCTTGAGTCTCACACAAGAA
>NW_008353596.1:1996237-1998074 GCF_000622305.1 Nannospalax galili
TACACAAAAATTCAAAAAAATTAATGAAAAGAAACAAAAGAATTGAATTTAAAGAACACACAAACAAAGAAATCAAAGAAGTGAAGGAAGATAGGAAGAAATTTCTGAATGAGTTCAAAAACACCTAGAAATATTGAAGACTACTCAGGCTGAAATGAAGGAAGTAAAACACTCAGCCAATTAGAAACAACAGGAGAAAGCCTCACTAATAGGATGAATGAAATGGAAAACAGGATATCAAGACTAGAAGATGAAGTGGATGAACTAGACCACTCAAGCAAAGATTATGAAAAATTTAAGAAATCATAAGAATGGAATATGAAGGAATTGTGTGACACCATAAAAAGACGAAACTTACAAATCAAAGGCATACAGGAAGGAGACAAATCCCAAGATAATGGCATGGACCAGGTCTTCAACAGAAACATGGAAGAAAATTTCCCAAAATTAAAGAAAGACATGTCCATACAAATACAAGAAGCATATAGAACACCAAACAGACAGGACCAGAAAAGAATTCTCCATGGCACATCACAGTAAAAACACTACATGTACAAAACAAAGACACAATATTGAAAGCTGCAAAAGAGAAACAACAAGTCATATATAAAGGAAAATCAATTAGGATGATAGATGACTTTTCAGTGCAAACTATGAAAGCCAGAAGAGCCTGGACCAAAGAATTCCCAGTTTTAAATGACCACCCAGATGCCAACCCAGACTACTATACCCAGCCAAAATGTCTATTATAGAAGAAGGGGAAAGAAAAATCTTCCCTGACATAAATAGGCTGGGGGAATTCATGTCCACAAAACCAGCCCTTCAGAGAGTTCTGGAAGCAATACAAAAAATACTGGGAGCAATACAAAGAACTGAAGAAAGGAATGACTATACCCAAGGGGTTGCAGAAAGAACTCCAAGGAGAGTATAACATTGTAAAAGTACAACTATAGCAAGAATATGAACAAAAAAATGACAGGATTCAATACTCATCTTTCATTAATAACTTTATACATTAATGGACTGAACTCCCCAGTCAAAAGACACAGACTATATGAATGGATTAAGAAACAAAACCCATCTTTTTGTTGTCTGCAAGAAACTCATCTCACTTTCTAGGACAGACACTATCTTAAAGTGAAAGGATGAAAAAAAAATATACAAAGTAAATGGTACTAAGAAAAAAGCAGGTGTAGCAGTTCTAATATCTGACAAAATAGACGTTAAACTAAAACTAATCAGAAGAGATAAAGAGGGCCACTTCATTCTGATCAAAGGAACAATAAATCAAGAAGATATTACAATCATGAACATATATTCACCAACTTCATAAAAACAATACTACAGGACTTTAATAGCCAGATTAATCCCAACTCATTAATAGTTGGAGACTTCAATACCCCACTGTCTCCATGAGATAGGTCAAGAAGGGCACAGAGCTAACAGAGAGACATTTGAATTAAACAATACCATATATCAAATGGACTTCACAGACATCTACCGAGTATTCCACCCAAGCAGCAAAGGACATACTTTCTACTCAGCACCCCATGGAACCTTCTCCAAAATTGACCATATACTGGGACACAAAACAAACCTCAACAAATACGAAAAGAGTGAAATGATTCCATGCATTCTGTCAGATCACAATACAATAAAATTTACAGTCAACACCGGAAGAAGCTCTAATCACCACATGACCCGAAGAATCACCACACGAACACATGGAGATTAAACAACACACTCCTGAATGATGAATGGGTCAAAAGAGAAATTAAGAAAGAAATAAAAGTATTCCTGGAACTAAATGAAAAGGACAATTCAACACACAACACAA
>NW_008353596.1:1999895-2000119 GCF_000622305.1 Nannospalax galili
CCAAAAACATAGACCCACATATCAATGGAACAAAACTGAAGACCCAAAATATGAGTACATGCAATTTCAGCCACCTAATATTTGACAAAGGGGCCAAGAATATTCACTGGAGGAAAGACAACATTGTCAGCAAATGGTGCTGGCAAAACTGGATCTTCACCTGTAGAAGAATTAAAATAAACCCCTATCTTTCACCCTGCACAAAAGTCAGTTCCAAATGGATC
>NW_008353596.1:2000952-2002769 GCF_000622305.1 Nannospalax galili
AAATGGATGGAACTAGAAACTGTTATACTAAGTGAAGTAACACAGACTCAGAAAAAAACAAAACAAAACAAACAAACAAAAAATGGTGTATGTTCTACCTCATATGTGGATCCTAGCACCAAATCCTGATAAGTGAATATGTATCCAGGCATAACTACAGGAACCAGGATAATGGAAAGGAAACAGGGAGGTAAAGGAAAAAGAAAGAACCTGAAAAAGAAGAACAGTGGGAAACAGGCATTAATAAGGGAGATCTGGATAAATATTGGGTTAGTTTGAGGGAGGCGGGAGAGAAAGGGTATACAAGGAACCTAGGAGATAAAGGGAAAGAAGGAGCTCAAGAGAGGTAGGACCATAGGAGAAGGGTATTATTAAGGGAGAAAGGGGAAAATGGGGGCACCTTAATTGGGAAAACTATGATGGAGGGGTGAGACAATATAATATATAAATAATGCCTAGCTAGTTTTGAAAACCAGAGGGAACCATATTACTCCAACCACCTACTGACATACATACCAGATCAAGAAATATGTGTCTAGGTAAGGTTTATCTGAGAACAACTGATCTTTGCCCAAGATTTATCTACATGACACACAGTAATTAAAAGTACCAGACTCGTGGAACTAACCTTCTTGGATGTTTAACAGACATACTTTGAGGCCTATAATAATTTGGTCAGAAGGACACAAAGGCCAGTTTTGGCTCCTTGCCCTCCTAGGTCGACCAGTTCCAGGGGACTGTGAATACTCAAAATGTCCTGTAATGGTGGTGGGTCACCTGTCCTCTTGATCAAGGAGGCCGAGGAGACCCCACCAGATAGACTTGAACCAGTGTCCAGTCTACAAAGAGGAGGGTCAACACAGAGGAATCATTTTCTCCATGTTTCTAAGTGAAGCCAACCATGGTCGAGCAGGACCTTTGACTTATCTTCACATAGGCGGAACTGGTAAAAGAAAGGAGCCAGGGGCTCCTCCCAAGCCCATGGTACCCCTGAGGAACAGGCCCTCAAACGACCTTAAGAGTAAAAATAAATTGGTTTATCTGGGCCAACTGTATGGCCTTAAACACCCAGAAGGAAAGTATAACCAAACATTAAAGGGGCCAATGTAATTTTTTTAGGAGTCCATATGCATAGCTAAAGGCTACATAACAAGCAACAATGCCAGATAGGAGATTCCTTCTTTTAGGTTGTTGGCCAGGATGGCCCAAGGGACTCCCAGGTAGTAACCCAGCATAGAACTGGGAAAATGAACAGCAGAGCCCAATCTTATCTAAAGGAATGTTGACAACTGCTGCTAGATGAGTTACAGCTGAGGGCCTCCCTAAAACAAAGACCTCTAGATAGGCTGACTAGATTCACCAGATGGACAAGTAGTGGGGAATGGCTGGAGGTGCAGACAATACAGCAGACAGTAGCAGGGATATCAGAGTATAAGGGCTCTAGTTAGGGGAGGGAGGCTATGGGAGGGTGCCATCTGGGAAATGGGTGTATAGTTGGATAAGATGGTTTGGGATGTTCTGTGTGATATACACTCACACAAAAAAGAAATCAACAATTTTTTTAAATGTATTATATTTGAGGGGGAAGCATGGAAATTTACATCACGTTAATAAGTAGAGGTGATAAACATTACCATTGAAATCTACCCCATGACTTTATAGACATACA
Organism: Nannospalax galili; assembly: GCF_000622305.1. NCBI lineage: Eukaryota > Metazoa > Chordata > Mammalia > Rodentia > Spalacidae > Nannospalax > Nannospalax galili. Next base: position 2,002,622 of record NW_008353596.1, read on the forward strand.
CAGGCGCCAAGGATCCAAGTGTAACTGATTATGACTAGTAATAATCAAATACATACAGATTAGAGATGCATGGACCAACATCTCAGTGTTAGTAGCAAAAACAATGAGTCTTTCTGCAAGGAACAATATATTCTAAAATGAAATGGAG
>NW_008353596.1:2002856-2088236 GCF_000622305.1 Nannospalax galili
TATAACTGTATTAATTCAACTGTGAACCTAGAAACTTACAGCCACTTGTGAAAGAGATGTACTCTTGCTCTGCAGTGTGTTACTGAATATGTTAAAGCTGTAATGAAATGCTTCTTCTAATCATGTATTATTTATAATTTTTTTAAATACATAAATAAATAAATCAAAAAATGCCATAGACCTACTGCATACTAAGCATTTCTAATTAATTAGAGACAGCATCTCTAATCCACTGCAGACCTGCAAAGAAGGCATTGTCCTCACCCTGGCCCACTTTACCAATGACAAGTCAGAGCCCCTTGAAGAGGGGTGATGTCCTCCAGGTGGCATGAACAGGAAGTTGAGCTGCTAGAGTTTGAACCCTGTGGCATTACTACACCACCATTACAATTACTCAAACAAAAAAGCCTGACTCTTAAATTTAGTTTTTAAGAGTGGGCCTGAACTCAGAGGATTCATTCCTCCAGATACTCTTAGAACCCTCTGTCTCCTCAAACTGTCCTGATGGACCTGTGTCCCTGGAACTGTGTCCTCAAGTCAGACCCCACTCATAATTTTATTCAAAATGGTTTCTCCAGCTTCACTTGGGGAAGTACAAGATTGCTCCACTCTTATCTTAATGCACCCTCCTGCCTTTTCATCCCTAGTTCTGGGATATCTCATTCCCCCAAGGTCAATTGTCCTTCCTAATCTTCCCTTCAGCACTTTGATAAGTTAATTCTAATATGTTAATTTGATATGTTAATACCCACATTATTCATTATTGGGGGGGTGAAATACCATGTTGAGCTTGCCAAGGAAACGCACCAGTCACAAGACACCAGGTTCATTGCATTTGCCAAGGTTAATTAAAGTCGGTAGCCCAGATACTGTCCATTTTATAAAAGTCATCCCTACAGTTCCCCTTTCTTTGTTTTATAAATGAAGACACATGTCCATCGGTGTGGTCACAGGTAATGGACTAGTCAGAGTGTGATATGCTGGAGGATCATCATAGGACAGCAGGATGTCATCTTAGGTCTCTGGAGTGGATGGTATGGTCAGGGCAGAATTGGAGGGGAAGGCACATCAAACACAACAGCTATTTACCTGTGAAATTCAGGAGAAAGTTTCTCTTGCCAAGGTGTTGTTTTCTGGCATGGTAGGAGAAAGGAAGCACAGATGTGGCACCTCAGCTCCAATTATTGAAAGCAACTGAATTGAGGCATTAATTGCCTTTAACTTAGTTTATATAAAACTATAGAGTTTGATTAAAATTATTTTTTAAATATTTTATTTATTATTTTTATTTTATGTGTATGTGTGTATTGCCTACATGTAAGTACACCCATGTCATGCAATGCTCGTGGAAGACAGAAGAGGCTGCTAGATCCCCCTGGAACTGGAGTTACAGACAGTTGTTAGCTGCCATGTGGGTGCTGGGATTCAAACCCAGGTCTTCTGCAAGAACAGTGTTCTTAACCACTGAGCCATCTCTCCAGCCCTGATCAAACTTACTTTTAAGATACTTTTCCAGCAGACGGTAGGGGGGAATATTGATAGGAACATTTAAAATTTTAAAGTGTAAGGTTTTTTTTAAGTTTTAAAATATAATTTGTTCTTGGGTAGTTAGTTTCTAATTCCTGGAGCTAGAGAGATGGCTCAGTGGTTAAGAACACTGGTTGTTCTTGCAGAAGACCCAGGTTCGAATCCCAGCACCCACATGGCAGCTAACAACTGTCCATAACTCCAGTCCCAGGGGATCCACATGGATTGCATGACACAGGTGCACTTACCTACATGCAGGCAATACATGCATACACATAAAATAAAAATAAATAAAATTTTTAAAAATTTTCTAATTCCCCTTTTTTGTTTATGTATTAAACTTTTGCAGTGTCAGTAAATTAGTGTAATTATGGTTTGTACTTGAGCTAATGTAAGCAATGTCATGAGAGACATGAACTTCCCAAAATTGGCAAAAAGGTTTTAGATACCTAGTCAGGATGACTGTTTGATTTGCACTTTAAATACCATGAGCAGATTTTTGTATTTAAGCAGAAGTGGAAATAAAGATTTTTAAAGTATTAACATATATATGAACCCTTTTTAAAATGACCAAAGGAATTTATGTGAGTTACTTTCATTTGCCAAAGTTTATTAAGGACAAATACCTGGGGTTTGCCGTCTCTCAAGATGATGATGCCCAATGATTGACAGTCAGGACAGGATTGCATAATTTGTTGAATTTGTACATGTGATAATTGAAAAGACAACTGGATGATGATTTTCTTCTGTGGAGGCCAGGTGGGTTTGCACAGGGTCAAATGCTTTGAAATAAAAACAGGATGAGTTTGTCATTGAGGGAAGTTTTAAACAGAGGTAAATACTGACATTAGGGAATTGTTTGAAAGCTGAAATGCCAGCAAAAAGTTTTGCCATTGGGTAGATAGGACCATATTCTAGCACCGTGCAATGATTTTCTCCATCTGAAAAAAAATTTCAATGCATTATAAATGGAATATATCTTTATGGAAGAAAATTTGTGTATAAGAATAAATGAAATTCCACGTGGAAGTGAAAGAAAGCTTGTCCTAAAAAAACAACAGAAATTACGTGTTATTTTTCTGTGGTCTATAAAAGAAAGGTGAAATCATTTGGAGGTATGAAGGATAAATAATATCAGGATGTTGTTCAGTAAACTGGATGATTTGGATCAGTACTGTCCAATAACAATAATCCTTTGATGATTTGGGTGAAAATATTTTTTACTTGGGTTTATTGAGTAGAAATAACCATTTAAAATTCTTAAAGTTAATTGTCTAGTCATTGCTGTAAGAGAAAAAGAAGTTTTAAAAACAAATTAGGGGCTGGAGAGATGGCTCAGTGGTTAAGAGTACTGACTGCTCTTGCAGAGGACCCAGGTTTGATTCCCAGCACCCACATGGCAGCTACAAACCATCCTTAACTCCAGTTCCAGGGGAATCCAAAGCCCTCTTCTGACCTCCACAGCATTGCAAGACACAGGTGCACTCATATACATGCAGGCAATACACTCATACACATAAAATAATAAAATATTTTTAAAAAGACAAATTAGACATAAATGCCTAATTATTGAAAGCAGGCACAGAAATCTTTAAAAAGGCAATCTTTTAAGTTAATAACAATAATATGGTAGTTTTGTATGGCTACAGCAGAGAATGAACTCCAAGTATAGTCATCAACACTTTCAAAAGTCAATTATAAGAGTCTGGTATTTTTTAAGAATTGCATGCATATTATTTAGCCAAAACTAAATGCTCTTAAATAAACCTTGATCAGACATATATTTTATTTTTTTAAGCCAATTCTTGTAATAGTTAGAAAGATTAGATCAGTAACTATGGGGATTTAAATAGAGGTTTGTTCATGACTTCGGCTGAGCCTGATCGTTAAACATAGTCACAACTGGGCTTGTTGACAGTTGTGCTCATTCATTAAAGGAGTGCCAAGCAGGGTCACTGGACTCTCACCTGAATATTCAGCCACTCTTTCCAGCCAACTAGTCCAGACTTGGAAGACAAAAGAAAAATGAGGAAGAACCTAATAGAGGGATGCTTTTGGAAGCCCTTACCAAGAAGCTCCAGTGGGCTCTCATATGAACATTTGAAAATTGCCCTATTCTGACTTTTTTCTAGTTCCCTGTCTAGAACTTGTAATGCTAATTACTCTTGCCTTTATTTCTCCTTCACATCTCCCATTCATGATTCAAGGACTTTCTTCTCCCCTTAGAGACAAGACTTACACAATTTGGGAGTCTTTTAGATAGACCCACTGAGGGGTACTGCAATTGCCTCACCCTGCGTCCCTGTTCAGCATGGAAGAAGCCAGAGCGGTCGACATCCCTATTCCCTATTGGCAATTTGGGTAACCCCTTCAGAGGATGGTGTGATAAGAATAGGAAGTAGGAATTGGCTAGGCAGTTAGGATAAAAAGACCCCAAAGATGCCGGGCGTAATGGCACACGCCTTTAATCCCAGCACTCAGGAGGCAGAGGCAGGCGATCTCTGTGAGTTCAAGGCCAGCCTGGTCTACATAGTGAGTTCCAGGACAGCTGGGGCTACAGGGAGACCCTGTCTCAAAAAGACCAAAAAAAAAAAAAAGATGAGACTTAAAGATTATATATAACTTTAGAATTTCTAAAGTCAAAGTTCAAACAAACCTCTATTTATTTAGTTATTTTTTAATTTTTACAAAAACTTTATTGAAAATTTCATACATGCATATAAGGTGTTTGGATCAAATCCATGCCCACTCCCTCGCCTCCAACATTCCCCCCTCTGAAGAGGTAACTCTAAAATCTTTTTAAGGATTAGATAAGAGCTCCAAAATGCTTTTGACATTTTTGGCCTTGGAACAGAGTATGTTGCTAACAGGCCCCTGTCCTGGAACTCACTATGTAGACCAGGCTGGCCTTGAACTCACAGAGATCCTGCCTGCCTCTGCCTCCCAAGTGCGGGATTAAAGGCATGCACCACCACACCCAGCAAGTCTCATCTTTTACAAGTCTAAAATACCTAAGTCTTCAAGTCTTCATAGCATATGAAAAACCTTTCTCATTTTCCTGTTCCATTCTGGAAACATCCAGCCATTTTAATCTTCATACCTAAGTCCTTCTTTACTAAAAATATGTCCATTCTTGCATCATTCTAACATTTTCTCTTACTAGTTATCTTAATACCATGAGACATAAATAACATTAATAAATAAGTTTACCATCTGTTGTGAGGACTTTTACCACGCCTGTCCTCTCATAAGCTTTTAATGACAAACTGATATTTGATTGCACAGATATGAACAATAAACCAATTGTGCCAAATAAAGCCAGAATTTCTTGAAGTAGTTTTCAAAAATAACAATAAGAATTTGACATCTGAATCAATAATATTTGGGCAAACAAAACTTTTTATAATCCAACTTGAATTACCTAAGATTAAATCAAAATATGTTTAAAGAGGATGCCATAGGTAAAAGTGAGTAATGAAACAATTTCACAATTAAGTTAAAGCCAGAATTTCTTGGAATAGCTACAAATAAGCCATAATAAGAATTTGACCAGTATAATTTGAAATAATGACATTTGGGCAAACAAAACTTTTTTAAAGTCCAATTTGAATTACCTAAGATTAAACTGGTGCCTTTTTAAATGGGTTCCCAAAAGTTTGTAGAGATTTAATTTTTTTATTACATTTAAGTGAAAAGAAAATCCTCTATTATCTTTGAGCTAGGCAGGAAACTGGCTTGCCACTTACTGTTTTAAGGTATGGCAAGTTTAAGGGTGGCTCCTATAAGTTTGTGGAGATTTTTAAATTTTATTGTATCTAAAGTGATGAGGAAATTCTCTATTGCCTTAGGGCTAAGTTGACTTGCCTCTAATAGCTTTTAGGGAGTAACAAGCTTAAGAGTGTTTCCTCTTCTCCTGTAGCCTAAGGGGTAGTCATTGTTAGTAGCAAAATAGAGATTCCTCAAGTTGATTTTACCATAAAATCTCTATTATTAAAAAATAAGTAATAACTTCTGTTGATAATATTATATTCCTTGGTTGTTCTCAAGGGCATAATGTTTTTAATATAGAGCTATTTTTGTCTTCCTCTTGGTCATTGAGTCAGGGACCAACCTGTCTCAGGAGCATCCAGAAGACATTTTGAGATTTAAAAAGTTTGGATCTGAAGTAGGGGGGCCAAATCCCATCTCAAGAGTCAGCTTCTCCATGGAGTTCAAAACAGCACATGACAATTTACTAATATTCAAAAAAGGCATGTGCTTCTTTTAAAATTGTTTTAAATTACTAGGTCATGTATTGGAAACAGGAAGTGACAAAAATCAGAACACCAGATTGTGAAGGGTCGCTCTTTGATATCTCTAAATTTTTATGAGTTAATGAGTATGAGTATGATTATCTCACTCATAATCAAGGAGAATCAAGTCAACAAAGATTATCTGCCTTACTATCATCTGACTTGAGTTTCTCCCTGGCTATATTTGAGGCGGCAAGATGTTTGAAGGGCTATATTCACAATTAGTTAGCTTGTGTTTGTGAATGGAGGAAAATTAAAGTATCCTCTCTCCTAGAATGATACTTTCCATTAGAGGTCATTTTTATTCTGGTTAAACTTCAGTCCAGGTTTGAATGCAGAAAATCAGAGATTTTGGTTAAATGGATACAGGCTGGGGGTGTCTAGTTACATCTGCCTAAATTTCCCTTGTTTTGATGCCTACAGCTTTATATTTCTTCCCTCATGTGGGACCAAGAGGAGGGAGGTCTTGCCACATGTAGCTGCTTAATCTCACTGACAAGACCTGAATTTCCCTGTATCTCATTCTTCTTCATTAGTGACCCTAAAGAAGGTAGAGCCTATTTGGAATAGCCACCCTCACCAATGTAGCTGCTAATACACTGTGATCTTAATGAATTTTTATTTGACTTAATTTTTGCCTAGTTAAATTGATACTGTCAGTGCAGACCCACCATTCATAAATCTTACGGAGTAAATACTGGCCTTACAAGTACTACAGAAGTCAACCAACTTTTTTTTTTTTTTTTTTTTTTTTTGGTGTTTTTTGAGACAGGGTCTCCTTGTAGCCCCAGCTGTCCTGGAACTCACTATGTAGACCAGGCTGTCCTTGAACTCACAGAGATGCAGTTCCGCCTGCCTCTGCCTCCCAAGTGCTGGGATTAAAGGCGTGCACTACCATGCCCAGCTTCAACCTGCTTTCTTATACAGTACAGAACAACCTGCTCAGGGACAGCACCACCAACAGTGGGCTGGGCCCTTCCACATCACTCAAAAATCAAGAAGATCCCCCATAGACATGGCCAGTCCAATGGAGGCAATTCCCTAATGGAGGTTCCCTCAACCCAGGTGTATCAAATTGACAACTAAAACTATTCAGCACAATAGACCCCTTGTCAACTTGACATACAAACTTATCACTGTTACACCACAAGATTTCCATTTCTTATCCCCAAGGTATGATGTTAATATCACAACATAATATAGTACAACTTTAAAAGTCCCACGGTCCTTAAAAAAAAATCTCAACATGTTAAAAGTTTCTTTTTTAAAAGTCTTTTAACTGTGGGCTCCTGTAAAAATCCAAAACAAGTTAAGCATTATCTTATTTCAAAAGGGAAGAAGGCACACCTAAGCAAAACCTAAGTTCAGCAAAGTAGCTCAAGGCTGGACATCTGGGATTCACACACAGTCTTCTGGTCTCCAAAGGGTTTCAGCAGCTCCACTTCTCTGGCTCTACCATCCATAACACACACAGCTCATCTCACAGGCCCAGGCTGGCTCCATTCCATACCTACTGATGCCCTTTGTGGCTGCCCCTTGATCCTGGCATTTTCAAAAAGCTGGTGTCTCCACTGAAACTAGGCTGCACCTACCCAATGGGCTCTTCTGGCCTCTCAGAGTGCAAAGCCTCAGTTGCTCTCTATGACCCCTTTATGCTTTCAAAACCAGAACCATGAAAGAGACAGACATTACTAAGTCTTGCTTCCCACTTAACATGGAGGCTTGGGTCCCTCCAGGACCACAGCTTCTGTGTGCTGACCCTGAGGAAATACTTCCCAGATTTCACCTCGATGATGCTGGTCTCCTGTTACAGCTGATTTTTCAGCCCCAGCAGAGCAAAACCCAATTCAAAATATCATACAAACAGCCCTGATAGTCTCAGCTTCGCTTGAAGCTTCACAAGCCAGGCCTCCATTGTCTACACCTCTTTTAGTGGAACTGTTCCAAGTTCCACAGCATCAGCTCACTAAACCCTAAGCACTCACCAGCTTTTCCAGCCCAAAGTTCCAAACACTTCCACAGTCCTCCCAAAAACAACTGGGTCAGGTCTTTCACAGCAGTAGCCCACTGTCTGGTACCAATTTATGTTATAGTTTGCTTTCATATTGTTGTGACAAACCACTGTGACCAACACCAACTTGGGGAGGAAAGGGTTTGTTTGGCTTCCATCTCCCAGGTCACAGTTCATCACTAAGGGAAAACAAGGTAGGACCTCAGGGCAGAAACCTGGAGGCAGGAGCTGGAGCACAGGCCATGGAAGAATGCTGCTTACTGTCTTGCCCCTCTGACCCATGATCAGCCTGCTTTCTTATACAATACAAGACCACCTTCCCAGGGGTGGCACCACCCACAGTGGGCTTGGTCCTCTCACATAACGGTCAAGAAGATGCCCCACAGACTTGGTCACATGCCAGTCCAATGGAGGTAATTCCCCAATGGCGGCTCCCTGAACCCAAGTGTGTCAAGTTGACAACTGAAGCTATCCAGCAGAGGGGGAGGGGGGCTTGGAGATGCAGGGCAAAAAAGGCTGGCATTTTCAACTCAGCAAATTCCAAACCAGGCTCAATACTTCTAGTTAGTCTCTTCCATTGCCTTTCACCCCAGGGAAGGGAGCTCCAAGGAAGGCAGGAGAATTAGTTGGGGGAGGTCCATAAGATGTAATTCCTTTGAAAGTACACTGTTTTTCACTAGATATGGCTGCTATCTAATTTGGCTCCAAGGAGTTAAATGCTTCCATTGAACTTTTCTAAGTCATAGCTTAATTGTTCATCAATTCCTTCCCAATATTCTGAATTAAGTGTCCTATGATTTGAGATACCAGGGAAAATATTTCTGAATAACATTTAAAAGTAAAAAATAAAAAATATTAAAACCAAGTTAAAGTACCCCAATTTTCCCCCATTTCACTCTAGATAAAACCTGTCTCCTATGATCCCCCCTTTCTTGAGCTCCTTCTTCCCCTTTACCTCCATGTTTCCTTGTATAACCCTCCTTTCCCTCCTAGTTAAATACCCCCCATTTTACCCATTTCCCCCTTGGTAACACCTGTCTCCCACTATTCCTCCCTCAGGCTCCTTCTTTCCCTTTACCTCCATGGTTTCTTTCCATTTTCCTGGCTCCTGCAGTTACATCAGGATATGTACTCACATATATGGATTTGGTGCTAAGATCCACAAATGAAGGAGAATGTACCTCGTTTTTTGAGTCTGTTACTTCACTTAATATAACAGTTTATAGTTCCATCCATTTACCTGAAAACTTCATGATTTCATCTTTATTGCCGAGTAGAACTCCATTGGGTAAATGTACCACATTTTCAATTATCCATTCATCAATTGAGAGACACTTAGATTGCCTCCATTTCCTAGCTATTGTAAACAGAGCAGCAACAAACATGGACATACAAGTATCTCTGCAGTAGGATGATTCCTTTGGGTATATTCTTCATGCAACAGAGGGTGATGAACACAAAAGGCCACAAATGGCCAAAGTGTAAAGAATAAGAGTCTGCAGAGTGTGGGTCCCTGGACAGGGCTCCTATATTAAATGTCACCCACCCAGGGCTCAGGGACCATTAAGGAGGGGGGCTGAAAGATTGTAAGAGCCAAGGGAGGAGGTGCATGACCATAAGGAAACAGAGTCTTACAGCCTTCTGAGACTTTGTTCATATGAACTTACAGCAATGGTGTTTGCATGCACAAGACCCATGCAAACTCAATCAGACAAAAACCCGGCGTAGAACTGGGGAAATGGACAGCAGGCCCCAACCTTTGCTGAAGAGCTCTTGGCAGTTGATTACTACTGGGTGAGGGAGAGTTGATATTTCTGCTGGATAGCTTTAGTTGTCAACTTGACAGGGAGCCTCAACTGGGGAGTTATATCCATTGGACTGGCCAGTGGCCATGTCTGTGAGGTATTTTCTTGATTTTTGAGAGGTGTGGGAGGGCCCATCCCACTGTGGGTAGTGCAACCCCTGGACAGGTTGTTCTGTATTGTATAAGAAAGCAAGCTGAGCGGGGGCCAGGAGAGCAAGCCGGTAAGCAGCATTCCTCCATGGCCTGCCTGTGCTCCAGCTCCTGCCTCCAGGTTCCTGCCCTAGGTTCCTACCTTGGGCTCCCTCAGTGATGAACTGTGACCCAGGAAATGTAAGTCAAATAAATCCTTTCCTCCACAAGTTGGTATTGGTCAGAGTATTTTGTCACAGCAATGGAGAAATAAATTAGAACAATCTTTTTTAAGAGGGAGACTCTAGATAGGTTGACTAGAGCCCAGTGGATGAATGTACACTGAGGGATATCTGGGTACACTAACTTGACTTGATAGACCTTAACATATATGACAAAATGCTTGAAATCTGATGGGGGAACCATAGAGAGGTGCAGGTGGGGGAGGGAGTATAAAGATAACACGGGTGCACTTATATACATGAGGGCAATACACTCACATATAAAATGAAATTAATAAAATATTTTTTAAAAAATAAAAATCATCCCCACAGAACCTGGCTTTAGGCCTCTGCCACCACGGACTACACTCAGGAGTGTTCACAGGGCTCCACAGTGTGAAAAGCCTCATCTTGAGGCTTCACAAGGACCCAGGGGAGTACACTGTTGAACAAGAGATACCAGCTGGCATAAAGCTCCATGCCTCCTATGCATGGCCATTTCCTGTAGATTCACCAAATGCCTATGAACAACTCCCTCCACCTGCGCTGAAGATGAGGAAATTAAGGCTCACAGAGTTCTGTAACTATGTAAGATCACTCAGTCACCCAGTGGTAGGACCAGGACTCATCTCACACCCATAATGATGCCAACATCACCCCTGACAATTCTGCAACTCCAGATGAGGAACACATGCATGAAGAACCCAGGGAATGCCTTGATGGAGTACAGTGCTCACATTCCTGTAGACCTTCCTCTATAGGCACTAACTGTGCCTTGTAGTTGTTAATAACCAACACCAGCATTGGTATCAGCAGCACCATCATTATTACTACTATTGTCATCACCTGCATCACTACCACATCAGTTACCATCATTACTACTACCATCATCATCACCACCAGAAACAACACCATCATTATTACTACTGTCATTATCACCACTATCAGTTCCAGAAGAAGCACCATCATCATTACCACCACCATCATCATCACTGTCATCACCAATACCATCACTCCAATCATCATCACTACCATAGTGGTTTCAATGAAAAATGTCTCCCATAGGCTTCAAGTCTTTGAATAATTGGCTCCAGTTGGTGGCACTGTTTGTGGAGGTCTAAGAGGCCCAGCCTTGCTGGAGGAAGCAAGACACTGGGGGTGAACTTGGAGGGTTCTTAGCCTGCACATGCTTGAAGACATGCATGATCAGCTTTCTGCTCCAGCTGCCTCCTGCCACCATGCTTCCCCTCCATGATGGGCTCTTATTCCTCTAGAACCTTAAGCCAAATAAATATTTCCTTCTATAGGTTGCCTTGGTCATGGTGTTTTATCACAGCAACAGAAAAGTAACTAATGCAACTACCAGCATCATCACCAACATAACTATATATGTATATATATATATATGTGTGTGTATATATCTATATATCATAGTGGTGAAAACAGCATGTTTTTCTCATTGTATATATATATCAATGTGAAGAAGCAGCGAGAATGACCCCCGGACCGACCAAAGCCGCACCCCGCTGCAGCGCCATGTCCAGCGCCTGTGCCCCACCACCACCACCGCCATGCCCGAGAAAGGCTGAAGGGGATGCCAGAGGAGATAAAGCCAAGGTGAAGGACGAACCACAAAGAGCTGCAAGATTATCTGCTAAACCTGCTCCTCTAAAGCCAGAGCCCAAGCCCAGGAAGGCCCCTGCAAAGAAGGGAGAGAAGGTGCCCAAAGGGGAAAAGGGAAAAGCTGATGCTGGCAAGGACGGGAAAAATCCTGCAGAAAACGGAGATGCCAAAACAGAGCAGGCACAGAAGCCGAGGGTGCTGGAGATGCCAAAACAGAGCAGGCACAGGAGCCGAGGGTGCTGGAGATGCCAAAACAGAGCAGGCACAGGAGCCGAGGGTGCTGGAGATGCCAAAACAGAGCAGGCACAGGAGCCGAGGGTGCTGGAGATGCCAAAACAGAGCAGGCACAGGAGCCGAGGGTGCTGGAGATGCCAAAACAGAGCAGGCACAGGAGCCGAGGGTGCTGGAGAGGCCAAGTGAAGCTGTGCGTTTTTGGGAACTGTGCACTGCTGGTGACTGTGCAGTTTGAAATACTATTTTTTATCAAGTTTTATAAAAATGCAAAATTTTGTTTTACTTTTTTTAAGCACACAGAAAACGTCATTGTTTTGTGGGGGAGGAACATGTGTAACTAACAAAATGTCTCCCAAGCTGGATTGATGTGGGGGAAACACCTTTCCCTACTAGTTTTTGAAGGACTCCTCTTGGCTCCTGGGAGAGTATTTCCTGATGCTGTTACACACGGCCACCTTGGCACATAATTGTGGTGTGGGAAAATTCAAAATGAATTTTTATACCCTCCCCTCCCTCCACCTTCAAATCAACATAGACTTAACTCCCTTAAAACCAGAGACCTGGGACTGGAGAGATGGCTCAGCAGTTAAGAGCACTGGTTGCTCTTGCAGAAGACCCGGGTTTGAATCCCAGGTGGATGCAGAAGAAAGCAATCACCCAAAGTTCAACAAGGTATGCATCACCCCTCCCAGTGTGCAGGGTCCTAATTACCATAACAACCACAGCCCAGAACTTGGGGAACCAACAAGAAGAGCCAGGAAGCTTCTGAGGCCAAACTCTGTGCATGCACATCCTCCTACACCTGGCAGTAACAAATCAGTTAGGCACAGTATGCAAATCCCACACACTGAACGAGGAAAAAGCAGACTGTTTCTGGAGGAGCTCAGCCGTCCCAGTGTGCTACGCCTCAGAATGCCAGGTCAGGGAACCACTCCTTGAGTCGGAGTTCCAACTTTAACGGAGTATAGGAAAGCCAGCACCTCCGTGCTAACAGCATGCACTGGACTATCAAAGGGGCTGGAAAACCTCAGTGAATAAACCATCCAAGTCTTTGCACTGGCATTTCCCCAACTCACTTGACCAAAGACTTTTGGGGGCCTATGATAATTAACTTTCAGTGGCCCTATTGTCTCACAGAACCTAACTGGGAAATAATGCAAAATGTAAGAAATAAAATCTGAGGTCTAGGGACCCCACTGATACCACACAAAAAAAACACATGGACAAAGTGAAAGCAGATCAGCAAGGCAACTTTTACTTTTGCAAAAGGGTACATTGCCATTCAGAATGAACAAGCACACCTGAGCAGGAAATGTGGTAGGTTTTTAATCCCTAACCCAAGAGTACTGTGCCTTTTCTCCAAAGTCCAATGTCTTTCCCAGTTGGCTAATTTATTTATTTATTTATTTATTTATTTATTTATTTTATTCTATGTGTATGAGTGTTTTGCCTTCATGTAAGTGCACCCATGTCATGCAAAGCCTGTGGAGCCCTAGACTGGCATTACAAATGACTGTTAGCCACCATGTGGGTGCTGGGATTTGAACCCAGGTCCTCTGGAAGAGCAGCCAGTGCTCTTAACTACTGAGCCATGTCTCCAGCCCCTGAATTTCTTATCCAAACCAAAGTTTTACGGTATTTGACAGAAAAGACTGATATTTAATGGTTGGTTTTCTTTGTTTCTTTTTGTTATTGCTATTGTTATTTTATTTTTATTTTTTTAAACATGGTTTCACTATCTATCCTGGGCTGGCCTGGAACTTGCTATGTAGACCAGGCTAACCTCAAAATCACAGAGATCTGCCTGCCTCTGCCTCCTGAGTGCTGGGACTACAGGTGAGGACCACCACACACAGTCTGACACTCAATGTTTCTTACAAGAAATTTCAGGAAACATGGAGAATCAGGTGCTGTGGGTAGGAGATGAATGAGCGATCTGTCTGTACATCTGTGAATATTCTGCTGAGAATGGGGTGTTAGAGAGCATCCAGACACCGGGATGCTGGAATGGGGTGCCAGGAGTGACCTTGATACCCTGGGCTGGTGGCAACTGACTGAAACCCTTTTGGCGGGAGATTTGCCTGAAACTGCTGTGTCCCACACCCAGGGCCATCCCAAAGTCAATACTGAAGGCCAGCTCAGCACCAGGCCAGGTAGAACAGGGCTTCAGTGGGCATCCTGGTGAGCTCTGCGCTTGGAGCTGACAACAGGAGTGCTTGTCCTTCCAACCTTGCCCTCGGAGGAGTTTCAGCCCTGCCAGTTTCCAGCATCAGACAGTCCCATTGACTTGGTCAGAGTATCAAGAAGCTGGGAGAGAAAGAGAAGCCTGGGTGCTTCCCACTCCCGGGGGCGGGGTGTCAAGCGCCCTCTTGGGCCTCCAATTAGGAGGCCCCTGGGGATTGGGAAAGGGCTGTAGGCTGTGCTTGAGCAAAGGACGGCCAGAAATTGGGCAAAACTGCACACCTGACTCAAGAGCAAGGCACCCATTGGATGGTGGTCTACCCTGCCTGGCTCTCTCCTTACCTCGAGGTAGTTTTACTCCAGAAATCATCTGGGTGAGCATGTGTCTGCAGTTTGATTTGTTTCTTACTTCCCTTGGCCAACTCAGTGTCTCTCCAACTCCTAAGTACTGGGAATCAGTGCCCAGGAGTTACACAGCACAGGCCAGTAGACTGTCCAGAAGAAGCCCTTGATGGCTTTCCCAGGAATCTTGGCCTTTGCAGCTTTCTCCAGGGTTCTCACTTAGAATCAGAGCACCAGGATAAGGAGATTGTAGGTCGCCTGGGTTTGTTAAACACACATAGTCCTAGAGCCTGTGATCTGGGCTGGGCACACAGGGCTACCCAGAACACTGATCTAGACCCCAGGCTAGCTCACTCCAGCTCCAAGCTCAGAGCTGCTACAGAGGGTGAAACTATGACAGGGAAGGGCCGTTCCTGTCCTGTGGCCAAGGAAGAGGAAGAGAAAGTTCGGGACCCTCTGGCCTCAGCCTCAGTGGTTTCTTCCTTCTGCATACCTCTGATATGCACATTTAAGACTGGGACCCCAAGGAGAAAGTGACCTAAGAGGTTAAGAGACCTACCAGGAAGCTCCTGTCTGTGGAAAGAGCTACAACTGACTAAGCTTCAAGGAATATGCAACATGCATCATCTCCTGTTTGGTTCACTTGGTGGCAGAGCAGTGGTCTGTGTTTGGCCTATCAGCCCCCATTCCTTTTTCCTTTCCCAGTTCATCATGAAATCTTTTGGGGTCTGCCTCCCTTCCCTTCTCAGTCCAGTTGGCTATGGCTGGCTGTGGCCCCAAACTCTCTAGACCTAGCCAATCAGAGCTCAGCATTCTCTGGGTTTAAGGGTGGGTACATGAGCCGATCTGAACCAAGGAGACTTAATGCCACTACTCTTGAAGCTTGATGAAAAAAGGTATTTTGTTCCACCAGAGAAACTCAGAGGAAAGGTGATTTGAGGGCTGTGGGGAGCCACTTTGTTACCATGTGGGGAAAAAAACCAACTTTAGCAGAGGCAGAAAATGTGCCCTGATGGCATAGTTGAGGCTCTCAGATCCAGCTAAGCCTGAAGTCATCCCATCCCATTCCTGGGCTTACCATAGATATGAGCCAAATACATGCCTTGTTTTGCATAAGCCAGTATGAACTGATCTTCTGTCCTCAGATCAACAGGCTGAACACAGCAGAGGGAGGGTTGGAAGAGTTCTGCTATAGAAAAGTTAGCAGCTCAGCTGGGGATGTGGAAACAAAAATACTTTTTTAATCTCCTATGGAACACAATTTACAGACTGCTTGATCCCAATCCAGTAATAGAATCCTGAGAGTGTTACTGGATCTGCTATTATTTAAACTTTTATTTTGGTGAGGAGATAAGCTCAGAGAGACCACAGATGTTGCCCACAGTGATACAGAGGGGCTCTGCTGAGAGCTGGGTGCTGGAGGCCAGTCTTGAGCAAAGGAAGCTTGGATGGGGTACCTGGATACCCTGGGGTGGGGAAAAGTGAGGAAGACACCAAGCAATGGGTCTAGCTGGAAGAATTAGGCCTTTGCCTTTTCACTCAAAGAGTACTCCCAAAAGCCACTTTCTGCCATCTTCGTGTTTATCAAATATGGGTACAGTCCTCCAGTAACCACAGGCCATGTGCTCTGCCTCTGAACAAGACAAGTAGGGGCCTTGTGATGGCTTGAATGAGAATGCCCCCCATAGGTTCCAAGTATTTGAACATTTTGTTCCATTTGGTGGCGCTGTTTGGGAGGAAGCATGTCTCTGGGGGTGGACTTAGAGAGTTCTTAAGCCTTGCCGGATCTCCAGTCGAGCTCTGCTTCCTGTGCCTGCTTGAAGATGTGAGCGCTTAGCTTCTGCTCCTACTCCAGCCACCTCTTCCACCATGCCTCCCCACCATGATGAACTCTTGCTCCTTTGGATCCATAAGCTAAATAAATTCTTCCTTTTAAAAGTTCCCTTGGTCATGGTGTTTATATCACAGCAACAGAAAAATAACTAATACAGTAATTGGTACTGAGAGTGGGATGTTGACTGTGAAGAACTTGACCGTGGGTTTTTGGAGGAATGTAGAAGGCTTAGGAAGTTTGGACTAGAAAAGTGGTTGATTACTGTAAGTAGAGTTTAACAAGCCATGCTAGTAGGCGCCTGAAAGAAAATAGTGCTGAGAACAATGTAGTTCCAGGGCGAAATAAGGACTTAAGCAGCAATTGGGATATTTTGGCCAAGAGTCTGGCTGGCATCTGCCCACAGCAAAAAGCTTGCCTAAGGTTAAGTTAAAAAAGCAATGAACTAATTTCTTTGATGGAGGTTATTTCAAGGCAGTATAAATGGTGGTGTGGCTATTAATGATGAATATTATGCAGATCTACAGTGAAAAAGAGCAAATAAGGCAGAAAGAAATGCAAAATTAACAGTTTGGTTTGAAAAAGAGCAGTAGGAAGATTAATGTTGGAACTAAGGCAAGTGCTGAAGGAGAGGATCCCTTTGATAAGGAGATTAAAGTGATTAAGGAGAGGCCTAGAGATTTGTACTTAAACAATGGAGAGAGTGCCTCCAGGACAAGACCACAACCAGCTAAGCCTCCAACTTGTGCAAAAGCACGCCAGTGTTTGTGTACATGGTGATGGCTCTGTCCTTACCCCATTGGAGTGCTTGGGTTCAGCCTTCTGGGCAGAAGTACCTCAGCTGAGGGACTGGGCTCAGATTCTGATCCTTCAGGATGACTGCAGCTCCAGCATACCTGGTTCCATCCTGGATGAAAGTAGTGTACACTACTTCATCGAAAAGTGGGACATCAGTCAGGTCCGGTCTTTTGTTCTTCAGAGTGGGGATGTGAAGGATTGCTGAGATATGGCCCTGGGACAGAGTACATTTTTCCCCCTTCCAAATTATACTCCAGATAGGTGACACAGGGCACACACAGCTGAGCCTTCTCAGCTGACACCCAATACCCCAGGGTTTGAAGGGTTCCCAGGACCCTCCTACATTCTTCCTCTGTCTCTTGTCCCAAGTCCATCGTCTAGGAGGTGGTCCAATGGTAGGAGGCAGTCTGGCCGGTCACACCCTGGACTGCCATTTGCCAGGACATCTACAAGGAACTTAATAGGCTTTCCCCCAGTCACCATGGGGCGCAACAAAATGGAGCTCCAGCCCCATTAATCTTCCCTGAGTTGGAGGATGGGGTGCCCCTCTTTTTTCTTCCGCTGTGGACATTTGTTTTTCCAACGTTGCTTTTCCTTGCAATAAGCACAATGATCCTTTTCCAGCCTCTTTCTCTCTCATTGTCTCCTGTCTCCTCCCTTGGGCTTTCTATCATCTGCTTCCCTGGGGACTCCTATCATTGCCCTAGTCAGACTCTTATTCTGTTTATCTTCCATAGTACCATTATTATTGTGGACCTTTTGAGCAATCTCTAACGACTGTGATCTATTCATGCCCTCAAATCCTTCTAGTTTCTGTAATTTCCTTCTAATGTCTGGGGCCATCTGCATGGCAAAGGCAATATTTATGGCCCACTGGTTTTCTGGGGCATTGGGGTCTAACGGAGTGAAGAGGTACTCCAGGAAGTGCTCCAGGAACCCAGTGGACAGTTCTTGAGGTTCCTGAATCACCTTGCTTACCTTAGAAAGATTTGTGGGTCTCCTGGCAGCTACCCTTATTCTTACCAAAAGGACTTGGTGAAAGTTGCCCAGATTCCCCTTATCTCTGTCAATACTGGGATCCCAGTCAGGTCTCTCAGAGAAGATAGACTCTATAAGGGCTTCACTGTTGGGAAGAGACGCTGATCCAGGCCCAAAAGCTGTCTTTTTGCTCTCTAATTTGATCCAGTCTTGTTCTTCCGCCATGAGAGTGGCCAGGAGCTGCTGACAATCATCCCAAGTGGGCTGGTGAGTATAAAAGACAGTCTCAAAGGAGACTAATGAGTGCCTGGGGTTTTTCAGAGAAAGGAAGATTTTGAGTTTTCCAATTATAAAGGTCACTGGTGAAAAAAGGGACATGGACCATAAACGGGTGTGGGTTACACTGGTGGGAGCCGGAGCTTACTACTGCTTCCAGTTGCCCTGGTCCCATGGGCAGGGCTTCCCTTAGGGGAAGGTTAGGTGCTGCCTCAGCCTCATCAAAGGCTTGTCTCACTTCCCCATTAGCAGAGCCACTTTGTGTGGAGGAGACTGGGTCTCCATCCAAGGCCCTTCCCGTTGGGCGGGAGTCAGCCAGGCACATAGGGCAGAGGGATGACACTCCCCTCTGGCAGAGTTGAGAGGATCGCAGGTGCTTTCACTTTTCCTCCCACCTCAGGTCAGACTAACAAAACGGGGTACTTAGAGAGAGATAAAAAGAGAGCACAGGGTTTAAGCCAGGGTGGAGGATTCAGAATCAGGGACAAACAGTCGATATAGGGAAATTGGTCAGGGTGCCCAGGGTCCCCAGTGACCACATTCCATACTGCGCAGGCCGTCTGGACATCCAGGGTCCCCTCACTGGGCCACTCCACATCGAAGGTCAGTCATTTGAGTTCACAGAATGTCTGGAGTTTCCCAGACAAGAAACAGATGTCACAGTCGGTATTGTTCGAGAAACCATTTCTAAAATGCTTATGCATGTAGCTCAGAGGAGTCTTAGGGCAACTCGCTCCCCAACCTATAGTGTCGTAGAACAAACAATAAACAAAACCAGCACAAATACAGGCAATGTCAAAACAAATGCCAGTTTTTAAGCCTGGATTACAGAAGGCCCATGGCATCTCACATGGTCCCCTGGATACCAGATTAGTGGCCACAGCTGGCCTCTCCTAAGTGTTGTCTACTGAGGGCGCCTCAGTCTGACTTACCTCCAGAGGTTTTCAAAACCTGGTAACTCTCTATGATCTTCAAAAAATCTTTTGGGTTGGGGTGTGAAAGACCATTGGAGCACCAGGGCATCAGGGGCCAGATTTCCCAGGGCCCTGGACCATCTCAGATGGTGCCTCCCCTAGGAGTCTGCCCAGACCCACTCTTCTCCTATCCTGGTCGGACACTTGAGATACCCCATAATCTGGGGTCTAAATCTCTGGAGATCTCATGGGGGCCTCCAAAAATGTTGTGAGGTGTCCCACCAGAGAAGACCACTCAGACAAAGTATAGCCAAAAGAAACTCTTCATTGCCGTCTGGAGACTACACTGGGCATTAGATCCTGAGTGCAGCAGGGCCAAACTTCTCTATTCCCACACTTTGAATCAACTGCCTCTAGTTTTCAGTTGCTGGGATCAGCTAGCTTTGTAACATGGCATAGGTATAGTCAGTCCTGAGGTGCCCCATCACACTACCTTGGGCTCCCTCAGTGATAAACTGTGACCCAGGAACGGTAAAATAAAATAAACCCTTTCCCCCTCAAGTTGGTATTGGTCAGAGTGTTTTATCACAGCAATTGAAGGCAAACTAGAACAGGCCTGGTCCTCAAGGTCACATCATTGGAAGTTGGTTATGTACAGTTGTAAACAGCAAGCAGCTTCTGCATCCAACCCACCTTGGGAGGAGGTACCTGTTCAGATGTCCACTTGTCACTATGCCCTAGACAGTATGGTCCACAGAGACCTACACAGCGCTTACATCAGCCATTATAATAATCCAGAGATGAGTGAAGACACTCAGGAGGGTGCAGGTTCTACGCAAACAAGTCATTTTACAGGACTGGCCTGCGCATGTCTGGATTTGGGTATCCGGAGACCCTTGAACCAACCTGAGGCTAGCAAGCAGTGACCACAGTGTGTTCATTATCTGCCTTCTGCTGTCAAAATGCAGGTGTCATGGGCATTTGTTTTGCCCCTGCCTAGCTCAGTATGTGGCACATGGTAGACCTTCAATAAATAAGTCTTGAATATGTCTTGAATAAAGACTTGGACATAAAGTGACAGTCGGTACTGTGGCGTCAGGGGAATAACGGACATGCTAGACAGTGGCATGGACCATTTAGATGCACTGCTTGGAGAAGTCTTCACTAAGAAGGTATTTAGCTGAGACCTGAATGAGGAGGAAGCCGTCATGCACAAGACTGAGAAAAACTCGTGCTAGGCAGAGGGACAGCACCCACAAAGGTCCTGAGGTAGGAACAGAGACAGAAAACACTCCTGTAGCTGGCATGTAGGGATGGAGGCATGCCTGATCTAAAACAGCAGGGATGACATACCTGTAGACAGCAGCAAGCAGCTCCCGTGAGCCTCTGAGGGCAGTAGCAGACACTGGAGTGTTGGCAGGCAGTGCATGATCTGATTTGTGTACGGAAGGGAGATTGCTCTGCCTTGTGTGGCAGATGGATTTTGTCAGGAAGGTAACACTCCATTAGAGTAGGTGGTGACCACAGTAGGTCACCAGCCCCAAGGTCACATAGACAAGGCTTCCAGCATCTGTCCAGGGCACCCACAATGCTCTGTCCTCTAGTGGGCTCTCAGGCTGACTCTGCAACCAGTTCTGCAGCAGAGCTGACAGGCTCCACTGGGGAGTAGGCCTGGCCTCTTCTCAGTTCAGGTGAGGACCAGGGATGATGGGGCCCAGGCAGGGGAGTGCAGCCTTCCATGCTAAGTCACTTCCAACATGTTTTTCAAGCATGCGTTTGCTTTTGTTCTGGCTCCTCCATAAGAGACACACTTTGGGATGTGTTTTGAAAAATATTCCATATGCTAATGGAATGTCACCATCTGCCAAAGAAGGCAGAGCTGTTTTTAAAGGAAAAACTATTACAGAAATGAGGTATTCGCAGAGGAGCACTAAAGAGCAGACTGTCGCTGACCTCAGGCTGACCTGGGCCGCCTGTGTTACCAAAAGGGGCAAGGAAAGTCTGAAGCCAATCTCACTCTCTTTCTCCTCCACCCCTCCCTCTATCCCTCTCCTTTCCCCTCCTCTTCTTAGAGACATGATGAAATTTCCTGAACCAAACCTCACAGCCCATTCTATAAACTGCTTTCACCCTTGGTGGAAAAGTCTCCACGGCCTCTTTTATCCCCTTGCTCCTGAGGTACAGACCTGGCCCTGGTCTGTGCATACAGATGGGGTGCAAGAACATTCCCAAGGAGCACAGGAGCTAGGGTGAGGAAGAGGCTCCTGGCTGTTGCCAGAGTGAGTCCTAGAAGGAGTGTGGGGCGGGATTAGGTGTGAGAACAGCAGCTATTGTTCCCCAGCAGACCCACAGCCTGCAGACAAGTCTGCAAAAGAGGGCATCCAGCAGCCCCACGGACACTTGCCCTTCAGCTGCCTACCACAGCTCACTCTTCTTTCTCCTAAATGTGGGGTGTTCCTCCAGGCACTGCTTTCAGAAGCCACAGTGCACCCCTCTAGTAGGCAGACCCCCTGGGCACCTCCATTGTCCAAACCCCAAAGCACCACCCCTCCACCCACCGAATATTCCTTTTTTATATCCACGAGATTGGATGCCCATGTGATGGGGTTCCCACCCAGGGCCTTTGCAGCGCCACACCCACACCAGAACACCTTGTCTTGGCTCACTGTGTATCTGGCTCCAACATCTGCACTAACCCTGTTCTGTGTCATCTCTTTGCAGCTCTTATATCATCAATCCACAAGTTTCAGAGCACTGGAGCAGGCACTGGGTACTATTCAGGAAAGTAAGCTGAGAGCAAGAACCGCGTGCCCCCTTTCTGTTACAGCTCCCCTGGTGGCAAACAGGAGTCACACACTAAATATGCGTGCCTCACCAGCCCCTTAGCCTCCCTCCAGGGGCGTCCTACAGTTCCTAGGTCCTTAATACCCTTCCAAGCTTCTCACCTATATCCTAATTCCAGACCGCAACATCTTTCTCCTGGATTGCAACAGTAGTCATCCTACCCACTGCTCTGGGACAGAGCCCAACACCTAAGCACCCTGCCCTGCCCTTGTACTCCATCATGCCCTGAGCACTGGCCCAGGCACACCACACATAATATTACTGATGAAGAACACACTCCAAAGGATAGCAAGGGACAAGAGATGGGCAGAGGGTCTATTGTGTTTAGAGACCACACAGCCTGTGCACTGGTTCCTTGGGGGGCTCTGCTGGCATCATGGTGCCCACAGAGCATTGACAGGGAGATCAAAGGGCCACCTGCAGAAAGGCCAGCTGTGGTCAACAAGATGGACCAGAAGCAAATCTAAGCCAAGCTGCTTGCTAACAGGAGACTAGAGCCTCAATTTCTCCAGCCACACAGCAGCAATAACTCACAATGTAGTTTTGGTAAAAACCAGAGAGTGCATTCAGCCCTTCCATCAGTTCTGTCCACCAAGAGGGAGTTGTTTATATTCCTGCTGCTCCTGTAGCTGCTGTTACCCACCCCAGCCCCATGACCTGCACAGCACAGAAGACTCAAAAGCATTCATCTGCTCTGCAGAGGACACTACATCCTGACAACTTGATGGATTTCCCAGAGATACACCCCGAGGAAATGGCAGGCTGCAATGCCTTGAGGTAGAATGGTCTTCGGAACAGAGTGAGCAGGAATGACAGTGCTCCAGCTCCCTCCTCCGCCCTGAGCTCAGGCCCTGCCTACAAACACAGAGCACTATGGGGACAGTCCTCATTGGGGACCATAACATCCCTGAGTCAGCACCCATGCCCTCATAGCATCCCCAGACTCCCTCTGCCCAGCCTGTTCCTTTCTCTGGACTGAGCACATTGTCAGCTGTTTTAATACCACCCATGAAGTTACCAGGCACCATACTCTCTAAAGATCATGTCATTTAGGTTATACTAGTTAATCCCCACAGCAATATTAAAATACTACCTTTGCTTAGTTATGAAAACTGAGGTTCAAAGCAACAATGCCCTTGCCTTGGAGCTCCACTCCTAGGGGTCTCTGAATCCCAAAGCTGTCCTTTCCTCTGCTAGCTGCTAGTCAAGTGGCCCTTGCAGAATGGTCTCCAACAAGGCCCAAAAATGGTGGTATCTGTTGGGATTTGTGAGTACAATACAGCCCATAAGAGAAGTCAGATGCTATGGAGGGTGATGAGGAAGGGCCGAGGGGCCTTCACTTGTCCTCATTGGGGCCTCCCCAGGATGGCAGGCTCCACTATTCCTAAAGCCAGCACCATTACAGACCAACCCTAGGTCTTCCAAGTTCAGTATTCTCCCAGGCCAACCCTGAGCAATAAAACCAAACAGGTACCTAGAGCCAGGATTAGTGGGTGTGTGGCGACAAACAAGGAAGCCATGGGACAATTCCATTCACTGGACATACCCAGCTTACCCAGAATGCACTAGGGAAAGTTCCTTCTGGCCTGTCCTTAGCACACAGGGGCTCTTCCCCAGGGTAGTGGGGTATGTCTGTGATCCCAGCATTTGGAAGGCACAGACAGGACTTCTCAAGAGTTCAAGGCCAGTTTGGCCTAGAGTACAACCATTGAAAAACAAACTAAAAAATTCAAGGTCCCAATACTGTACCCTCAAGCAGATGAACACCCTGAGAGCCATATGCTCCATTACTGCACAGAACCTCACCAAGTGCCCAGCGGGCACTAGACCCAGCTTAAGGCAAGGTGCCTACAGGAGTCGGAAGACCTCTGAGCTCTGCAAAGACGAGCTACCAATCACTTGATGAAAGACCACACCCAGGTGTGGTGGGCACTCAGAAGGCAGAAGTAGGTGGATCTCTAAGTATGAGGCCAGCCTGGTCTCAAAAAAGAAAACAACCAAACAACACAAAAACCCCATGAACATGCTGAGTAACCACTGTATCTAATCACCCTGCCATGAGGCATATCGTGTAACCTGTCCCTTTCCTGGGGACCTCTTCATGTCACACAACTCCCAGCAGGTCACTAAATTCAAGCTGCTGGCAGATTCCTTTTTAAAAATTACTCGCACACCTGTAGTCCCAGCACTTGGGAGGCAGAGGCAGGTGGATCTCTATGAGCTCGAGGCCTGCCTGGTCTTCATAGTTCCAGGCCAGCTGGGGCTACAGGGAGACCCTGTCTCAAAACAACCAAAAAAATTGTCAACTTCTGTTAAGTTGGGTGTTTATATAATCTAGTTTCCCATGTTTTCTTGAAAACTTAAGAGCCAGTGTTACTGCTGTGCATCAGAGCTGGGTATGTGCCCTCCTGATGAATCTGTGAAATAGGGCAGTGAAGATCCCAACAGGGATTGCCAGGCACAACTAATTGGGAAGAGGATCATCAAACAGACCCGTTCAAATCTTGTTAGACAACAAATAGGCTGAAATGGCACAGCAGCCTCTAGCCTAATGGCAGCCAAGGAATACTACAGGCCTCTGAGCAGTCCTGGCACAGGGATGCCTGCAACATTCACCTTGAAGGAAAGAGTAGTTACCAGTGATGGAAGAAGATTGGATTGGGGACGGGGACGGGGACGGGGACGGGGACGGGGACGGGGATGGGATGGGATGGGATGGGATGGGATGGGATGGGATGGGATGGGAGAAGTGAGGATTCAGCCTTTTCCCCATAAGCCATGCTGGAACTGCATCCATCCCTAAGGATAGAATGCTAATCCTAAGGATTAGCACAAACCACCATGGGGGACAGTTTGCTGTATTTAGCAGGGGTAGACACACCTACCTGTGAAGAAGGGAAATGCAAGAAACAGCAGAATACTAAGGGAATGGTCTAGAAGAGGAAAACGTAGGTTGCATGAAGTACAGCCCTGCATAGTGTCAGTCAGTTTAGAGCAGGCAGCACCCAGCATACATACTGGGCCAGGGACAGAATCACTTTTGTTTTCTTTTATAGTTTGTATATTGGTTTTCTTAACCATGTGTATATTTAAATACAGCTTTTACAAGAAAAATGGGTGGCGACAATTGCATCAAAATACTCCAAAAAACTCCGTTACCAAATTTGGCTGATGGGCAGAGCCAGATACCTAAGATGTCAGCTACTGCTCGAAACCTGGGGACTCACAGGCAGGAGCTGGTCTGCTTTAGGGTTCAGTCGGTGGCAAGCTTGCTTCCCGCACCTGCAGCTCGGGCTCTGAGCCCTTTCAAAGATGAGCGGCCTTTCACCTGAAAGCACCTGGGACACTTCAGAGGCCATGTTCCCATTTTTACAGAACTAGTGAAGTAAGCAAGCGCAAGTGAGAAGCAGATGCACTAGGACAAGCTCCAAGGGAGGGACTCCTGGGGCTAAAGTCAGCCTTCCCAGGAAAGCCCAGGTGGAGGAACCTGCAGCCTCCTCACAGCCCCAAACACTTCCTTCAACTTCACTTTACAGAACAGGCCATGTTCCTTTTTTTTTCTTTTTGGTCTTTTTAAGACAGGGTCTCCCTGTAGCCCCAGCTGGTCTAGAACTCACAGAGATCCACCTGCCTCTGCCTCCCAAGTGCTGAGATTAAAGGCGTGCACTACCACTCCCAGCTAGAACAGGCCATTTTCAAAACTCACAATCTTTTTTAATGAATATCACCAGTTCCTGAGAGCACATAATAGATTTTCTGAAAAACTTAACAAACAGCAGAGTATTGCAACACTTTATTAAGAGTATTGGCTTTGAATTAGTAGCTGAAGTAACAATTGCATAAAGCCAGGTTAGGTGTACTGCATAATACTCATACTTCATTTATTGACATTACTTAGCAATTTATTGGACAAAGGTCAAACTTGTTTTTTATTAAGCACATTCCACAGTACAAAGCCGTAATAATATCTGTACAATTTAACAGTTCCAATAGCTGTTCAGACACAAATTTATTTCAAACAGATAATTGGCAAACATAATTAATTACAAGTTAGAATTACACTATCCCAGTGCTTTAACACATTAATATAGCAGTAATTTACAGTTGCTCAATTATGGTTAGCAAAATAAAGTCCAGAGTACGTGGAGAATTACTTTTGTAATCCCCACGAGTTGGAACTCCTCAGGTGCCAAAGTCCCCTGCTATAATTCAGTAGGCACAATTCAAAGGTTGTGTGCATATTCAAAGGCCATGATTTCCCACGGAGCCAGAGGAATTTCTATATTAAACATGCAAAAACAACAGAAAAATCCAATGGTTCAGAATTCCCCTCCTTCCCGCCCCTCCCTTCCACTGGGCGCTCCTGCCAGGTGGGTGATCAGCTGTGAGGTGGAGTGGCCGAAGCTGAGGGACAGTCACCACCACTGTCAAGTTCCCACCCTCCTTATGGACAGAACTCTACTTTCTTTACACTATGAGACTCCACCTCTCAGAAACAGAATTTAGAAGCATGTAAGAAGGATATATCAAAAAAATAAAAAGTAAAAAGCAAAGCCAACCCAGTAAACAGATCACCCCCCCCCACATTGATCCCAGGGTGTTTCAAGCCAAGGACAGGCAGGGCCGAGTCCTCTTTAGTCGTAGACTATGCTTCCATGGGAAGAGGCTTCATCACAGGGAGGGCTTGGTCCTCTAAATGGTACTGACATTCCTTGATCTTTGGAAACAAATCAAAATCTAATATTGGAAGAGGGAATCTGGTGCCAACCAGTATCCTGTCCATGCACCACTCCCAATGGGGGGCTTTGAGAACCACAGTAATGGGTGACACTGGAGCTGACAGGGATGGGATTCTGACCTGAGGCTGTGCTCCATACAGGAGAGAGAGCCTGACCCTCAGAGTGAGCTCTGAACAGCTGACCAGCTCCGCAGGCTCCAACTCACCAGCAGCCCCCAACACCTCACCAGAGCGCAGGAGCCCAGGGTCAAGGAGTCCCGTCAACAGGACCTTCTTCGCCCTGTTTCAGCATTTCTACCACACAGAAATCCAGCTTGGAGAGACAACTCAATGACCACCAAAAGAGGTGACCATTAGTTTTCGGGGAAGTGTTGGGGGAGACAGGGGACAGGGACGGGACTCATGAGGAAAAGATCAGCGACGCAGAGACTGTGAAGGTACCTGTCCACTGCAAATGCTGTACAACAAATAAAACGTGTTAAACTCCTGGTTACATCTTCAAACAAGATTCCCATTAAAAATACACACAATACACACAATGACAGCAACAAAATAAAACCCCGAATGAATACTGCAGGTTTCTAGGTAATCACAGCAACCTTGGAGTCAGGTTCTTGGGCCCACCTGTGGCTAGGTGCGAACACACTCATATTAGTGTCTCAGACACAGGGGGCCCGGTTCCGGCAACCTTGAGCTTGAATTGTTATGTACATTATATCTACATGCGGAAACAGTATTTTAAATTAGGAGGCAAGCACGTGGATAAAGGTGTTACTCTATCAAATATTGAGGAATGGTGGGGGAACAGAGAACAATTAATAAAAGAAAATAGCTATATTACCTGTGGAAAGATAATATAACTGGCTTATTCTTTAAATTAAAAGAAACCAGTACAGAAAGTGTAATCCAAAAATATTAAAACAATCCGGGAGATTTTCCCATTGTCCCACACATTCCTAACACAGGCAGAACTCAATAGTGTCTGAGAAGGTCTAAAGGGGATGCTGGCTTTTGAAGGAAAGCCCTGGACACTCTGGGTAGGTGTTTGGCACCCAACGTTTCACTGAAGAATGCTGTTTTTAGTATCAGACCAAAGTGCAAAGCAATATAAATTAGAGGCCAAGTCTTCTCTTGACGGTCGATTGCTTCTGCAGGACAGACAGCATGTGTTCCTTTTGTATGAACAATGTGCATTTGAAGCATTAGGGTTTGCACTGACAGGGAGGGAATGAGCTTCGTTCTACTTGAAGTGGTGAGCTAAGGTGCCCTTCTCCAAGTAGAGCCGGGCCAGCAGTGAGAAATGTCGGAGCTTGAAGAGTGAGGCTGCTTTGCATCTACCCAGCGTCTAGAACCAAGTCCAGCCCCAGAACTCAGCTATGAACGAACTCCCTTAGGCATGTGGTAGCCATGTAGCCAGTAGTTCAAGACCAGGAAACCCTGAAGAAGAAAGAAGAACGGGTTACTCTGGTTGGACATGACACACGGTTGTGTGTCTGCCCAGTCACAGACCACATACCCGTGCACACTCCACCTCTCCACACATGGCTGCTTCTCATATAATCATCAGAAACTGAACCGTAAGTTGTTTTGGGTTCTACAAACCAGGCCCCACATTCAATGACACCTCACAGCAGCCCTAAGAGTAATTATTATTCCAATTTCACAAATAACAGAACTAAGGGTCAAGAAAGCTGTGCTTAGTTCAAAGAATTAGCTGTTAAGTGACAGAGGGGGACTCAAAAGGAGACTGGCCCAAGAACCGCTGTTACTGAAGAGGATATTAAAGAGTCTACAAACACCAAAAATGCATGACATCAGACTTCAGCATAATCTTTTATGACATCAGGCACTCCTCTACAGTCTTCAATTGTCACTGTGAAAAAGTATGAAAAATAATTTTATTCCTTTCTAAAGAGAATATTAATCAGAAAAAATTTTTTAAATAATTTATAAAGGACAATATGGTGGTGGGGGAACTCAACGTGTCAGGAACCACTTAATGTTTCATATTCTGCCGACCATGGACTTGAAGCAGAAGCACTTGTTAATCACAATCTCCAAATGCATCCATGTATGTAGCTATGTCCACACATGCATCCCTAAAGCAGAATACTCAGGAGACAACACTAGGCATGATTCAAGCTGTCATTTTCTGTTCTAAATCAAAACAAAGTAAAAACTCAGATTATTCCATCATAACTGATGGGTCACAGCCTTCCAAACAATACGCTGAGCTACAGCACAGACCACCTAGAGGCATCTTCAGTCTATTTCTACGGAGATTAGCGACACCTTCTAAAATCATGTGCCTTCTAAAGGGAAACTTTCCCAAAGGCTGCCATCTTCATAAGCATCAAAACCTCTGAGCTTCTGCATGTCCTTTATCAGTCTTTTCTCAGAGCACTTGGAAATATGAACACAGCCTCCAAGTGGGCATGCCCAACACTGGCTGACTGGAGCTGTGATCCTCCTGGAAGAAGTGTGATCAGGGGCCCTGTGATCAGAGGCAGCAGCAGTCTTCAGATGCAAAGAAGTCTTTACAGACCAGACACTTCCAGCACCCCAAGCCAAGGGAACGAACAGCACTGGTTTTACGATGCTCAGAAGCAGGAGAAGAGCGACCATGTACGGCTGACAACCTGGCTTACTCAGAAAACTGAATATTATCCACCAATTAGGAATGATAATTTTTATGAATCTGACTATTGATACTTAACTTCACATGAAGTAGAGAGAAAAAAAGCATTTTAAAAGCACACAGTTACAAACTCTCATTTTAGAAGCCTGAAATGAATGAGACAGCGCCTCCTCCTTCCCCTCCCAAGAGCAAGCCTGGCCTATAGGAGCAAAGGAGCGAAGAGGTGAGCTGTAACCAGGACTTGCTTCTCTGGTTGATCTACTTTACTGACCTACTCACAATCATTGTAACCGGCATGTAGTAGGAAAATAATAAACTTTACACCACTACATGCAAACAGAAAAGTAGTGATTAAGGAAAAACCTACCACTACATTCCCTAACACAGCAATGCCCAATGGCATTTATAGGGGAGCGCTTTAAGTCAAAGCCACAATCATTGTGATAGTGTCTCTCTTTCTTTTTCAGGGAGGGGATGGGTGGCAGATTTTTATTTTGAGATAGAGTCTTACTAGGTAGCCCATCTAGCCTAGAACCTGCTATGTACACCAGACTGGCCTCAAATTCACAGAGATCTGCCTTCCTCTGCCTCTGCCTTGAAAAGTGCTGGGATTAAAAGTATGCCCCACTACACTTGACATAGTAGTGTTTTTGTTTTTTAATTTTAATTTTTTATTGAATTTTTATGTATTTCTCCTTTGGCACCCTCCCATAGCCCCCCACAATGAAGTTCACACATTGTCATTTGTAGTAAGGACTATTATTAAAGTTAGTGTCCCCAGATGTCCCTCAGTACAAGTTCATTCACTGGGGTTTAGTCAACCTATTTAGAGTCTCTCCCTTCAAGAAGATCAGCTCTTTCTCACCCAGCTGCCAATAATTCTTCCACTAAGGTCGGGGCTTGTTCATTTTCACAGTTCTGTGCTGGGTTTTTGAGCATGCTGACACCACTGCTGTAGGTCTGTAGAAGGGTCCCAGGCACCTTAGGACCATTTCTGTATAGTCATGCACCTCCTCCCCGACTCTTACAATCTTTCCACACCCTCTTCCGCAATGGTACCTGAGCCCTGGATGGGTGGGTGGACCTCAATATAGGAGTCCTGTCCAAGGTCCCGCACCCTGTAGGCTCTTATTCTCTGTGTTTGGCCATTTGTGTTCCTGGCCCTCTGTACAAGTATCTCTGCAATAGGATGAGTCCTTTGGGTATATGCCAAGGAGCGGTACTGGTCATATGGTCGATTCATTTTTGCTTTTTTTTTTTTAAGAGTTCTCCACACTGCTCTCCATAGGGGTTGCACGAGTTTGCAATTCTACCAGCAGTTGGTGAGTGTTCCCCTTTCTCCACATCCTCGCCAGCATTTGGTATCATTTGTTCTCTTGATCTTAGCCAGTCTGACGGGGGTAAGATGAAATCTTAACATGGTTTTAATTTGCATTTTCCTAATTACTAATGATGTTGAACACTTTTTTTACTTTTTTTTTTCTGTGTCTGTGTGCATTGCCTGCATGTAGGTAAGTGCACCCATGTCGTGCAATGCCTGCGGAGGTCAGAAGAGGCTGTCAGATCCCTTGGGACTGGAGCTATGGACAGCTGTTAGCTGCCACGTGGGTGCTGGGATTCAAACCCAGGTCTTCTGCAAGAATAACTCGTGTTCTTAACTGCTGAGCCATCTCTCCGGCCCACAATGTTGAACACTTTTAAAGATGCTTCTTAGCCATCTTTACTTCTTCCTTTGAGACCGTCGGTTTACATCTTTAGCCCGTCTTTTAATTGGGTCATTTGTTTTCCTGACTGTTTGAGTTCTTTATATACTCTGGATGTTAAACCTCTGTCAGAAGTGTCTCTGGTGAAGATTTTCTCCCACTCTGTGGGTTTCTCTTCACTTTCTTTTGCCATACAGAAACTTTTTTAGTTTAATGAGGTCCCACTGGTTGACTGTTAAACTTAATTTCTGAGCAACTGATGTCTGATTTAGAAAGTCCTTTCCTATACCTGTATCTTGTGGGTTACTGCCAATGTTTCCTAACTTTCAGAGTTTCCAGTTTCATATTGAGGTCTCTGATCCATTTGGAGTTGACTTTTGTGCAAGGTGAAAGGATCTAGTTTCATCTACAGTTGGAGATCCAGTTTTGCCAGTACCATTTGTTGAAGATGCTGACTTTCCTCTACTGTGTTCTTGGCAACTCTGTCAAATATCAGGTGACTGAAATTGTGTGTACCTAGGTTTGAGTCTTCAATGATGTCTCATTGATCTATGTGTCTATTTTTGTGCAGTACCGTGCTGTTTTTAAGACTATAGCTCTGTAATATACTTTGAGATCTGGTATAGTAATCCCCCCAGCATTGCTCTTTCTGCTCAGGGTTGCTCTAGCTATCACAAGTTGCTCTGGTTATCCCAGGTCTTTTGTGCTTCCAAATGAATTTAAAGATTTTTTTTTTTTTCTAATTCTGTTAAGTATGTCATAGGGATTTCTATTGGGATTGCACTGAATCTATATATTGCTTTTGGTAGGATGGTCATTTTCACAATATTAATTCTTCCCGTCCATAAGCATGGGAGGTCCTTCCATCTTCTGGTGTCCTCTTTCTTTAAATATTTAAAATTTAAAATTTTCATTAGAGATCTTTGATGTCTTTGATCAGGTTTATTCTGATGGTTTGGGTTTTTTTTTAAGGCTATTGTGAATAATAGTGTTTCCCTGTACTCCTTCTCCGATTGCTTGTTATTGGTATATAAAAAGGCTACTGATTTTTGTAGATTAATTTTGCAACCTGCCACTTAAGAAGTGATCAGTTCTAGGAGTTTTCTGGTGGAATTTTGGGGATCTCTTATTCATAGTATCATATGATCTGCAAAAAGGGGTAATTTGATCTCTTCTCTTTTCTAATTAGTATTCCTTAATTTCTTTCTCTTGTTTTATTGCTCTAGCAAGATCCAGTTCCAGGGGAATCTGAAGCCCTCGTCTGACCTCCATGGCATTGCATGACATGGGTGCACTTACATACATGCAGGCAATACACTCATACACATAAAATAAAAATAATAATAGGGGCTGGAGAGATGGCTCAGCAGTTAAGAACACTGGCTGTTCTTGCAGAAGACCCGGGTTCGAATCCCAGTACCCACATGGCAGCTAACAAGTGTCCATAACTCCAGTTCCAGGGGATCCAACTACCTCTTCTGATCTCTGCTGGCACTGCACAACATGGGTGCACTCACCTACATGCAGACAATACACGTATACACATAAAATGAAAATATTTTTAAATAAATAAATAATAAAAATAAAAAAATATTTTAAAAAAAAGGAATGAAGGTAGTGGACATCCTTGCTGCATTCTGATTTTAATGGGAACACATCCAGGTTTTTTTCCATTCTGGATGATGTTGGCTGTGGGTTTCTTGTATATAGCTTTAATTATGTTGTGGTATGTTCCCTCCAGTCTAATTCTCTTTAGGACTTTTACGATGAATGAATGCTGAATTGAGTCAAAGGTCTTTTCTGCATATACTGAGATGACCATGTGGTTTTTGTCTTTAGGTCCGTTTATATGATTTATGACATTTACTGACTTGTGTATACTGAACCACCCCTGAATCTCTGGAATAAAGCCTACTTGATCATGGTGAATGAACTTTTTGATGTATGTCTGTATGCAGTTTCCAAGTATTTTGTTGAGAATTTTGGCATCTATGTTCATTAAGGATATGGGTCTATAGTTTTCTTTTTCGATTGTGTCTTTACCTGGTTTGAGTATTAGAATGATGCTGGAATTTGGGAGTTCTCCCTCTGTTTCTCTTTTTGAA
This sequence comes from Nannospalax galili, assembly GCF_000622305.1. Lineage (NCBI taxonomy): Eukaryota > Metazoa > Chordata > Mammalia > Rodentia > Spalacidae > Nannospalax > Nannospalax galili. The sequence continues at coordinate 2,036,046 of NW_008353596.1, forward strand.
TAATTTAAGTAGTATATTGGCTGGAGATCTTCTTTAAATGTCTGGTAGAATTCTTTAAATCCATCCGGGAGGTTTTGTATTACTGTTTCAATTTCCTTTTATGTTATGGGTCTGTTTAAACTGTTGATCTCTTTTCGGTTTAACTTTGGTGGTTCCCATGATTTTAGATATCCATTCATTTCTTTTAGGTTTTCAAATTCAAGAGAGAACAGGTTTTTAAAGTATTCCCTTATAATGTTCTGGATCTTTTGGATGTCTGTTGTGATGTTTCCCCTTTCACCTTTGATTTTGTTGATTTGGATTTGCTCTTTCTTTCGGTTAACTGGACTAAGGGTCTGTCTATCTTGTTTAGCTTTTCAAAGAACCAGCTCTTAGCTTCATTGATTCCTTGTATTGTTATTTTTTGTTTTGTTTTTATTTCATTAATTTCTGCTCTAATTTTTCTTATTTCTTCTCTTCTCCTGGGTTTGGGTTTCATTTGTTCTTGCCTTTCCAGAGTCTTCAGTTCAATGTTAAGTCATTTACTTGTGCTCTTTCTGATTTTTTAATGCAGGCATTTAGAGCTACAAACTTCCCTCTCAGGACTGTTTTTCAAGTGTCCCTGAGGTTTTGTTGTGTTGTATTTTCCTTTTCATTGAATTCCAGGAATGCTTTTCTTTCTTAATTTCTCCTTTGACCCACTCATCATTCAGGAGTGGTGTTGTTTAATCTCCATGAGTACATGTAGTTCCTAGGGCTTCTTCTGGTGTTGATTTTAAGATTTATTACATTGTAGCCTGATAGAATGCATGGAATTATTTAAATTTTTTTTGTATTTGTCGAGGTTTGTTTTGTGCCCCAGTATGTGGTCAATCTTTGAGAAAGTTCCATAGGGTGCTGAATAGAAAGTGTATTCTTTGGTGCTTGGGTGGAATATTCAGTAGATGTCTGTTAAGTCCATTTGATGTATGGTATAGTTTAATTCAGACGCCTCTCTGTTTATTCTTTGTTCGGTTGACCTGCCTAATGGAGACAGTAGAGCACTGAAGTCCCGTTACTATTACCAAGTTGGGGTTAATCTGTGTCTTAAAATCTTGTAGTGTTGCTTTAGGAATTTGGGTGCACCAGTTTTATGACTGTAATATCTTCTTGGGTAATTGTTCCTTTGATCAGAATCAAACGACCCTCTTTATCTCTTCTGATTAATTTTAGTTTGAAGCCTATTTTGTCAAATATTAGAATTACAACCCGTTTGTTTCTTAGAGCCATTTGCTTGAAATATTCTTTTCCATCCTTTCACCTTAAGGTAGTGTCTGTCTTTGAAGGTGAGATGGGTTTCTTGCAGACAACAAAAAGATGGATTTTGTTTCTTAATCCATTCAACTAGCCTGTGTCTTTTGACTGGCGAGTTCAGTCCATTGATATTTAGTTATTACTGAAAGGTTTGTATTGGTTGCCATCATTTTGATTACTGTTTGCATTCTTTTTCTAATTTCACGTTTCCACAATTATATCTTCATTTAGTTTCTTTCTGTTGCCCCTGGGGTATAGTTGTTCCTTTCTCTGTTCTTTGTATTGCTTCAAGCATTCTTTGAAGGGCTGGTTTTGTGGACATGTATTTTTTCAGCCTATTTATGTCATGGAAGATTTTTCTTTCCCCTTCAACAATAATAGACAATTTTGCTGGGTAAAGTATTCTGAGCTGGCATCTATGGTCATTTAGAACTGGAAATACCTTGGTCCAGGCTCTTCTGGCTTTCATAGTTTGCATTGGTAAGCTAGCTATAATTATGATGGGTTTTCCTTTATATATGAGTTGTCTTTCTTTTGCAGCTTTCAGTATTCTCTCTGTTCTGTACATTTAGTGTTTTTACTATGATATGCCATGGGGAGTTTCTTTTCTGGTTCTGTCTGTCCAATGTTCTATGGGCTTCCTGTATTTATATGGGGATGTCTTTCCTTAATTTTGGGAAATTCTCTTCTACAATCCTGTTTAAGATCTGGTCAATACCATTAACCTGAGAGCGTCTTCTCCTTCCTCTATGCCTATGATATGTAGATTTGGTCTTTTCATGGTGTCCCACATTTCCTTCCTATCCCATTCCTGTGTGTGTGTGTGTGTGTGTGTGTGTGTGTGTGTGTGTGTGTTCATCATCTTTGCCTGAGCAATCCAATTCTCCACCTTGTTTTAAAATATTTTTAAAGATATTTTATTTATTACTTTTATTTTGTGTGTTATGCTTGCATGTGGGTAAGTGCACCGTGTCGTGCAATGCCCATGGAGGACAGAAGAGGCTGTTGGATCCCCTGGAACTGGAGTTACAGAGAGTTGTTAGCTGCCATGTAGGTGCTGGGATTCGAACCCTGGTCTTCTGCAAGAGCAGTCAGAGCTCTTAACTACTGAGCCATCTCTCCAGCCCCCTCAATTCTTCAACTTTATCCTCTAGTGTTGATATTCTGTTTTCCATTTCATTTATTCTATTGCTGAGGCTTTCTCCTGTTGTTTCAAGTTGGCTTACTGAGTTTTTCACTTCCTTCTTCATTTCAGCTTGAGTTTTATTCAATGTTTCATCTCTTTTGTGAACTCAGTCAGAAGTTTATCCTTATCCTCTTTTAGTTCTTTGGTTTGTTTATGTATTCTTTAAATTCACTGAATTTCTTGATCATGTTTATGACTGTTCTTTTAAATTCTGGTTATCTCTAGGGGGTTCTCCTTGTAGAACTCTTTCGTCTACAGGACTGGTAGAGTTTGGTGGGAACATGCTGTTTTGGTTTTCCATATTACTATTTTTCCATTGTGGCTTTGGCACGTGAATTTCTTTTGTTGTTTGTGATTCTGGTACGAAACTCAAACCTTCTTTTGTTGAGTTAAAGTCTGCTTCTGTTTGAATTATTGGTGTGCCTTGGTAGTTTTTTTTTATTGGGTATGTAAAGCTGGTTGGTTTCAGGTTCTCTCAGATTTTATTTTGGAGGGAACTAATGGCTTTGGATCAGCTACTCAGGAGCTCCCATTGAGACCCAAATCAGACTGCAGTCAGGTATACTCAGGTTTCCATCTAACATTTGGACCCCTACTAGCAGGCACTCACAACACAATTTGGGAAGTTCACTAAGGGGAGGCCCAATTTTGGCACTCTCAGGCAGTCTGCTGAGGTCTCAGCCCCTACTGTAGGGCAGAGAGGTCTAGCCCTGGGGATGTGGGAGGAGCCTCACATAATCCCAATTAGGGGGTTAGGCACAGTGAGATTTGGGGTAGCTCACCAAAAGGCGGAGGCCGAACCCAGGCACTCTTAGGAAGTCTGCTGAGTTCAGCATGGTAGTGTTTCTTATTACACATAAATCTTTAAGAGTATGGCATGGTAGTATTTTTTTCATGTGACAACAAAAGATTTTGGAAAAGAGCAATAGATTGTAAAGTTCATAGCCAAAACTGTCAATTCATTTTGAGGAAACAAACACTGGAGTTTTGTTGTGATTAGTTACAGGAACAACTACCTCACCAAAGTTAATAAGACTTTAAAAATTCGTAAATTTGACTTATAATCATAGATCACAACAAGATAAAAGGGGGTTACAAAGAAAGGGTCCGGAAGCAACATGAGCCTCCTTTCCACTACAGCCAAGAGCACAGAGTCCCTATTCCAACATGCAATGAAAGGGGAGCTGTTCTCAGGCAGGCAGGTGAGGTTCAAATCATCCCTGTGAAGGCGTACAGTGCCCCACAGCTTACCTGTCAGTATGCAGAAGAAAACAGCACAGAAGTCCTAGATCTTATTATGTATATGCTTCCTAATTAACGAGTGCAATGTTAAAAACACAAAAGAGTACATGAAGATTGCTCAATGATACTTCTACTCCCTAGTCTACTGATTCCAGAGGCCCAACAGCAGTTGGGGTTCCTCTCACTCTGTGTACACGTCTTATAGTTCCTTTTAGATGGAAAAACAAAAGCAAAGGAAAGATGCAGGTAAAGCAAAGCCCAGAGGGAAATGTATAGCTTTAAAGGTTCCCACTAGAAAAGTTAAGAATGGAATTTAGCAAAAACAGAGGTATAAGGGACTGGAGAGAAGGCTCAGCAGTCAAAAGTGTTTACTGTGCAATCATGAGGGCTGAAGTTTGGCTTCCAGCACCCACGTTAAGCCAAGTGTCCTGCTCATGCCTGTAACCCCAGCTCTGAGGGGGGAAATGGGGGTTGGAGTCGATGGCTGAGGCTTGCTGGCTTCCAGCCTAGCCAAGAAAATATAAGCCCCAGGTTCAGGGAAAGACCTGCCTCAAAGAAATAGGCAAAGATTGACAGGAGACAAAGATGCCTAATGCCCATTTCTGCCCTCCACCTTACACTTGCACACACCTGCATATACACACACAAATAAAATAATTCAATAAATCTTAAAAAGATATACAAGACTTCTCAGGGCTGAAGAGATGGCTCAGCAGTTGAGAACACTGACTGTCCTTGCAGAAGACCCGGGTTTGAATCCCAGCACCCACATGGCAGCTAATACCAGTCCAAAACTCCAGTTCCAGGGGATCTGACACCCTCTTCTGTCCTCCACAGGCACTGCATGACACGGGTGCACTTATCTACATGCAGGCAATACACACATACACATAAAATAAAAATAGTAAATATTTTTAAAAAGATATACAAGACTTCTATATTCAAAACTGCAAAACACTAATCAAGGTGAAGATCTAAGTGAGAATGAGATGACCACATTCATGGACTGGAAATTTGTTAAGCTGAAAATTCTCTCCCAAAAGACCAGGAGGGAGGACGTGTTTCTAGGAAACTCATTCCTCCTTCCCTGTATTTTCCATGGGCATCTGGGAGGGAAGGTTGGGAGGAGCAATCATTCCAGAGATCCTTATTTTCCTCCTCCTAAATCTCTACAATGTTATCTGAGGACTCCATTCAATAAATAGAAAATTTCTGCCGTGCAGATTTTTTTCAACAGACTTAATCTTCTTAGAGAAAGTGGCAAGAGAGAAGGTGATTATAGCTAGAGACACACATGGGAGGCCAGGGGCAGCAAACGTGTGAGTGGCTTACAGGTCACTGCTGACTGCCTCCCACACCCAGTCCATGGGGTCCCAGAGTCATTCTAAGACAGCACTCAGTCAGCACCACTGGTCAAACTGAAATAGTAGGACCACAGGCTTACTTTACATTCACTATTTATTTAGTGTGGGTGTATGGGCATGCACATGCCACAGCACAGCTCAAGTGTTGTCAGAGTTGGGCCTCTCCTTCCACCACATGGGTCCCAGGGATCAAACTCAGATTGCCAGGTGTGATGGCAAGTGCATTTCCCTGCTGAGTCATCTCGCTGGCCTACATCTGCCATTCTTGGATGCAGGCCACATGGGAATTATCAGTTCACATGTTGCAGGCCATTGAAGGCTCTGTTCCAACTAAATTCTGCCACTAAAGCACAAAAACAGGCACATGTGATATATAAATGTGGCTATGCTCCAATCAAACTGTACTTTATGGAGACTAACTGAAATTTTAATTTCATAATTTTCACATGGCATGAAAATAAATTTTTTCAATAACTATTTTTTGGCTTGTAGTAGCAGGGAAAAAAAAAAAAAAAAAAAAAAAAAAACCAAACTTGTTGCATTTGCTAGTGGTTCCACGAATCTTCTTTGATTTCTCAGCTTCTCAGGAGCATATTCACAGGACCCACATCACCATGTTAGCTGTAAGGACAGCTAACAACTGTCCTTACTCCAGTTTCAGGGGAACCGACGCCCTCTTCTGACCTCTATTGGCATTGCACGACATGGGTGCACTTACAAACATGCAGGCAATACACTCACACATAAAATAAAATTTAAAAAATAAAATATTTTTTAAAAATCTGGAAAGATGGCAACTTGGCGATTAGGTACCAAGGAGTCTCGATCTTTTCCATCCCTCAAATTTCACAATTCTGGGGCTAGAGAGAAGGCTCAGCAGTTATGAGTGCTTGCTGTTCTTCCGGAGGACTCAGGTTCCATTCCTAGCACCTATACTGCAGCCACAATTGTCTGTAACTCCAGTTCCAGGGGATCCAATGCCCTCTTCTGATCTCCATGGGCACCAGACACACACGGTATACATGCACACATGCAGGCTAAACACTCATACACATAAAATAAAATATTAAAATATTTTTTCACAATTCTGCACAAGGAATTTTTTATACTTTTACTATTTAATAAACAAGAAAATACATGATTTAAAAACTACTAAGAAGCAATGCTTTTATATACACAAGAATTTTTAAAGCCATCCACAGTACTAAGGACAGGTGATTATTAAGTCTACAAAGTATAATGTGCACAGATGCCAGCAGCCCTTCCGACTCCTCAAGTTAGGAACAGTGTTTCCAGTAGTTGTTGGTGTCTAGAATGCAGACAAGTCAATCTCTCATCTCCCAGACTGACAAAGTGGTCTGTCACACCCCAGCTCTACAACTAGAGCCCAGGACTTGTGCATCCAGCATGAAGACTGGCTTGGGGCTCTTAACAAATTGCACTGATTTACCATGTAGACTGACAATGGAGGGTGGACTGTGGTGGTGGGAAGAGGAGGAACTTGGACTGGGGTGGGTGGGGGTGGGGGGGGCTGTGAACTCAAGGACCAGAAAGAAAAAGTTAATTCTCATACTCCATAATCAAATCTGAAGAACTATCCTGGTGCTAAACTGCTATGATCAAGGAAATAATTTAGGAACAGCTTTTAAAACCAGCAATTACATCCATCACCTGTGAACATGAAAGCCCACAGTATATAGAACAACATATTGAGACTATCAAGACCTAACTGATCCATCTAATAGAGGCTTTAGCTCACACAACCCAGGCACATCAGTCACACGGTTCCTATAGGGAAGGTGAAGGCATTCACAGAGCTAAGAGCCAGATGGGCTGGGTGGACACTCACCTGTCGGGTGGGTGCAGACTGTTATCTGGAGATGTAAGTGTAGGTTCTGGAGGGAGAGCGTGTCTCACTCTGGGCACTGGGAGGCACATTTAAGAAATCCCAGATCAAAATAGTGTCATCATGGGAGCTGCTGATGATCTGAAACTCATCAAACTGCAGTCGAAACACACGTCCAGAATGTTCCTATGAAAAGAACAACTTGATCAGCAAACAAAATCATTATAACCCTCACATCTCACAAGCAGGGATTTGGCCCAAGCTGAAAGATGCCACTCATCTAAGCTTCCTGGATGATCTTCCAGCCACTGAGCTGCAACCTTTCCCTGGGCACAAATACTTTGCTTTCCCTTTTAAACACTGCATCCTACATTCTGACCCAGTAATGTATCAAAGAAGAAAAGTTATGTGACCACCTCACAAAGGCCACCAGAGAAGTAAATAGTACATAACAACTACTTACAATACACTGTAAAATCAGAATAAGACCAAGGAGTTGCTTAACATGACCAAGACTATCGATTTCAAACCAGTCAATATCACAATTCAGGGTGAAACATTGGAAGAATTCTCATTACAATCAAGAAAGCAGGATGGCCTCGCCACAGTTCTGCAGTTTAGTCAACCCAAGAAGTAAAGGAACAGGAATTAAAGATACAATTAAAGTTTTCAAGAAAAGTCCATCACTGTTTTCAGCTGTCTCCTCAAAAAGTTCAACAGAGTCAGTCATGGTATTAGAAATAAACAGTTTTAAAAGATTCAAATGATTCATATATAAAAATATATTATTTCTCAGAAACAAGTATTTAGTTTTAAAGCAATCAAGAAATTTTGCCACCTGCATTGTCGTGGATTGATCTGGAAGATGTTGCAGTGAGACAAGCCAGGCATAGGAACACAAATGATCTCACAGATGTGTAAAACCTAAAAGTCAGTCTCACAGAAATGAGGTAGGAGGAAACTACTGGGGGTGGGACAGGGAGGGCTGGGCGGAGAGAAAGATGGAAAACGGGGAATGCTATCAAAATGTACAAAGCTTCAGTCAGACTGCAGGAATTCCTGTCAACTGTCTGTCACACTGCTGTGACCAAAGTAAACAGCAATATGCTGTATACTTCAGATTTGCTAAAATAGCTGTGTTGTGTTGTGAGACAGGGTCTCGTGTATTCCAGGCTGGCCTCAAACTCACTATGTAACCACAGATGACTTTGTATTTCCGATTCTCCTGCCTTTACCTCCCAAGTGCTGGGATTACAGGTCTGTATTACCACACTTAAGTTTAAAAAACAAATTTTTAATATTTCTATCAAAAAGAAATGAAAAATTGATGGCTTCATTAATTATGACTTTTCCATAAGTTATACAGATCAAAATACCACACTGTACTCTAAGAACACACAGTTAAATTTTTTTAATTAGATAAAAGCTCCCAAATACTTTAGACATTTTTGGCCTTTGGAACGGAGTATGTTGCTAAGAGGCCCAAGGACATTGTAACTTTTAGCCAAGAAACTGGCTCCTCTTCTTTGGGGTCTTTTTACCCTAACTGCCTAGCCAGTTCCTACCTCTTATTCTTACCACGCCATAAAGGGGTTACCCAACTTGCAGATAGGGTTACCTCTTCAGAGGGGGGACTGTTAGAGCAGCAAAAAGTCCCACAAAAAAGAAAAGAAGAAAGAGTATATGAAGTTATCAGAAAAAAGTGATGGGGAGATAGGGGAGGAGTTGGAGGGGAGGGAGTGGGCATGGATTTGATCAAAACACCTTATATGCATGTATGAAATTCTCAATAAAGTACTAAAAAAAAATTTTTTTTTGGTCTTTTTGAGACAGGGTCTCCCTGTAGCCCCAGCTATCCTGGAATTCACTATGTAGACCAGGCTGGCCTTGGACTCACTGCCTCCCAAGTGCTGGGATTAAAGGCGTGCGCCACCACGCCCAGCCCCTAAAAAAAAATTTTTTTTAATTAAAGTAATTCTGCCAGGCATGGTGACACATGCCTTTAATCCCAGCACTCAGAAGGCAGAGGCAGGCAGATCTTTGTGAGTTCAAGGCCAGCTTGGTCTACATAGTGAGTTCCAGGCCAGCTGGAGCTACAGGGAGACCCTGTCTCAAAAAGACCAAAAAAAAAAATAAATAAATAAAATAAAATAAAATAAAAATAAGGTATTTCTATGTGCCAAATAATCCATACAGTAGAGACTGAGGGGAAATTTCACTTTAACAGTATACAAGGTGCAGAGTTCTAAGAACCTACCACAGTCACAGATTCAACACGACAAAGAATCCCCCAAGCCTAGAGGAGGGAAGGCAGTGTGATCCATGAGGACATCAGTCCACTCACAGAGGAAGAAGCTGATGCAAATGCCTAGTAGCTTGTAGTAATGTAAAGAGCTGGTATTCTCTGGTTCTGGACAGCCAAAGTTAACCATGAATCTCTCTGAAGGCATACAGCTTTACTGTGATCCACCTAAGCAGGGCTATATGCAGATGGCCACCCTACAGCACAGGGTACCCCTCTCTACCCCAACAGATCACATACCACCAAGGTGCGTAAACACAATGTGCTCGCTGGGGCTCGAGGGTCAAGAGCAGCTTGCAAGTCCCAGACTTTAATTTTCCTACAAAGGAAAAATGAGACAGGGATTAGGAGAGACATTATCATTGTCCATTGTCAAGCAATCCGTGGAAGAGGGGTGCACTTGAAATGTCTATGACAAAATCCAGCGAGCAACATGAGCGTATAAGTTTTTGAACCAATTATATGTGATTTTGGGAAAAGGACCTAAATTTTCTCAGAATTCTTAAAACTCTAAAGGTTGTTTTTTTTTTTTAATTTTTGGTCTTTTTGAGACAAGGTCTCCCTAGAGCCCCAGCTGGCCTGGCACTCACTACGTAGATCAGGCTGACCTCAATCTTACAGAGATCCACCTGCCCCTGCCTCCTGAGACAGGGCTGGGAAGAAATATTATTTAGGGAGATAAATAAGGAGAAAGACTTGGTTATCTAAATTCAAATCATTAGGAATGCCACCAAATTGATTAGTTGTGGTACTGAGTGTAAAATTCCAAGGATACTTTTCTCCAAATGAATTAAATGCCTACAAGTCAGTAATGTGGGTGGAAGGAGGCTACCTGCCCCATTTGTGATGCGTACATAATTCTCAATAGCCCATAGTTGTGATTTGCTCATTTAGAACAAGAGAAGAAAAGAAGAATCTACTACTGAATTCATCAGGGGAAGGAAAAGTCTGGTCTACTTATGATTAAGGCAAAGAACTGAATTCCCCACAGCTAAGCTACTCCTCATGTTGATTTATTCTACCTGTGTGTGAACTTATGTGCATATAGGTGTGTGCATGCAGGCATGTGCTTTGTGTGATGGTCAGAGGATAATTTCTGGAGTCAGTTCTCTCCTTCTACTGTGGGTCTGAAGATCAAACTCAGGTTGCAGGCTTACACAGCAAGCTCCTCTACCCATGGAGCCATCCTACTGGCCCTGCTCCTTACTTACAATGATGGTTAGAATACGGACTTAGGAACTAGAGTGCCTTGGCTGCCCTGTGATTTGAGGCAGGCTTTATTTCATCTTTCTGGTGTGAATGTCCTTACCTGATCAACTGTTGTTAACAGACCTTTCTTACACAGAACCCAGCTCAAATGGAGCTGTTTAACATACTACGCTTCTTTTCTTAACATGGTTATAACAGCACATGTGAAAATCGTAAACACGTACCCATCATAGGCACCACTGACAATCCTCTTGTTGTCAAACCGGATGCATCGGACCAATTCTTCATGCCCCTCTAGGACTCTTAAACAGGCACCACATTCGATATCCCATAGCCTTGAACGAAAAACAGACATCTATGAAACAAGCTCTCAACTCACTCTATCCTTAAGCTGTTGACATCTGTTGCATGACTTTTCATTCTCTTTGAATTCCACATTTCTATCTCGCCCCTGGCTCATATCACAGATAGGTATGTCCATTTAAACTAGCTGTGATTTTAGCACTAATTTAGGAGGAAGCCTTACCTTCTGTTGTATTTTGTTTTATACAGTTTGAAAGTTTAAAAAAATCATGTGCATTTTCTATTTAAATCGAATCTTCAATTATGTTTAGTCCCTGACAATTCTCTCAATGTCTCAGTTGACGAATCTACATAACCCAGTTAATGGTCTGGGAAAAGTTCTTCCGGGGGAGACAGGAACTTTGGGCAGTAAAGGGGAAAAGCATGTTCAGGGAAGGAGGATGGTGAGGAGCCCAGAGAACCCATGTACACAGCCAGGGGGTCCATCCCAAGCTCCCTGAGGCATGGTGGTCTTCTAATCCTGGTGAAGCTTAGCTACGCCTTGTTTGTACCAGACAAATACTAGGGTTGATCAGGCCCTGAGGTCTGAGTGGGGGACTCACTGGGGGTAATAAATAATCTTAGAATACTAACACATCGACTACATCCAGCCTTTCCTCTGCATATGACTTACAGGCTATGGATTCATAGGTACTCTAATTCTGAAGTTAGAGCTATTTTTTCTTTTTTTGTTTTCTATTGTGATTGATTTTTACACATTTGAAAAATAATCACAGAAAACTAACAAAACAAGGTGAGCAAATTCCTGCGCTCCAGGCTTTTTCCTAAACCTCCACCTCCCCTGCTGCAGCTGATGCTGCTCAAAATACTTCCTTTCAGCTGTGATACAGTATCCGCTGTGAACTGAGCCTCCCTATTCTGCTGTGATGCTGCTCAAGATACTTCCTTTCAGCTGTGATATAGTACCTGCTGTGGCCTGAGCCTCCCCAGCTCCTGTGTAGCAAGCACAGGACCCAGAAGTCTGAAGGTCACACTCAAGCCATTCAGCAAGGCCAGTTCTTCCTTTGGGATACGACTTTCTGCATATGTTCCTCGAGCATCTGTTCCTCGAGTCCTTCTATAACTGCTGATGCTGTTCTACTTCTTCCTACAGCTTTAGATAATACAGCCACAGCAGAGTGGAAACCGATAGGGTGCAGGACAGGCCCTGGGATTCAGGCTCTGGAAGGCACTCAAGGCAAGCTGCCCTTGCTGGCCAGGTGGTCTCCCTGCTGTACCAATGCTAATACTTTCTTTTTTTTTTATTTTTTTTTATTATTATTTTTATTTTATGTGCATACGTGTATTGCCTGCATGTAGGTAAGTGCACCTGTGTTGTGCAATGCCCCCGGAGGTCAGAAGAGGCTGTCAGATCCCCTGGAACTGGAGTTACGGACAGTTGTTAGCTGCCATGTGGGTGCTGGGATTTGAACCCAGGTCTTCTGCAAGAACAGCCAGCGTTCTTAACCGCTGAGTCATCTCTCCAGCCCCGCTAATACTTTCTTATCAGAGGCATTCCACTTATTCTGAGTTCTCTGAGCCTGGGATGGAAGATGAATCAACAAGAAAATGAAGTAAGGTTGCTCTGTCAGCACACCAATTTCTACCCACCTGATAGTATTATCTGATGATCCACTAACAACCAGTCGATCCCGGTACTGGAGACAGGCAATGCCTCGCTTGTGCCCATTGAGAGTACGAACAAATTCACAGGTGCTGGTGCTCCAGACCTGTAGGAGGAACAGCGGTGCTTTTAAGAATGAGCACAGGAAGGTCCTCTTACGAAACCTTCTAGAGAGACAGAGAGAGAGAGAGCTGGGCATGCTGTACGCCTGTAATCCAGGGGGCTGAGGCAGGGGTGATAAAGACAGCTTAGGCCACATTGCAAGACCCTGGGGGCACTTCCAAGAATGATCCTGAATGCATGACCATAAAAACGCACTCTTCTGCCTTAACAATGGAACTGGAGTAGAAACTGGACAGCATGAAATTTTCTTGGCTGCAGAATAAAACTGGAGTGAAATACAGAGAGAGAAGAGTTGGGAGTTTCCAAACTTTGAAGACCTTCACAAAGCCAACATCTCCTGGACAGTTCGGCCATTTATTTGTATGAAGGACAGTCTGAGCCAGATTTTATGTTTTCATGCCAATTAACAAAACAATATACTTGAAGTGAAAACTCTTCACCTTCCTTAGCCTCTTCTTTCCAGTAGTTTCTCGAATAGCTCCATTTATTTTGCCATATCCTCCTAATATTACATATGTGATATAAGAATCCCCTCTTGTAAATTTATCTGTAAGACTCAGATGCTCATAGGCACGTTTAAAACCAAATGGTAGCCGGAGTCCCTGGATTACTGTACCAGCTACATTGGAGTTGAATGGGATGAGCAGATATTTCTATGCCTATCCCCTCTCCCCACACCAAATGGAGCTGGACCCCTACCCTTAAGTCATATATGAAAACTGAATTCAAAAAAGATCAAAGATCTTAACAGAAAAACTAAAGTTATACAACCCTTAGAAGGAACACAGGAGAACAAAGCAGCAAACCTCTGGGGTTGGGCAATGGTTTCTTAGACATTAAATCAAAAGCACAAATGATAGAAGAAAATTAATTGATAAGCTGGATATCACCAAAATTAAAATTACTTGCTGGGTATGGTGGCACACGCCTTTAATTCCAGCACTCAGGAGGCAGAAAAAGGTAGATCTCTGTGAGATCAAGGCCAGCTTGTCTCCATAGCAAGTTCAGGTCAGCTTGGGGCTACACGGAAACTACCTACCACAAAATAAAAAGATATCCCAATGAATGGGAGAGAGATCATACATTTTAATAAGGGACTTAGCTCTACAATATATATACAGAAGGGTGTCTTACCCCACCCCAAGAAACACAAAACCCAAAAAGCTAGGCACCATCATACATGCCTTTAATCCTAGCACTTAGGAGGCAGAGGCAGGCAAATCTCTGTGAGATGGAGGCCAGCCTGGTCTACCTAACAAGTTCTAGGCCAGCTGGGGAACAGGGAGACCCTGACTCAAACCAACCCTCTCCCCAAAAAAACAAAGCAAAACAAAACAAAAACCCTTTACAACTCAACCATAAAAAGAAAACTACCCAATTTTTTAAATGGGCATAAGATTTAAATACATTTTTCCAAGGTGGGTATATAGTGAACATTTGGCCAAGCCAAAATGTTCAATATTACTAGTCAATATTGAATGCAAAACAAAACCTGAGGTACTCCTGCATACCCACTATGATAGCTATGTAGAAAAGGAGACAGTAACGGGTTGGGAACGATGTGGAGCAATCACAGACTGATACTATTACAGAATTGTTTTGAAACTACGCCTAAACCTCTTTGACCTCCTGGTCTTGTACTAACTGGTGCGAGTGTGTTAACATAGCCTAGTCCTGCTTATTCAGTTTCCAGAATTACCTGCAGTTTGACGCAACACACCCTGTGATTTGTGGGGCAAGTACAAGAATGCTGTTTAGTGCTGGTCATTAGAAAGTTCTTAGAGCCAGCACAAAGCCTCGGCCTGGCAGGAATGTAATGTGGGGCAGCCATTTTGGAAACCAGTTTGGTGGTTCCCCATGATGTTAATCATTCAAGAAAGCTGCAATGAACATGCAAAGACTTGTACAACACAAATGTTCATAGCAGTGTCATTATAATAGCCAGAAAAGGGACAAAAGTCCATCAACTGATAAACAGATAAACAAAATGTGGTATGCTCACATAGGAATTGTATTTGGCCACTAAAAGCAATGAAGCACTGATGCTACAGAGTTAGATGAACTTTCAGACACTACACTGAATGACAAGGCTATGCACAGAAGGTCACATTCTGTATCATCACATGTATATGAAATGTCTAGAAAAGGCAAATCCATAGAGACAGAAAGTAGACTGGTAATTGCTAGGAACCTGGAGGAGAGAATAGACGATGACTCTACTACAAATGAGGTGTTCTAGATAAAAGTACTCAGAAACTGGGTTGGGGTACTGTTATACAATGTTATAAATATACTAAATTAACAATACATTTGAAAAGGCTGAATCTTCAGGTATGGAAATTATAGACCAATAAAGCTGTTATAAAAAGACAAGCACTCTAGAAGGCTCATGCTTACTGCTGAACTACTAGCTACTAAGAGATGGGGTGGGGTGTACACATGGTCTTCAGTTGAGCACCCACTACTGAACCTGCCAGTCTCAAATAGATAACTCTAAACTCGGTCACACAGATGGGCCACAAAGCTAAATGTACAGACATGAATGTGAGAAAGATCTGCAGAAAAGCAGCAAGTAGGGAGGTGGGGAGCAGGATGAGAATGGTTGGGATGCACTGTGTACTTTGTGAAACTGTCAGAGAATAAACAAAATTTTTTTAAGTAAAAAATACAAGGAAACTAAACTTTGAAAGAGTTAAAGCCACATCGGTCCCGGTACTAGAGACAGGCAATGCCTCACTTGTGCCCACTCAGAGTATGAACAAATTCATTAGAGCTGTATTTCCCACATCCTGTGGGTCATCCTAGACTACAACTGCTTGTGACATGCTGCCTCCCCAACCACCACAAGCTGGCTTTTTGAAGGCAGGGACAAGTCTTGTTCATCCTTTTTTTCTCCAGCATCTAACCCCGGGTCTATGAGACAGCAAGCTCTCAGAAGCATCTAAGCTCAGTCAAGCCCAGCTGCATGAGCTCCAGCACAGTGCTAGGAGATGAAATGAGATGACAAATGTACAGCCTTAGTACACTGAGCATGCTCAGATTAGCTTTCTGTACTTAAAAAAGGTTAGAAACATCATCTCACAAAGCTAAGAGTTGTTCTCTATTCTGGACCAGTGATGTTCTTCCCTCCTATCTTGCCTGTGATTCCAGTAGCAAGTGGGATGGGAGGGTCTCGAGGGCTCATAAGTACACAAGGAGAACAGAGATCTTGCAACTGGTGTAATCCACCTCTGCCTTTTCTCTGTTGTTCAAGGGACAAGACAGGCAAAGTTAGGACTGCAGACATACTTACTTTAATGGTCCTGTCTCCAGAGGCAGACACGATGTACTTATCGTCAAAGTCTACTACATTTACAGCAGCACGGTGGCCAACCAGGACACGGCGTAAAGTGATATCAGTGGCAGAAGCCATGTCCCACACAGCAATGGAACGGTCCTTGGAACAAGTCACCATCAGCCCGTTGCTGAAGCGCAAGTGCAGCACAGCTTCATTGTGATGAATGAGTGTGTTGAGAACTTCACCAGTATTCACATCCCAGACTCTAGAACAGAAAGGCATGTTGGTGAGAGCCAGGGGAGGATTCTGAAGTCTGACCTCGACACTCTTACTGTACTTATGCATGCTATAAGGAGAACCCAGCAGCAACTTTACTGGCTGAGAATTGCTGAGATAGCCCTGAGTAGGAGGCTAAATCTGACTCTGCCCTGGTTTATCTCAGGTAATTGATTCAGGCTGTCTTCAGGCAAACATGATCTCTCAAGACAGTTGACTTTCAGTGAGCAGACAGGAACAATACATGACAGCTAAGCCAAGGGTGATTCTAAGCTCAAGGTTCTTGCTAGCTTCTGGAAGGCTGTGGAGGCTATTATTGCTACAAACTAAGTTGTGGCATCTCATCAACCATAAGCCATTTCCTATCTGACACTTGAGAAATGGTGCACAAGGGGCACCCCCTCCAGAAAAGTCCAGTCTTTTCTGTAGCCCTAACACCCTAAGGATACACTGACACAGATCAGACCTTAAAAGCTGAGCTGATCTATGGCAGAAGCAGGAATCTGGAGGTCAAGTCAGGGCTCAGGCAGTAAGTATGCTGAGGGTGGGGTAGACAAAGAGCAAGTGGTAGGGCAAGAGATAAGGAACTACAAGAGGCCATCACAGAAGCCAGCAACAGACTGACTATCCCATCGTTTCCAGGTGTGCCTGTGACTAAGCAATTCTCCTGAAGTACGGAGGCACTTCCTCTGCTCCCTATTCCTCAGCCCCCTCAGGGAAGCTGAGGCCTTGCTACATGATGTCCTTTTGCTCTGCTGGAATCAGTGCCCCTCCCTAAAGCCATTAGGGTATGGGAGATGTGCTGTGCACAGCTCAGTAATGTTCTCATTTTGTTCTCAATGCCCAGTTACTGGTCACTGCTTCCCTTCAGCAACAAGACACTGCCATCTTTGTCTTTTTCTCTCTGCTGCTGGGGTGGCAACTAAAAACTAAAGCCTCCAGCCCTGCAAAGACTACAAATATAGTCATGAGTGACATAAATTCAGGGTTCAAAAAGTACTGACTGTGTGAGTCTGAAGAAATATTTAACCCCTCTGATCTCAGTTCCCTAATATACATATAAAGACAAGACAGTGCCTACCTATTTGCAAAGGCTGATGTGAGAATTCAAAAGACACCAAAACCACACCACCAGCATCCTCTCTGCCTCTCAGGTTTCAGTTTCCCAGTACCTCTAAAAAAGGCCTGCAAATCACCTCCATGTCTTTCAGAGCCTGCAGTTGGCACCCTTTACACTCTAAGAACAACTATCCTTCTGCCCTGGATCACAAGCTCCCAAGAACAGAAGGCAAGTAACAGAGGCAGTGTGTTTGCACAGGAAAGCACACTGCCATCTCTAATCTCTACAAAGCATGTCAAGAGAGCAGGACACATTTAAAACTTACTTTTCTAGTAGTCTACATCGCAAAAATACTTCCATATCTAAAAGCCTCGAAATGTAGTAAGCAAAAACACACAAAGTGTGCATATATGCACTTGCATGGTGAATCCTTAAAGAGGGTCTCCTCAGGAAAAGATTATGAGGTCAGAGAGCGAAAACAGACCACTCACCTAACAGTCGAGTCTGAAGAACCAGTCACAATGACACGCTCGTCATACTGGAGGCAGAGCACAGAGCCCGTGTGTCCTGTTAGCACTTTCAAACATTCCAGGCTGGTTTTATCCCAGATCTAGTAAGACAAGATCAACCAGAGCAGTGATTTAACGCATCACACTTCTCAAAGACTCTTATTCCTGTACTCTGAATTATGGAAGAAAACAATGGGTCACAGTAAGTAAGAGGTGAGTGCCAAACAGGTGGGAACAGGGCAATCCAGACTGACTTTCTAGAATAGACATGCTGTTCTGTTTAGTTTGGACACTTAGCTACTATACTCATTTAGTCAACATCTTGATAAAGAGGATTTTTAATAAAACCAGCTCACTCTCTGGAAAGTAACATGACCACCTCTACTAAAATCCTTTAAAAATGAGTAAAAATAGAAAATAAAAAATGGAATGTCTGCTTCAGGAAAGTCCCAAAATAAACTACCAAGAGTTCTTAACAAGAAAATACAATGCTTTATGACAAAGTTAAACACAAGAATAGAAAAAAAATTGTATAGTGACATACTGGAGCATGTATTTTTTAAGATGAAAAGGACAGAAATCATTAGTAGCTATTTTTAAGCTTAGTGCTTTTCTCTCCCTTCTTTTACTGTCATCTCAGTTTTATCTTTTCCAGGGTGTCACATAGCTGGACTCCACACTGTGCAGCCTTTCAGATTTGCTCCTTGGACTTAGTAATATGCACTGAAGGTTTCTCCACGTCTCTTCCTGGTGCTGGAAATGACCCCACTCCTGGGCGCACCACAGTTTACCTGCTCACTGCTACAGGGCGGGCACATGCTCACTTCAAGGTGTGGGCAATTATGATCAGAGCTGCTATGAATGTGTGTGCAAGTTTGGGGGGATTTAAGTATTTACTCCTCTGAGTAAATACTAAGTAAATGCAACTGCTTTCACACGATCAGAGCATGCTTAGACTGGCTTCCAAAAGCGGCTGGAACATTCATGTTCCCATGAGCAGTGGACAAGGCTGCTGCTTCTGCTCCAGTTCCCCAACAGCACCTGCTGCTGTTAGAGCTGATGAGTATATAGTGCTCCCACTGTACTTTATTTGAGCTCTTCTGGCAGTTTATGACGTGGCACATCTCTGCACATATTGGCTTGCTGTCTGTATATTTTCTTTGGTGAGGTATCTATTAAGGTCTTTGCCTGTTTTTTTAAATGTCTCATTTTCTTTTTTTAAAATATTTTATTATTTTTATTTTATTTGTATGAGTGTGTCGCCAGCGCCTGTGTCATGCAATGCCATGGAGGTCAGAAGAGGGTTTCGGATTCCCCTGGAACTGGAGTTAAGGACGGTTTGTAGCCATCATGTGGGTGCTGGGAATTGAACCCAGGTTCTCTGCAAGAGCAGTCGGTGCTCTTAACTGCTGAGCCATCTCTCCAGCCCCATAAAATGTCTTATTTTCTTAATATTGAATTTTTTCAAGTTTTTTGTACATTTTGGATAGTACTACTTTATCAGATAGTCTAATTTTCTGCCAGTCTGAAGCCTGAGGTTTCTCACAGAACAGAAAAGTTTAATTTTAATGAAATCTAGCCTAATTCTCCCTTCACAGATCATGCGTCTGGTATTACAGCTAAAATGTCATCACTAAACCCAAGAACATTCTAGCGTATTTGACAGCAATCCTGCTCCCAGGTTTGCACTGAAGTGCACTGAAAGCTAAAGCTTTCACAAAGACTTGCATGCATGTATTTAGAGACTTCATTCAGAACTGTGAGAAACTACACAAAGTACACTCATCCTGCAACTAAACGGAGAAGCACACTGTGGTACATCCAGTAAAATGGAAGACTACTCTGCAATAAAAGAGTAATGAAATATTGCTAAACGTAACAGAGATGAATCGTAAATACACTTGTACTAAGTACAAGAAGCTGGACTCAGAAGTTTGTTGCACGTTGTACAAATGCACATCAGGGACATGCTGGAAAAACTAAACATCACAGAGATGGGGAAAAGAAGAGCACTGGTCGCCAGGGCAAGGGAGTATGAAGGGGACTCTGAGGAGACAACAGAACTATTCTCTGTGTCCTCACTGCCATTTCAGTAATTTACATTTATGTGTCTGATTTTACATCAGAAAGAATAAACTTTCTGTTATGTAAATTTTAACTTTTAAAAACCTTAAAAAACCTCCAATGTTGTAATAAGTATAAGGAAGTAAGCTAGAAACAAAGCTAAAAAAACTGCCATACCCTCTGTCAAAGGAGACTAAATATGACAATCCCGTTTATCTACTGTTGAAAAGTGAATGGAAACAGTAAGTTGCTCCAGTGTTTTCCCCTATTACCATGTGAGCTTTTCTCAGAAACCATAAAAGGTACCCAAGCAAACCCGCAATACTGCCATCGGCTGGCCAAGCACTTAAGGAAGGGTCCTGCGATGCCAGGGCATTTTCTATTTACATGGGACCTGAGTGTGCTCAGATGCTGAGAAGTGAGCTGACTCAGGGTCCCTGTGAGTGACAGAGAAATGTTATTAACTCCAGTTCTTCTGAACCACCCCGGGAACGGCCAACACTGAGAACAGATTAAAGACCAGTATGCAGTAACAGAGAAAGAGCCACATGCTAGTACCAAATGCCCAACCCACCATTCTAAAAGTAACTCACAAATGCAGTCATTCACCTTAATGGAATTATCTCGTAAGCCACTGATAATCTTTTCATCATCATACTGTAAACAGTAGACACCTTTACTATTTTCAGAGCGGCACTGAATCCTCTGCAAGTTGTGTCGTCCACACCTCCAGTTAGATTCTATAGTCTAGGGAAAAAGGGAGGCAAGAGATGAGTTTTTGTGAATCAACCATTCTATTAGGTTTCAGAATTTAGTGCTGCTTCCAGAAGCAGCATACCACTGATACCCCAATTTTGGTTTGCATAACTGTCTGTGGATAGGAATCATGCTCTTTTCCAAGGAAGACATTAGCCAACAATGTTTTTTCTCAAACTTTCCCTGCCTGCCTGGCAGCTACTGTAGGATTTCCAATGAGTTTTGGGTTAGATCTGAAATGGCCTAGACAGAATTCAATATGTTTAAAGAATGTCATTTGCACCCAAAATATACAAATAAATAACTCACTGATTCATCTTCTAATGCCAATTAAAATATTTGGCAAAAGACTGCCACCTGGGGTTGGAGAGATGGCTCAGCGGTTAAGAGCACTGGCTGTTCTTCCAGAGGACCCAGGTACAGCTCCTAGTACCACATGGTGGCTAACAATCGTCTATAACTCTAGTTCTAGGGGATCCAACAGCCTCTTATTTGCAAGCACTGCACAACGATCTGGAACTGACCTGGAAGCCTCCTCCCCGAGGACCATAGTATCTGATATACTATCTATCATAGTATCTGAAGGTGCTATTCAAGCTGCCAAGGGAGAAAGCAATCACTAGTGCCACCCAGCTGTACAGCTGATGAACCACAGTGACCAGCGCCCCAATGATACAATAGTGGCACTTTTATCTGGGGGATAAGCAACAGCTAGCTATCTAGACATAAGACCTGCTCAATAGGAGGCAATTTATGCCTGGTACTCTAACACCTGGGTTAACCCAAGTACCCCTGGCAAGGGGCTGGAGAGAACAGCAAGTCAAGTCCAGACACAGACAGACCCAAGTAGAAGGAGGTGGGAAACGGACAAGTGCTATCCAGCTGGAGGTAGGCACAGTAAAAGCAGGCTTAGGGGGACAGGGGTAGTACTGCATCAAGGTACTAGTAACTAATCTCTTCCTAGCCAGTAACTTTAGACAAGTTACCTATGTTCAGGTGACAGACACTCTTGGGAAGCCACAGAAGCTGATACAGAATGTGAGTCCGCTTAAACCCAAAGTACTGAATGCAGAGCATACTTTATGCAGATTAGACATTGTTTTTAAATTTGCATAGCTGGGCTGGGGAGATGGCTTAGGGGTAAAAAGCACTTGGCTGTTCTTCCAGAGGACCCTAGGTTTAGTTCCTAGCACCCACATGGCAGCTAACAATGGTCTGTAACTCCAGTTCCAGAGGATCAATGCCCTCCTTCGACTTCTATGGGCAATGCACAACATGGGTGTATTAACATACATGCAGGGAAAACACTCATACATAAAATTTAAAAAATCAAACATATTTGGTGACTGGAGAGATGGCTCAGCAGTTAAGAGCACTGACTGCTCTTGCACAGGATCGGGGTTAGGTTCCTAGCACCCACAAGGTGGCTAACAACCATCCTTAGCTCCAGTTCCAAGGAATCTGACTCCCTCTTCCGGCTTTGGTAGGCACTGCATACATGTGGTATACATACACACATGCAGGCAATCACACAAATGAAATCACACAAATGAAATAAAAATAAAGCAACAATTTTTAAAATTTGCATAACTGTCCTTAGATTTAAAAGACAATTGTTTTAGACTCTAACTAGCTTTCTTACTTTGTATGTCAATGGGTAAGAAAGGCATATTTACTACTGTATAAGATTTAGAAGGGAAAACATTCCACACTGGAGATACAAGAGAGCAGATGAGGCTGAGGAGCCAAAGCGAGACCACACAGTCAGCCCATGGTGGGCGTATCAGCTCCTGAGCCATCCCAATGGAGAAGAGCCCAATATTAAAGCCGAACTGTCCCATCTACTGACCTCCAACAGCAGGGAGAAGACAGGGCTTCTCAGGAGCTCTGCCAGGTTATCATACTTCTATTCTAAGCCAATGCAAGTCAGGCTATGGCTTAGCTCCTCCATGCTAATAAGGAACCTAACTTTCTAGGATAATATTTCTAAGTTTTAAGAAAAGGTTTACAAATGATTCTTGGTGGGCCATTTGGGGAAGTTCCCAGTAAGAACAATTTAAAATTCATTAGGTTCCTGAATCCCAAGACAAGTATAGCTTGCTAGAACCCAACAGGGAGTCCCTGACAAGCTGTGCAGCCACTGGGACACTCCTGAGACTGCCTGACCTCAGTTCTCAAGGCCACCCACACACAAAAGCAGCCCTTGCTGCTGATTGTGCCTACCCAAAATACTACCACCATGTCCGACAACCTCAACTCTCACTTGAATTCTTCTCAGCCAGGTCGTTTTTAGAAAAACTTAGATCTTTAAGACTGGCAGGCAGCCCTTGGTGGTAGAAAATACCTAAGTCAAGTAGCTGCCTTGGCCAATGACTCAGACTGTCTGAGCAGCAGTTTCCTCCTCTGTAAAACAGGAATAGTAGAATTTGCTCCCTCAAAACTATAAAGGGATCAAGTAAGATTACATATGTGTTATCACAGTCTGTTCAGAACACTGACCAAAAACAGCGGGCTGTAATTAAAAAAGGTTGGGGGAGTGGGGGGCTTCTCCTCAAACTGCTAGGAATTATTGTGTTGGTCTAGTCGATATTTATTGCTGATGGCTTGTGTTTCCTAGCAGGCCCAAGAAAGTATACAGCCTTCACATGGAACTCAACTATTACCTGAATGCCAGCAGCAAGAACTAAGTCACTCACAGTGCCCTCTCTAATCATGGGACACCTGCTGTGTCACTTAGCCATCATGTGGCATAGCTACTGTAGAGAAGTAGTTCATGTTTTTAAGAACTTGTAAAATCCCCTTACCCTACGCAAATTTTCAAAATACTGGGAAAGTAGCCATGATACACAGAGTATACAGCAGCATTTAAATTGGCAATAGAGTGAAAACAGATGTCTGAGTATGGAGGAATAACATTATTTTTAGAAGCCTAAACAAAACTGGGTGGGTGGGCAAGTTTCAGCATTTTCTAGTCAGGACAATGTTAATATTAAGTTTTCAGACCACAAAAAAGCTTTCCCCTTTCCCTAGATATAATGTGGTTTATCAAAAGGTGTGACACAATACATCATCATTTTCCCAATGGTCCGTTCCAAGGAGAGTGCTTCAAAGCCATTTATCCAATCAGTATAAAGAGAGGGGAAAGGTATACCACATGAAATTTCTATCACATGAGGGCATCACTACTCTGAAATACCAAAAATGAAAAACCCAAGTTCAGGGTATCAACACTTTTGCCTGTAACAGCAATTCCTATCTGCCCAGAGAGGGGCACTTAGGGGCATGGAAAAGCAAAAAGAGCCAAGGAAGGAAGAATCTCAGTTTTGACACCTTAAAGGTTAAATTAAATCATTCCATCCAAGTGTCTAGCAATAAGCCACCCTTAAACACAAAGCCAGCAGGACTCTAGATAACAAAGGAGAATGTGTCTTCCTCTCGGCAGAACAAGCCTCAGATTTTCTAGGAATTCCTTCTCAATTTAGAGGTCCTAGAAACCCTCTGTGTAGTAAGAATACCCAGGAGAGGTGACCCTGTGCAGAAAGCTAAGAGAGAGTACTTATTCTCCCCAGACTTTCTCACATCCTCATTTTCTGAATAACAGGGGCTAGCCACATGGAACAAGGTTGTCTACTTTTTCCTTAAACTTTAGCCAATTTCTGATGTGTCAGTGTAGAAGTGTAAAGTTCAGAGACAAACATTTATTCTGCTCATCAGAGCCCAACCTGGGAATGGATAAATTTCAGGAGTCAGCACAGGAAAAGCTGTCAAGATAAAGGAAGAAGAAAAAACGGGAAAACCTGTTGTGAAGTGGCCACTTTGTAGACCGGGGGTGGGGGGGCGCAGACCCAGAAGCTGTGCATGAGTAACGAGGGAGCGGTGTGAACATTCACCTGACTGACATTCACTTGGTGTTCCTTTACCTTTTGGCAAAATGCTTAAAATCTTTTACATTCTTCCTTTCCCATGATGTTACTACATTGAGGCCAAGTAATCTTAACTCACAGTCCAACACTCAACTCAAATGACAGCCAAGGACGCTGAGTGCTCACACACTTTGAGCTTTCGAAAATGGGAAGACTAAGCTGACACTCTGCAGCCATAAAACATGCCTTTCTTCACTTCATGAATTTTCTACTTTAAAAATAAGAAAATAACTCAAGCCTAGGGCCAGGCAGATCTCCGCTGAAGCCCATCTCTTCTACATAACTATGTAACTACAGAGCATGTTCTAAAGCTTCTTCTAGTCTCACTTTTCCTTTATTACAGATGGGGTAAAAGTATGGGCCTTATAAAAAACTAATGATAATCCATGCCCCCTGCCTGGCCCTGAACTGCTCATGGTATAGCACGAGAGTGATAGTATGATGCCCTGTTGATGAGGGTTCACACTACCACTGTGGGCAGAGCCAAGTTCATCTTGGTATGTCACTTTCTGATCTAGGGCTCCCTAGTGGAAGAATTTCCACATGTACATCTGCTCTGTACAGAATAAAGAGTATTCCCCAAAGAGAGGAGAAGAACTCTATTCTGTGATGGTACCTTTGATCTACACTGCAAAACTCTTTTATGAAGGGCAAAATAATATGCGGTTGGTCATAGACTATAACACTTTGGATAACTGTGTGATCCAGAATAAGAAATTTAACCTTTGACTATATTCCTTCAATTTTAAATATGGATTTGACCTACTTTCAGGTTGTTAAGATTGTTTAATGAGGGGCTGGGGAGATGGCTCAGCGGTTAGGAGCACTGACTGCTCTTGCAGAGGACCCGGTTCGATTCCCAGCACCCACATGGCAGCTATGACCTGTTCTAACTCCAGTTCCAGGCGAATCTGAAGCCTTCTTCTGACCTCCACAGCACTGCACGACGCGGGTGCACTCACATACATGCAGGCAATACACCATACACATAAAATAAAAATAATAAATAAAATATTTTTTAAAGACTGTTTAATGAGAAAATTCATTATAAACTGCTAAACAAAGTATCTGTGAGTGCTCAAAGTACAAGTGAGGGCTCTATTAGTGCATACTGTTCTGTCACCACGACTATTAGCAAGTGCACTGAAGTACAAACATCATTCCCTTTACTAAGAAACAGCCCACAAAAATCTGGAGAAGACTCTTGTGGTCAGTCAGTGGGTTTTCCCAAACCACAAGTTAAGAACCACTAGGAAGACCACCGTGATGTGGAGGTTTTGTGTCAAACAAGGTTTCCCCCTATGCCTCCATTTCCCCTCACATCTGCCTTCTCTGCTAGCTCAAAAGTATTATTTCAGCCCGAGGAAATAGCTACGGTAGGTAGTGTCACAGATTGTCAATTATAGCAGTAGTCATGAGGATTAAATAAAATAATCTGTATCAGGGGCTGGAGAGATGGCTCAGTGGTTAAGAATACTGGTTATTCTTGCAGAAGACCCAGGTTCGAATCCCAGCACGTACATGGCAGCTAACAACTGTCCGTAATTCCAGTCCCAGGGGATCCAACAGCCTCCTCTGTCCTCTGTGGGCATTGCACAACATGGGTGCACTTACTTACACGCAGGCAATACACGCAATACACATAAAATAAAAATAAAAGTTTTTTAAAAAATCACCAAACCTCGACTGGCTAAATTTCTCCAGAGTTCCTGTTTATTAATGGTTTGCTGGCTTTAAACAGCAACCATCTCAAAACAGATGACTTGTTAAGATTACTCAAGGATATTTGGAGATAGTCTGTAAATAGCCACCCCCCGCCAAAGAACAGAGAGCAATGTTTTTGAGACGTATATACAAGTAATGCTTTAGTGCATCTATCTGGAGGTAAGAGGCAGCCCCTCTCTCCTGAAATACACATAACATTAACCTACGACTACAGTTAACACTGTCTCACCTACTAACACTATAGGGGCAATCTATTGCAAGTTTTGAACCAGCAGTGAGTCAACTTAACTCCTAAGCTTTATGATTTATCTGGCAAAAGTTATAAATTATTCAACCCTCCCTAAAAGATTGGGTTTTTTTTTTAGGTCACTTTGGAAAAAATAAGACAAAAGCTTGTTTTTTAAATAATGATACTCTAGTTGCACAGAGACTTGCCATCAATGGAATGGATCCATTGGTTCACATCTGTCTAAAAGGGGAGAGGGGACAGGACTCCAAAAAAGCATGTTTCTCCATTATTGAATTCTGGCACAATAACTTTTATGTCTATCACCTGGGGAGAGTATTACTTCACGTTTCGGAAATTGAGTGTAACTTTATGGGAGTCACAGCAAAGCCTGGTGAAGGCTAAACTTTTCTGCCAAAGAGGAAATAGTTCATGAAGTAACCAAGCCCAGCCAAGAACGCATGCGAAAGAGTTGATGAAAAATGCCTATGCAGATCTTTCCCGGTTCAAGGAAAAGGCCTAAATAACAAGGTGAGCTAAGTAGAGCACATGGACAACACAAACACTAGCATATCTCATCAAGTGCACAGCTCTACTGGTCTCAAGTTACACTTACATCCATAATGGTCCAGAAGCCTGAGCTACTCCATAAACCCACTCCATGACTGCTTAGCATAATAGGGGTCATTTTTAAGAAAAACTAGCATGATTTACAGAGGAAGCTGCAAATATGCTTTCTCTATCAAAGATAAGACTGTATTTGCCTTAAAAACTGGGCCTTGGATTGGAAAATGTATCAAGTTAGAATTCAAAGTTGATTTTGGATTAAGGTTTTAACGAACTGGTGGCCTCACCGAAGCTTTTCATGTTTTAAAAGTGTTTTTTTGCTGTTGTTGTTGTTGTTTTAGTTTAAATTTCCCCCAAAAGGCATGATCAGCTTTGAAAAATAGCTACTGATTGATTACACACTGACATTTATTCCAAAAGCTCTACTTTAAACAAATGTCGTGAGTTCCGAGATGTTAGAACAAAAACCCACTTTAACATAAAAAGTCAAGAACAAGACCCAAAGAGGATATCAAACAGATAAATGATAAAGTTACCTCTATATCCTGGATAATCTTTGGGTATAATGATCTATAAAATGAGTTGGGAGGGCCATCTGTAGGTCTGTTTTTAAACAGGTACTGATCCCTGGCAAATGAAACAAACAGATGTTACATTTTTGCACATGGAAGAGTGGGTCTCATTTAAACATGGCGCTTCCTAAGATACTGTACGCTTCACGTCTTTCCTGCACTAAGCTCGAACAGTTCAAAAGTAGGAATTCTGACAAGTACAGCTGCATGTTAGACACAGTTTAGTTCTTACGTGATGCTGAGTACCATCATACACAGACTCATGCTTTTCATTTTAGTTTAATAAACGCTACTGCTGCTTTTTGAAAAGTCTTAGCCCATATCAAACCTCCTCCCATAAAGAAAACTTAGCCCTAACCCTCGCTCTCCCCACCCCTGTACCTCTTGTCTGTAGCTCTTTCTCTGTGCTGACCAAGCCAGCTTACTGACATGTAGAGCTATAAAGCTGCATTTAGTCCATGTATTTTTCTCAGAACTCTGATAGCTATGCTTCCCATTTTCAACCAGGAGCAATAATAGCAAATGGCATTATGTAAGCTGGGGATATAGCTCAGTGGTAAAGCACTAGCCTGGAGCAGTGAGGACCTAGGTTCAATCCCCAGCACCACAAAAATGAACACACAAATAACATTTGCTTGACTCTCATAGTTTCTTCTCTATTTTTTTGTAATAAGATCATTACCTAAGGAAAAGGCATAAATCCATAGTTTTGAAAAGCTGAATCACTCATTTGAGGTATTCAAAACTTTGCAATAATTAATAAATGTATCTGCCCGAAGGAAAATTCTCACAGCTTTCTACCTCCTCACCACTACTTACCTTTCCTCCTGGGTCAAAACAAGCTGACACATCTCAAGTGTTACTGCCTTGAGTAATCAAGCTGAACACATGTCAAAAGAAGCAAACAAGCACTGAGTACTTACCACCCTCTTCTTTCCGAGAGTCCCTTCCACAGAGGGTCAGTGCGCACCATTCTCTCAATTAGCTTCTTCCAAAGCATCCCTTCTGAGATCACGCGCTGCCATTCCTTACACACAAGCTCTGCTGCACAGAGAGACCTGGCATCCAGGTAGGAAAGAATGTTTTCTGCTATGTGATCTAAGCCTTGCTCTACAAAACAGAAAGGGAATGATGGAATGGGCAGGGAGATGGACACAGATCAGAAATCCAGAACCAGGTAAATACCTAATAGCAAAAGATGGAAAGACTCCTAAACTTGCACAGCTGATAGAACTGCTCTCTGTGTGAAGACTGCCCTAGGACAGCTCTATCTATTTAGATACTAGGAGACTTATTTT
This sequence comes from Nannospalax galili, assembly GCF_000622305.1. Lineage (NCBI taxonomy): Eukaryota > Metazoa > Chordata > Mammalia > Rodentia > Spalacidae > Nannospalax > Nannospalax galili. Next base: position 2,064,809 of record NW_008353596.1, read on the forward strand.
CATTTTCTTGCAAAAGCCCCATGGAACAAAGACTCCCCAAAATTTATAGGTAAGGCACCAAGAGGTAAAGCCCTCAGGCTATACTCAGTGGTGAAGCCATACCTAGAACTCAGGCTTCCTGCTTCAAAAATCTGCTCATTGCCCTTATTCTTATCTCTCACAATAAACCACATCCCATCCTGAATCCCTCAGAGCTAAGGAGACCACACAGGTGAGACTGACCCAAAGACAAACCAAGAATTCAAGTGCTTTAGATGTATTTTGTCAATTTTCTCATCCCCACCCACTCCAACCATTTGTGGATATCTTCTTTCTGCTCCTGGGCACACAGGAAGACCCCCTCAAAAACAACAGCCACATGCCTACTAATTTTAGAACTTGGGATACTGAGTTCAAAATTCCACACAAGGGCCTGCCAGAAGGCTCAACGTATAAAGTACTTGCCACATGATTCCAGTAACCCAGTGGAAGGAGATAACTGACTCCCAAAAGTGTCCTCTGATCTCTACATGCTCACCATGATACAGCATGCATACCACCACCACCACCACCGCCACCACCGTAATAATAGATAAACCCACATAATGCAAGGGCCTTGCAAAGAGATTCATTCAAGATTCAGCTCTGTTGAACTTTATTTATCATGGGAAGGTAACTAGGGCAGCATTGTCACCATCTGTCAAGCCCCTTCTTGTAGTTTGAGGTGTGTCCTCTGTCTATAGCTACAAGAAATAAAACTCAACCCCAAGCCTATTCTATGCAGAGACAGAAACATAGCACACAGAACATTCAAAAATCATGTCCGGAAAGCACCGATTACTAGCTCTTCTCACTAGCTTTTTGACATGAAACCAATGCTAAAACAACCCTGGGCCTTAGATTTCTACAAAATGGTAATCATCAGCAGCTGCCCTTTATCACCTTACCTAAGAGCAGATAGATGAAAAGATTTCAGAGACAGTAAATAAAGCACCCTACAGGGTTAATGTTGTCTTTTTCAAAATAAGTAGAGGTGGTGCAGCAGCACTAAGCTCAGTGTTAACCACAAGGGAGGAGGGCAGTCGCTTAACTTTCAGTGCCTGAGTTTCCTCGTCTATATAATGCATGGGCCATACTTTCTTATTTTGAAAAGATCAAAACAAAATGACAAATGCGATATGCTTTCCAAGTCAGGTATGGTGATGCAAGCCTGTTATTCTAGAGGGAGGGAGGAAAGAAGGGGAGAGAAGGAAGGAGGGAGGGAGGGAGGAAGACAGGCTTGCTTTGCAAGCTGAGGTTGTCTGCAAATCTCAGAATGACACAGACTACAGACTTTGGTTCCCAGGCCTTTCATAGGCTAGTTCTATTCTGGACTAGACCTAACACCCAAGCTACAGTCTGATACTGAAGACTGCGCAGCACCACCTCTACCCTGTTTGCTCAGCATTGTCTTACACTCACACAAAGACTGACCTCTTTCCCCCAAGGGCCTTATCACAGCAGACCCTGAGTAAGTTAAAAGCAAACTTAGGTCTCCCACAAATGCCTATTCAAACAACTCCGCTTAATTCTGTGTGTCCAGCCTGCTGGGATGGGTCATGCAGCACTTCATAGCTATCTTCACTATTATGTACCCTCAAAGTCCCACCTGCCCCACCCACTGCAGCTCTAGAATTCTAGTTTTTACCATCCAGAAGACCAGCACAATAAGCAAACAGACCATCTTTTTATGCCCAATTGAGAACAAACATCAAATGGGTCAGAACCAAGGACAGCACCCAACACTAGCTCTTTCCTTCCAGGCTTCATTAATGTTCAAGGGTACCAACACTGAGCACCAGGTTGGTAACCTGCTGTCCAAGCCCAGACCTCTCAAATTAGTCCTCGGGAACATCTGGAGAAACTGTCTCATGAAGACACTGCCATCTTTAGATCATTCTTCTGACCTATGCTACTACTAGTCTGATAACCCCATCCATAAAAGAAATGAGGTGAATTTGGTATGGTTGCTCTCTTGGTCTCCTGGTGGTACTTACTATATTTGCAATCTTTCTTTCACAGGTTGGCACGTGTTCTTTCTTCACATATATGACCCATGTTCCATTAAAGAAAAATGACAAGTGCACATAACAAATGCCAAGAGAAAACAGCTTTTACCTCCTACACTCTCCCAAGGGGGTTTACATGCCCTATCTAATCTTTTCAGATGCCAATTAACTTTTAAAATTCAGATGTGCTAAAAAGTAATATCTAACTTAACAGCTACATCCAGCAGACATACCTTCTCCAGTTCTTAAAACCAAGAAAGCTGCTCAGCAGTCTCCTCTGTGCAGGCTCCTCAGGACTACAAGCCCAGCTGCACCTGGCACAGGCTTGCTCAGTTACTTCTCAAAGTTCTGTGGCCCTAAATAAAACCCAATCCTAGGCCTTGTCACTCTCCAAGCAAATTTGTGAATTATCTTCTTTGACCACAGTTTTTCTTTCCTTTATTGTTTAAGGACATTATTGTTCAGAAGGAAAGAAAACCACATGAAACAAGAGTGAAAACAGACTTTTTCCCACTGCCACCTACTCAAGCACATGACCCCAAATGGTTGAGTATTTATTTTCACTCTCTTGGATTAGTTATTTTGGACAATCTGACATTATTTGGAGCTCAGTGTCCTTGACGTCGTTCTCCAAAGTCTAAATACCTTCTGCGAATCTCCATGATCATAGACCCCTTTCTTCATTTTCTACGTGTAGTCAAACAGAAGCCTCCATTGCTACAGCTAACTCATCATGAGGATTGAGTCCAGATCTCTTGACGGTCACAAGCTGAGTCTACACCTATCCCAAGTATAATAATCGAATCAAAATCACACTTAATGGCATTCCTCTAGCCACAGGGCAACACATTTGGCTCTTTGAACTATTCTAACTTATGGAACTTGTCCACACATGACATTAACAGTCACTTTACATGACTTGCATCACTTCTGCATTGCTAACTAGAGCCTCCTGATTGGTTATAAACACACCCTAACCAATTTCCCTCTCAAATAAGAGATCAAACAAGCAGCAAGATGAGTATGTACTAGAAAGTTGCTCTTCCAGGTCTCAATGGCAAGGTCCCCATCATCTGTGTAGGAACTTGGAAAGCAGCATCCAAACTTCAACTTGCAGGGGGCACAGCCTACAACCATGAGGTGCTAAAGCTTGTGTGTTGGATATGATTAGTGTCCCTTACTTTTCAAAGGTATGGCAACAAAAACAGATCCCCAGACAGACTTTCTTCCAGCCTACTAAAGTCAGATCGAATGTAAGGTGAGGGGCCCCAGGAATTCATTCTCTTGGAAATGTCACCCAACTCTGACATTCTGGGGGCTGTTGTCTATAGCAACTGCATCCCTCATTGGTCCTCTTTGATCCCTCTTCCCCACTGATTGCTCACTGTGCCACCAATAAGCAAATCCCTTACATATTGCTTCTTCTTTCGAGAACCATTACAGTCCATTTACACATCTCAGTGGTACCTAGAGGATAGATGTGTTCCCTTTGGTTACTACTTGAAATTCTCTTCTTCCTTCCAGGAGCAGCATGCCTTAGTCCTGTGGAAATGTAATGACTATCAAACCAGATAAATTGGCTTGAATTTTGGCTTTAGTCAAGAGCGACTTGAATGGCCTTACAAATCCATTATCCTTTTTGGATATCAATCTTCCATAGCACAGGAAAGCCAAAAGGGATTATCTCATATAGTCTGCACATTAGCCCTCTGAGATAAATGCTCTAAATACCCTGATTTTACAGGGAAAGAACCTCCCAACACTATTGGGAATGCTAATAACAAATACTCAACAAATGTCTTTTTTCTCCTTCCCTCTCCCTCAAATCTCCTGGGCTGATAAGGGATGATCAAGGAGACTACAGAGTCTTCATCTGCAGAGAAAATAGCCTAACCTTCTCCATTCTATTACCATAAGCCTCATATCCCCTAAATGTTTCAGAAGAACAAGAGTCAAGCAACTTTGTTTTGGGCACCTTAAAGCAGTCACCCTGAGGAGTCATACAGATCTTGACATTTTTCTGTCCAAGTCCACTAGGGACAAAGAGGTTACTAAATTAGGGGAGGGGTCTTTTAGTCAGAGCTAAAAGGTGCTTTGAGGTGTTAAAGCTAAGTACTTTCCTACTTAGTGTGTCTGGCTCTCATTACTCTATCATGAGGGGTAAACACCATCACAACACCCCCTGCAAGGCAACGTGAGGACCTCAAAAGAACACGTCCTAATACTGCACACACAACTCCAAAGACGCGCTGCCAGTTGCTGCTACTAACTGTAGGCACCACAAAGAGGCTGCAAAAATGTCTGCAATAAATCCAAACAATTAAAAGGCACCAATTTCAAAGCTCAATATGTAACACTGTATCAAAATGAAACTCCATGTATGATTGTCAGTTCAATGCCCTTGAGGAGGGCCAATCTAACACAGCTCCTTAGATAATGCAATTACAAAAACTTTTAGATACCTTTCAAAGAGCAGCTGCAAAGAAACTTCCTTTCCCACCCACCTCTGCACTCCTTCCTTGCCCAGTCATAGCTTCCTTTGTAAAATCTGAAGTCAGAAACCTTTTAAAACAAAGCAAACAACTAGAGTCTATCTAGGGAAACTTTTCACTTGGAACATGTGACTCTAAGGTCTCAGAAAGGAAGTGAAAAGAAGTTGGATCACAAAACCCAAGGATTTTTTTCCTTAAAATATCCAGGAAACAAAATGACAAAGTAGCACCCACACCTTTGAGATGGCACCCACTAGCACCAGGCAGATTATGTAATGCCTACCACCTTTAATCCTGACCACATGCCACAGAGATGAGGAAACTGAGGCTATTGTGTATAGGGTCTGGGGCAGAAGCCCAGGTGCGGTGGCAATCACACTCTCTTCACTCCGTGATGGGAGGATAGGTGGTGTCCTCTGATCCTGCAACCAACTTGCAGTCTTAGATCATTCTTCCCCATCTCCCAAGACCTTTGATTTAGTCTCTATCACATTTACAGTTCATAAGGCTTTTCATCCTTACTTTAGGGTTAGACAAATAAATAAACCATGACCAGGAAGCTAAGTGTTCAACATTTCAGTCGCATAGATACCTCTCCAAACTGATCACCAATTCTTATCATCCTTTTTGAAGTACAATCTGCCTCTATTTTAAATGGTATAAATTTCCCCTTTAACAACAGTTCTTACAAACCACAAACTTAGCCTGCAGAAACTGACATTGCAGACTAAACATTTACCATGATTTTTAGAAAAGCGTATCATAATTATCACTTTTTCCACTGAACCAAAAGGAGCCAGGGACCACAAACATTTTCCATTTTTCCTATACTGACAGGTACAATATTCATAGTAAGCATTAAAAAGCCAAAACTATAGACAATTTCTTAAAACTAATGTTTTTCATAATCAAAAGTTTACCGTCAATTTTAACAGTAAAAATTCAAACTCAGGATCATTACAGAAAAGACTGGACACCAAACTAGTATAATGATTAAGAAGAAATTGTTCTACATATCATTCAACTTTATTCAATCTAAGCACACATGGATCTGTCTCTCTCATACTGTTCCTATGGCAGGGTCTAGGTTAAAGATCTAATGCCAAGTTTAATCTGAGACTACGAGTCACACACACAAAAATCAACTTGGCCAGCTTGTCCCCAACTATTAGGTTCACATGTATGAAACACAATGACACATGTATATATGTTCAGATCAAATCCTGTTAAAACAAATAGCATTTTAACAAAAATATTTTCATGTCCCAGCCAACAGTCCATTCATTTCATATAACATTCAATACCACAAAATTCCACTTTAACAGAGATATGGACAATGCTTTAAAATTCCCTATAATGAAAACTGAATTGTATGCAATTATACTAACCATATTTATATACATAACACATGTTCATCTGTTCTGCCTCTTCTCCAAGACTGTACACTCCCCTAAACGAAGGGGTTGCTTAAAATCAGCCTCCACAAATCAAAAGAACTTCAACAGTGCCACCTCGTGGCTATTCTGTGACTATAAGAGAGGTTCACCCACACTCTGGACCATTTGGAAAGCAAATTACAGGGAACAAAATAAAACCGAAACAGCAGAAAACAAACAATAAACAGATCAGCTTGAGAAAAACAGAGGCTTGGCCTCATCTAGCTGATAGTGTGCTAAAGAGAGCTATACAGTCATCAACTTAAAAGGTTTCTCTGACTCTTCCTGGAAACTCAAGTTCACAGGGTTCTAGAGTTCAGACTATGCAAACGATGTGCACAGAGGGGCTGTACACTCAGCTCGCCTCCTCTAACCCACTCCCTTCTGTCTCTCATGCAGCAAAAGGCACAGTTCCACTCTTCTCTTTCCATGCACCCTCCAAAATCAAAGGTGAATTTTATGATTTGGGTTATAATCGATATATTCAAAATATAGGACCAATTTAAGGACTTTTCCTGAGTAATCTTAACTCTGAATGATTTTATCATTTGCACTAACTTTGGAACCAATGCCTGCTATTGCGATTTTACACTAGTACACAATAGGCAATCTGTGTGACCCAAGTATTTCATCCAGTATCTCTGGTCCTTGTCATCCTAATCTGCACAGTGAGAAACTGGACTAAGCGGTGGCTAAGATTCAACAATTAAATACTATAATCCTGAGAAGAAAAGGCTCTATTTAGCCTTTCTGTGGACACTAATGAAAGACAACATTTCAGCATAAAAAGAACAGAAGTCCAACCTTTCTAAGCTAACTCAAATATTTCCTACAATCTCACTGTAGAAAGTAAATATAGACATCCTGGAAGAGGGCTTAGAAATGAGAAGCTGTCCCATCAATCTGTAGCCCAAGTTCCAGGCCTAAGGCCACAGCTCAGGTCCTGTGTCTATGGAGGTACCAACAGCAGGAAACCTGACGCTCCCTTGTGACAGCTAGAGAGGTGTAGCACCCAGTAGCCTGATGAGACAGGAGCTGTTGATTATGGCACTGGTCCATCTTGAGTGGTTTCAAGGCCTGTGTCTACACAGCAATAGTAACCAACACTCTACATGGACTATATCAGAGGAAATTCTCTGACCAGTATTCCCTTTAGAATGAGCATACTACATCTTACCTCGCCAAATTTAAAATGGAACACTGAGATGGGGGGCACAGGGTCAATGTTGCCAAAAACCAAAGCAGAATGATGGTAGGTGCATGTCATTAAATACTGCCCAGACAATCCAATGTCCCCAACAATGAACCCTACTGTCAGCCATGGATCTCGGGGTGGTGATGTGTCAGCAGAGGTTCACACACGGTAACAAATGCCGCAGGACACTGACAATGGGGCAGGCTATGCACATGGTGGTGGCAGGTACAGAGAGGAATATGGAAAGTCTCTGTAGTTTTCATTGAATTCTGATCAGAACTTAAAACTGCTCTAAACATAAAGCCTTTTTGTCCATCAAAATAAACTTAATAAACCAGGGAAATACACAAATACAAGTGTGCACACATGCGTGATGGGTTGAGGGGTGGCCGTGTGGTAGAGGACATAAAAGCAAATTCCAAGAACTACAGCAGACTACTAGCTTCCTTCATTTCTTTGCTGTTTCCCACGTATCCCTTCAGGTACAAATGAACACTCTAAACTTCAGGACTCTTGCCAAGCAGACATACAAACTGAAGAAAAAAATAGATCTGCCTATGTGTGCATGCATGTCTGTGTATGCATGCATGTGTGCATCCGTGTCTGTGTATCCCGGGATGGCCTCAAAATAACCTGCCCACCTTAGCCTACTGAGTGTTGGGATAACAGGCACCAGCTACCATGCCTGACTCCGTAACATTTTAAAATTGCATATAAAGGCAACATGCAGACCCCACACACCAAAATAAACAAAGCAACAGCACTGACCAACAATCAACACTGCTAACCACAGAAACTGCCTACATAGCCTAGAGATACATCAACTACATTTTAATATATGGCACTTGAAGAATTCAAATCTAACTTACAAATACAGTGGATGCCCCAAAGAAACGATAACTCACAGAGAAGCCATCCTTCTCGTTCACAAACAGCCACTCAGCACCTCCTAGGCTCTCAGGCTGGGCACTCATCCACTGCCCAGCTACCAGCCGGAGGAGCGCAGTTACCTGGTAAAGCAGTAATGAAGTCCCGCTGCAACATGGGCTTCAGGTAAGAGTTAATATGTCCATGCTGGTAATGACACATTCGTGAAATAAGATGCTCCACAAATTCCACTTGATCTGATTCAGACCACTGGTCAAAATATTTAATACATAAGTCCTTTTCCTTCTGATAGTTTCCCTCTGATGGCCTCTTCCTGGAGACGATCACAGATGAGGTTCCATTACTTATCTATTTCAGGAAAAAAGAGACAACAGTCAGCAAGAAAGAAATTTCACCAATTTCAAAAGAAATCCTTTTTGCTTTATGGGTTGAACCTGAAAATGCTAGCTTTAAACTAAAGTCTCACTGACTTCTTTATTCATTATGTAATTTAAAGTGTATTTAGGGCTCATGTCCTCAAATTAATGACAACAGTAAATGTTCAAGTTACAGCTGTTTCTAAAGCTAAATGATACCTTAAATCACCATCCCCCAATGCTTACTCCAACATTACACTGGTATTAGACAACTGAATTGGAGATGATCGTCTTAGAGGAACTGTCTAACTTGACAAGCTGGCAACTGGTGGACTATTAACAGTTTGTCTGACTAGCTAAAATTAAAAATCACCATCTCTCTTATGTTTGAGGGGTATGCTCCAAGACCCCAGATAGATGCCTTAACCCATGGGTAATGCCAAGCCCTATATATTTTTCCTATACACATACCTATGATAAAGTTTAGCTTATAAATTATGCATGGTAAGGGATCACTGTCAACATCAAAATACTTCACAAAAATATCCTATAACTGCTGGGCGTGGTGGCACATGCCTTTAATCCCAGCACTTGGGAGGCAGAGGCAGTCAGATCTCTGTGAGTTCCTCTGTGAGTTCAAGGCTAGTCTGGTCTACATAGGGAGTTCCAGGTCAGCTGGGGCTACAGGGAGACACTGTCTCAAAACAAAAAACAAAAAAAATCCTGCAACAACAGTTACATGGATATGCACAGCCACTCTTTCCCCTGCCCTTCCGACATTTTTCATTTAATGTTTTCAGACCATAACTGAACATAAGCACAAGAGACAACTAAAACTGTGGATGGAGGAAAACTAATACTATACATCAATTTTAATGGTTCTCACACCTGAAGCATGCATTAGAGTAGCTGAGAGCTTGTTAACACAGACTCTAATTCTGTTTGCCTGCACTAAAGCCTGAGAATCTATATTTCCAGCAAGCTCCTAAGTGCTGCTGAGCATGCTAATCTTGAATGCATTTCAGGAATCATTCTGGGAACCCTGGTCTACCTCAACAGAACATAGGCATCCCCAAGGTAACTCACTTGCGAAATTCTTCATCCTGAATGGGTAATTGCTATATGACCAACAGACTCCTTACAGCAACGCCTTTCACATTCCATCTAGCTACTTTTCCCTGCACAAATAACATCATCATGTTTGTTTGTTTTCCAAACATTTAAACTGGGGGCCAGAGAGATGGCTCAGTGGGTAAGGCACTTGGCACCAAGATTGATGCCCTGAGTTTGATCCCAGGAACCAAAATAGGGGGAGGAAAGAGCCAATTCCTGTATGTTGTCATCTGACCTCCACACATGCACTATGTGCACACACACATACAAATAAATACATTTAATTTAAAACAAAATTTTAACTGGAACTGTAGGACTCAGGGTATAGTTCCCTAGGAAAGTTCAATCTCAGCACTCCTCTCCCCTAAAACTAAAAGGTGAAAAGAAAAGAGCCATATACTACTTTCAGATAATAGCATCAAAGAATAATCTAGGGGCTGTGGAAATGACTCAGTGGGTAAGAGCACTTGTTCTGTAAGCATGAGGACCTGAGTTCAAATTCCCAGCACCCATGTAAAAAGCTGGACATAGGTATGCATGCCTGTAACTCTAGCGCTGGAGGTGCAGACTGGCTGCCAGGGCCAGCTGAAAAGGCAGTAGGGCTGAAAGCAATATAAGAAGATACTCAACATCCCACCCTCGCCTCTGTATATGCTCACACAGGCAGGGGTATCCCTGTACTCACATGCGCGTGCACACGCACACGCACACACACACACCCCATCATCATCTAAATCCCTATCATCATCATCATCATCATCATCATCATCTAAATCCCTAGACTCAAAGCTATAACTACTATTAATACCACAGGCTCAGTGACTTCCTATAAAAACAAAATCATCTCGGTGTTTTCGTCCAACATTAGCCAAACCTCTGTCCACCACTCCCCTGGTAGCCTACCTGCATATAACAGAAAGAAAGCACACTAGAGAATTCTAAGAACTAAAGAGTTGAATTAAAAATGTTCACTGATTCCACTAGAAAGTTGTTTGCATTTTCTTAAGGGCTGGAGAAATGGCTCAGTGGTTAAGAACACTGACTGTTCTTGCAGAAGACCTGGGTTCGAATCTCAGCACCCACATGGCAGCTAACAACTGTCCGTAATTCCAAGTGTCTCTTCTGTCCTCCGCGGACACTGCACGACACAGGTACACTTAACTAGATGCAGGCAGTGCACACATACACATAAAATAAAATAATTAATAAATAAAATAAAATAAGAGCTTTCTTAATGGAATGCCCCCAACAAACTATTATACCAATATTAGGAAGGGATCTTCTATAAACATCCTAAGGAACCTTCAACTTCCTTGACAAAAATCCTCTCAGTTTCAGATTTGAAACAGGTTTTTATGTCCACATTTAGAGGCAAGGTCAGAAGGCATTTCCCTTCCATTTAATTTACCTTAACCACCCATGTCCAAGTTCCCGTCCCTCTAACTCAGAACTCATTTGGCACCAGGTACCACCAGGGGGCAGCACTGAACAGGGATTTTTAAATTTTGCCTGTAGAAAGACTCCTAAGACTCAAAACAGAGACAAAGATCCTTACTGTGATGAATAGCAGCAGGAATAGAAGGAGCAGTCTACGTTATTTTTAAGCATAAAAATATTAATCATAATGTTCTAACAGGAAAAAATGGAAGTTGCTGCCTAATTACAAGCACTTATTAAAGGAAACTATAACGTATCTACATAGGAGAGCAGCCACTAAAATTCACTTTATAAAGTAAGACTGTAATAATAAGAGACACTTATGAAATATTAGGAAACAAAAGGTGAGATACAGAATGTTAATAGTCTTATGATCACAATAATTTATAAAAGGGAGAGCACATCAAGACAAAAATAAAGGCTATACCTGATGCCAAGGGTCTAATCTTTGTAAATTGCATGTTTTCTTTCCTGTTTTATTTCTACGTTTGGGTGACAATTTTCCAAAATAACTACTTTCATAACAGGTTAAATGTAATTATGGTACTAATACTTTCACACCCACTATCTTATTTAAGTACTGTGTTCCATTAAAATAACAGCCTCGGGGCTGGAGAGATGGCTCAGCGGTTAAGAGCACTGACTGCTCTTGCAGAGAACCCGGGTTCGATTCCCAGCACCCACATGGTGGCTAAAAATCGTCCTTAAGACTCCAGTTCCAGAGGAATCCAAAGCTCTCTTCTGATCTCTGCAGCATTGCACGACACGGGTGCATTCACATACATGCAGGCAATACATTCATACACATAAAAATAATAAATAAATAAAAATATTAACAAGAAAAAAGTAACTGCCTGGAAGTTACAGATGAAAGAAACCAACTGCAAGTTGGAAAGCAGAGTAAATGAGAATCTACTGCAAAATTAAGGTGGAATAAGGTATAAATCCCCTTTTTCACACTATGTTCAAAAAAGAAAACTGTCCAGGCATCTAATCCCAGCACTCAGGAGGCAGAGGCAGGTGGATTTCTGTGAGACTGAGGCCAGCCTGGTCTAAATAATGGGTTCCAGGCCAGCAGGGGCTACAGTGTTGGGCAGCACACTTCCCACAGTCTGCTTCCCACTCCTTGCTAAGCCCAGCAGCATCTACCTGGTACTGCTGTGCTGTGTCATTCCTTCTTAAATGTGTTGAGCCTACATATTCTAGCTAACTAATCTTCCTCTAGTTTAAAATCAGGTGAGCCCAGGTCATTGCTTTGGCTTCAGTTCTAGATTTGTTTTGCCTTTACTTGTGTCCTCAAAAAGGTAAAAATGCTCAATGGAAATACTAAACCACGACACTTACACATTCCTCCAGCCCTCCCATCACAAAGCCCAGGGGACATGAGGAAAACTCTAGAAACTAAAGAGTCAAGCAAGGAGGATCAAAGGAAGAGGCAAGTCCTGGGGAAGAGCAGGTGGGAGACGGGACAAAAGTGGAAATGCCATCTGAGTGACACTGGTTTGGGGCACACAGGTTTTACCTTCTAACTAAAGGTATCTTTTGGCCATTCCCATGACAGAGGGCTACCACCCTATCTTTGGTCACAGAGTCAACATTTTTGACTATTGCCCTTTTGAAAATTTTGTGAAAACTCCAAAGTTATTTCCTATTAGTATCAACACTTCCCTGTGGGAAGATGGTCAAATAGGGTAGATTCTGAAACCAGCAAATCTGCACAAAGAAAAGAAAAGGCTGGGCTCTGAACCTTAGCGAGGACATGAGCTGTGGAAGCAGCTTAGCTATAATAATCACTAGCTTATCATTCCTACCTGCCAAAGAGTATTTTTCTTTGGGGACTCATCTTCATTTTGATCTTCCATAACTGAAGTGTTCTAAGGGGGGAAAAAGAGGTTATTTGAATTGTACCAAGATTTAAAAAACCTAAATGACTACAAGACATAAACTCTGAAATCACAAACTAGAGTGTATCAACACAAACCCAACTATTCTTCAGCTTGTGGCTAACATGCCATTCTGAGTCAGAAAGTTAGGCTCAGTTTTCATAAATAAATTAGTGGCTGGACAAAAGCAAGAACAGTCTTCATTTATGAAGGCTGGGCATGCCTGGAAAGCAGGCTAACCTAAGGAGGCAGGGCTGAAGCTCTACCTCAATCACCACCGTTATTCTTTTACTTGTGGCAGAGACCCCAGAGACGCAAAAGTTCCCAATGGCTGCTCAGAGAATGTCTGCTATTTGGTAATTCATCCCAGCCACTAGCAATTAGAAGTGACAAAGCCTTCCAAGTACCCCGCCTCCTTCCCTCCCTCTCCCTTGATAGCCCTGTTTTGGGGGAATGGCCTTGGAATCTCCCCAGCAAGCATGCTGGTTGCCCCAATCTTCTACCTGAAGAGGAGGATGCTGTTAGTTATCAACAATCTGGCTTGCCTTGGGAATGCATTTTCTTTTGAATTTTGTGTTTACTGCACAAAGAGGCACTGTGTAATTATTCTTTCTGGTGACCTAGTAGGTCAATAGATGCCCATTAACTAGAGATTATAAATGATTGGATTGTCCCTTTTGATGCTCTACCTAATAGCTAAATGGAGCCTTAATGAGAAGGGGAAGCAGGAGCGCCCTGCTCTGAAAGAACAGCAGCTCATTTATGGACAACAGGCTAAGAATCCTTCCCAAACCTAAAATTTGAAGATTGGAGCACAAAATTTAAATTACAACATCTGTCCTATAGAATTATCTAAAAAGCTTACTACAGATCTATTAAAGTTACCAATGTTTATAAAATTCTGTTTACCATCTTTAGCAAATAAGCTTCTCTCTCAAATTCTCCTGAGTTTTCCTTTATCCTTACAGTCCTAAAATGTATGGACCCAACCGACAGAGTACTTCCCAACAGTCCAGTTCCTGGGAAAGGTACATCCCTGAGCACTAACCACTCTGATGACTGTGTCAAGAGATGCAGCACCACATAGTATGAAAGCCAAACCAAAGCAAAAAGTTGGAATCTGACTTGGTCACTCAGCTCACGTGTGGGGGACCTTAGGCAAGTGAAGCCACACACAAACAAATACAAACCACACAGATTATAGTAAGACTACCACTGTGCCTAATGGGGATATTTTTGTTTGCCTTTGTTTGTTGGATTTTTTTTTTTTTTTTTTTTTTTTTTTTTTTTTTTTTTGTTCTTGCTATGGAGCCAGGGTCTCCCTGTAGTCCCAGCTGGCCTCAAACTTGCTATGTAGACCAAGCTGGCCTCGAACTCACAGAGACCCACCTGCCTCTGCCTCCTGGGTGCTGGGACTAAAGGCATGCACCACCACACCTGGCTGTGCTTAATGTTTAATCAGTGTTCAAAGAAATTCTACTTGCCCTGATCTGAGGATGCTACTTTCCAAAGGTTACCTTCTCACATTCGTCCTTCACTGACCTTGACAGAATGGCTCTAGAGGTGCCTCCTGGGAAAAACCCACACTGGCTTCCTCAATAAGATTGATCGTATAACCCCAGAACATCATCAAGGTCTGCAACAGGGAGGAGGGATGGGGCAGACAGTGTGTCCTAGTGTCTGAAACTGGTGGCAGCACTGACCAATCCTGAACAGCATGAGAGGAGAGAAGCAAACAAAAGCAGCAGTAGCGAAGGTCTCTCCATGTCCCTGTCCTTTCACAGCTACCTTGAAAGGCCTTGGAGACTAAGAAAGCCAAGAGGTTTCCTTAGAAAAACGAGCAAAATGAGGACAGTGACTCAGTACCCCAAGATGTAAGTGTGGTAGTTACAAAGTGTTACTGAATGTCACAGCATCCCTGAGTGGTAAGGAGACAGAAGCAGGGCTGGAAACAGGAAGGAAGAGCATGGAAAGCATGGGGAATTAAGTGGAAGAGAGAGAGACTCCAGGTACCTGGGAGACATATACAAGGCTTGTATTTATGTTCCAAACTAAAAACTTCTAGAATACCAGTGATTCAGTACCTCATCCTGAGCATGGCAGTTACAAAGAATCGTTCTGACCTAAGTAAGCCATCGTAATATTTTTCTTCACTCAAGGAAGAAGCAAAAGCATCAGAAGTCTCTGCAGACTACACCAGAAACAGTCGTTTTTACAGCACGGTATTTTATTTCATTTATTCCACAATAGCAAAAGTAGTACTTACACAGAAGAGAAGGCAACTGTGAAAGAAACAGCAACTATTCTCTTAAGGCTGGACTAAAGAGGCTAAAGGTATATACTTTAACAAAACCCCTGAGGGCTAAAAGAGCTTCCCCTCCTACACGTCTTCACAACTTTTCTCACGCTTAGAAAAAACACCAAAAAGAGGCTGTTATGCTCTAGCTACTCTGATGAGAGGACCCCTTTCTTGATTTTTAGATTTTTTTTTGGGGGGGAGTGTCTTTTTGAGACAGGGTCTCTCTTAGGCCCCAGCTGACCTGGAACTCACTATGTAGACCAGGCTGGCCTTGAATTCACAGAGATTTGCCTGCCTCTGCCTCCGGCCCAGCTTAATTTTTAGATTTTAATTGTGTATGTCTGTGTAGAGTTTGTCCACTTGAGTGTAGGTGCCTGCAGAGGCCAGAGGCACAGGATCCCTCTGGAGCTGGAGTCACAGGCAGTTGTGCTCTGGATTCTGGGAAGAGAATGCAGATCCTCTGGAAGAATAGTGTGTGCTCTTAACCACTGAGCCATCTCTCCAGCACCCATTTTCTTGACTATCCTCCCCCACCCACCCCCACTTCACCCCCTAGTTCTAGGGATGAAATACAGGCCCTCATATAGCTAGTAAAGCACTTGATCACTGAGCCAGATTCCCAGTGGATCACTTCCAAAGGGTATTTAATTCTATGTGACATAAGAGTTGTTCAGAGAAAAGAGGATCTAAAGTTTGAGAAATGCTGCATATGTATGTACACAAGCACACACGCACAGTCATCTGCTTGGACATTCCACTAAGAGACTAATGCTTTATAAAGCACTACAAATGCCAAATCAGCCTAAGTTGATTAATATTGGTTCCTCCCAAGCTAGCTGGACATGAATACCCCCTACTAGTAACATCTATTAGCAATAGCTCAGCAGATATTTGCAAACACTGGACTAAAGCAACAACAGTGTTATTCCTCCCACTTCACCAGATAGCTCGAGGAGACAAAGGAAAGGCCCACTTTGTACACAACAGAGCCCACTTCTCTACTACCTCTCTGCTATGTGGGGCAGTGGGGATGAATGCTGATGGTTAACAACAGAAAATTCTCTAAAGGGAGCCACACACAATTTTACATCAGAGTTTTATTTCTTAAAAGGAACAGACAAAAAAAGCTGTAGATCAGGGCTGAGGTGGAGCCAAGGTAGTTTCCCAAATCCAAATATTCAGTTGGAACTGTGAGCTCAGCCAATCTAAGAAATGAATTCAGCTTCAAGTCTCCAGCGCATCTGGGAAAGGAAAGGTCTTTGAAATGCCCACCTGACTTACTTGCTTCCTGCCTGTCATAATTGTTTCCTGCCTCCTATATCTATCTACCAGGAAATACCACGTGTCAATAGCTTGGTAAAAATTCAGGTCCACCTATTCTGAACCTACCACTAAACAACAACACCATCCAGTAGACAGACTCCAGGGAGGCTGTACTGACATTTGCTGTGTGCTTGACGGGATTTAATGAGCCTCCCTGGCCTCGATCTAGGAAACCTTCTCCAGGTTGTCACTTGTCTGTGGAGTAGGGGAGGGCACAATCACCCTGCCCACTGGAAAGCCAGGACTCCCGGAGAGTGAGCTCTGGAAAGAGCACTAAGCACTGTGTCAGTATGTGAGGCTCTTCACACACAGAGTGACTGTACCAAAAGTGTCCTTGTGGAGTATGGGGCCATCTATCTAAATTCTGGGTAAGCCTTGCTTATCAAAGCATTATTCGAGAAACCTTAAAAAGAAGAGTTCTTACCTGAGGGTCAATGGGCTTTTTTTCTTTTTTTTTTTTAAAGTTCTTTGAGTAATTTTGTTTTAGGTCACTGTTTAAAAACATCACTGCTGCCGGGCGTGGTGGCACACGCCTTTAATCCCAGCACTTGGGAGGCAGAGGCAGGCAGATCTTTGTGAGTTCGAGGCCAGCCTGGTCTACATAGTGAGTTCCAGGACAGCTGGGGCTACAAGGATACCCTGTCTCAAAAATACAAAAAAAAAGATTTCCTTTAGCCGGACGTGGTGGCACACACCTTTAATCCCCGCACTCGGGAGGCAGGGGCAGGCAGATCTCTGTGAGTTCGAGGCCAGCCTGGTCTCCAATAGCAAATCCAGGCCAGCTGCAGCTACAGCGAAATCTTGTCTCAAAAAGACCAAAAAAGAAAAAAAAAAAAAAAAAATCACTGCTTCAGTATGTGGAAGCATCAACTTAAGTAAGGAAACTGTGGTGATCCTATCACAACAGACCCCATCCCAGTGTGTGAGACTCCAGAATTCTGAACACCACTAGAATCCAACACCTCTGCTGGATAGCTTCTGCAGGTAATATTTATGAAAGCAGCCAAATCATTACAAACAGGACCATACACACTTTACCTCACAGCTCAACCAACGGACAGAAACATAAATAATTAACATTTTTGAAGTACATTTATGGGGCTGGAGAGATGGCTCTGTGGTTAAAAGCACTGGCTGCTCTTCCAGAGGACCTGGGTTTGATTCCCAGCACCCATACGGTGGCTAACAACCATCTGTAACTCCAGTACCAGGGAACTGATGCCCTCTTCTGGCCTCCTCAGGTTTTGCACAACACAGGTGCACTTACATACAGGCAAATAAAACACTCAGAAACAAAAAAGAAATAAATTTTTAGTACATTTGTGTGAGAGTCTGTATGTATATTCGTGCCGTGGCCCACATGTGGAGGGAGGTCAAAGAGCAACTTGTGGGAATCCAGTCTCTCCTTCCACCACATGGACTCCAGGAATCAAACTCAGGTCATCAGGCTTTGCAGCAAGCATCTTTACCCACTGAGTCATCTTACCAGTCCAAAAATTACCATTTAAGGAATAATTACCATTTAATGGCTGTCCACAACAATCAAAGGCTTTGAAACTTCAAAACTTTATATGAATTACCTCTAATCCTTACAATAACCCTGCATGATAATACACGTCTTATTTTCCTGGTGGACGAACACTGACTCAGAAATATTATGAAACTTGCCTGGTGTTACACATCAGTATTGCTGGGACTCAAAGAAAACCTCTTCCTACCTACACGAGTGCCTCCTTATTTAGTCAGACAGCACACACAGCTATTTGCAGCCTTATGAAGATTTTGATCTTGTTTTGGAGACACTTTTTGCACCATCACAAAGGAAACTCCAGGCACTAAGTAAGGGACTAGCATCAGTAACAGCATTCTGAGCTGGGCTCCAGTGGTGCAGGCTTGTTATCCCAGGTACTCAGGAGCCTGGGACAAGGAAGTTCAGGGCCTGCCTAGACTGCAGAGGAAGGTCAAAGTCAGTCTAGACAACTTAACCAGCCCCTGTCTCAAAACTAAAGAGGGTTGGTGGTGTAACTAAGAGGTAGAGCACTTGCCTAACATGTAAAATGGCTTTGGTTGCAACTGAAATGGGGGAGGGGGTGGTTCTGCTGAGCAGAACCAAGCAATAGATATTTTTATGGTGAGGCAGGACCACTGGCTTGCTTGGTTAATTCAATTAGTCAGGTCTCCATGATCCTCACACACTAAGATTTTATACTGTTGATTACAAATGTACCTAATGAAATATAAAGGAATAAAAAATAACCCCAATTAAAAAAATAACATACAATACATGTAGTACAGTCCTTGAATACAACAAACAGCTCAGCTTAAGTAGCTTTCTTTACTACCTGTACACTTTAACATTTCTACCCCAAACTGGAAATGGCAAAACTCCTCACTTGAGCAAACAAATGCATTCGAATAGGCAAATGTAAAGTTCAAGTGAACTCTATTTAACCCAACAAAAGCTGACAACCTTTACCCCCTGCCCCATCTTTCCACACCATCTACCTATACGAACACATACTTCATAATAGGTCTCCCAATATTGTGAGGCAGAAGTTACCAAGAAAGAATATGCCCATTTTTTTTCAGCAACTGGGTAACCTAGTACAGTAATGCAGCAACACGGTCTCTGTTGTTGGCAGTCGGCTGCCTGTGGGATTCTTTTTTCCTCTGAAGCGTCTCACCCCGCTGCCCTTCCTTCTTTCCGGTGCATACTCTGCCTCCTCACTATCACGCCAGATTGGCAGGCTGATTCTAATACCTCGTCTCCACTTTCTTTTAGTTTGTGCAGCAGGCTCTCAGAGTGAACAACCTTTGCTGGTAGGTGCCACCCACCAACACAATACATACTTCATTAGAAAATTCCCAATTTTGAGAATTATCTAAGAGGAATTCATTTCCTACTTTAAAACACTGCACATTGTGCAGTAAATAAAAGGTTAAGAATCACTGAGACAAAGGCTTGGGCCTGAATGGGTTCTACCCAGACATCCATGGACTTTCCATACAGAAAAATGTCTCGCAGGCATTTCCCAGCTGCTACTTGTAGCCTATGAATCAATTCAATGGGATGCAGCCAGCATTTTTAAATAAAACAAAGTCAAGGCATTTGCCTAACCCACACCAATAAGCACAAACCCACAAAAAGGGCTAAAAAGGAAAACAGGCAGGGAAAGTCAAAGGAAAGCAAAGGTCGATACTCTAAGAAGTGCAATATTGAAGTCAAACCGTTGCATAACTAAGAACTTCTGTGAAGTTTTTTATTGCTGTTGTTTTGAGACAGGATCTCACTATGTAGCCTTGATTGGCCTGGAACTCAAAGAGATCCACCTGCCTCTTCTTCCTAAATGCTGGGATTAAAGACATATGCCACCATGTCAAGCAATAAAGAATTGTTTAAACCTCTGAAAACCCAAACTTACAAACAATATGAAATGTACTTTTATATACTGAACAAAATTTCACAAAATACACCCCAAAAGTTGGAAATAATACTTTATGACTTTCAAGACATCTCTCCAGGAAACGGTGGCAGAGGTGCAAGAGGGCTTTGAATTATTGTTTCAAATTTTGTTTTTGTTTTTGTTTTGGGGGTTTTTTGGGGAGAGGGGGTGTCTTTTTGAAACAGAGTCTCCCTGAACCCCAGCTGACCCAGAACTCACCATGTAGACCAGGCTGGCCTCATCTCACAGAGATCTGCCTGCCTCTGTTTCTAGAGCACTGGGATTAAAAGCATGTGCCACCATACCCGGCCTTTGTTTTGAGACAGGGTCTCACTATGCTGCCCTGGCTATCCTGGAACTCACTTTGTAGACCAGGAT
Source organism: Nannospalax galili (assembly GCF_000622305.1). Lineage (NCBI taxonomy): Eukaryota > Metazoa > Chordata > Mammalia > Rodentia > Spalacidae > Nannospalax > Nannospalax galili. The sequence continues at coordinate 2,085,079 of NW_008353596.1, forward strand.
GGCTTTGAACTCAAGAGATCCACCAGCCTCTACCTCCTTCCTGAGTGCTGAGACAAGGCTTACTATGTAGAATAGGCTGGCCTGAAACTCTTAACCTCCCGCCTTAGCCTTACAAGGTTTATACACTACCACACCAGTTCCTATGGTAGTTTTGATTTGCTTTCCCTGATTATTAGTAATGTCATTTTGTCATTGATATGAATAATATCATAGGAACTTTGGCTTCCTCTGACATTACCTTTGAAATTCTTTGTTAATTTTATTTATTTTTATTTGGTGTACATGAAGTATTTTGCCTGCGTGTATGTAAGTACCCCACATATGGGCCCGGTGCCTAAGGAGGCCAGAAAAGGGCAGAGAATCCCCTGAAAGTAGAGTTATGGACAGCCATTAGCCACCATGTAGATACAGGGAACCAAACCCCAGTCCTCTGCAAGAGCAGCTCGTGCTGTTAACTGCTGAGTCATCTCTCCAGCCCATCTTTGAAATTCTTAAATACAATAGTAGTTCATTCCCTTTCATTTTTGTAAACTATTCCAAAAAATATTTATTGCTGAGAAATTATTTAGTAACAGTAGAGTGCTTGCCTAGCATATTTGAGGCTCTGAGTTCAATCCCCAGAACCCCAAAATGAAATTGTTAATGCAGTCACTTCCCAGGTGGTTTCTCTTTGTTCCTTCTGCAGTCTTGAGTCCTTCCTGAGGCCTTGTGCATGCTAGGCAAGTACCACTGAGCCACATACCAGTCCACTTTCAGCATTCAAAAATAATCCTGTCATGACTCTGGTATGGATGTGAGCCATTCTGTCAGGTCTATTTACAAGTGGAACTCTGAGGTCACTACAATATATACTGACACTCCCCAAAGCAAGTGCCTGGCTACAATTTTTACAAGTTTTGCTTTCATGGCATTTACTTTTCGGTAACCTACTCTGGCAGTGCCACTGATTTTCCCCTCAGGAAGTGATAGCTCCCTTTTCTGATTTATTTAAGACAGAATTTTTTTTTAATGTCAATTAGGTAAAAGGACAAATTACAGTTTGCAGCTCCAGCTGTCTCTCAGTATCCACGTGGAACTGATTTCAGGTACCTCCTCAGATACCAAAATCCAAGGACAATCAAGTCCCATGTATAGGAGGTATGGTATTTGCAAATTCGCTATACATACCTGCTTGTGCTTTGAATAGTCACTCTTCATAATCCCTGCATGCAAATACTGTGTAATAAATAGCTGCCACACATGCTGCTTAGGGACTAATGATGACAGAGAAAGCATGGACATGTTGTTCGTGTTGATCTTTTGTTTCTGGTACTTTCAATCTAAGACTGGTTAAATCTGTGGGTGCAAGTGGACTTTTTGTATACAGAAGACCTATGAAGACTGGCCTCAACTGTTTCCAATAGAGATGCTGTCTTAGAAGAATAGTGATGGAGAAAAGGTCTAAGCCACATGGATGAGGGGAAAGCAAGCCTATGTGAGCTCATCCTGCAAATAAGAGTTTACTCAAATACTTAGAAAAGCTACTGTGTGCTAACACAATTACCTTGAAATAGACATATCTCTCTGTAACAATTAGAAAAAGTCATTTTTCAAGCTTAACTTTAAAAAGTAAATGATACATACCAAGATTGTGGATATATATGCTCTATTCTAGGGAAACAGAAACTAGCTACGGCAAGTTCCAGCAGGTACAGTCCTGCTACATGTCATCTGACAGCTCTGTGCCTGCATACTCATCCACAAAACTGAGGTGGCAAAAGGTCTCACAGTGAGAACATTTTAAAAGGTAATACTCCTTTACTCAAAGGACCTCCACACAACGGATGTACATAGTTACTTCATTCATTCTGCCACCTTACCACTGAGAATAATTCTTGGCATACTGTGAGACTATAGAAATAAAATACATATTGATAATGAATACTGGCTACTGTTGCCTTCCTAGTGATTGCAGTGACAAAGGTGGCAAGTCATTTCTCCTTCCTCTTTTCCCAAATTTTCCATGTCCTTAATAATGAGCAAGGATTCAAAATACTCTGGAAAAAGACATGCACATGGTTTCTGGTCCTCAGAAAGTGAAAGGAAACAAAATCAACTTTCAGATTGCCAGGCATCCTTTTTCCCTCAAAGCACCAAGATATCTAGGTTAAAGACCTCAACTAATTACCGGAATGTTTAAATGCTCCAAAAGGATAGTGGCTGGGATGCAGCTCAGTGGAGAGCACTTGTCTAGCATGTATGTACAAGGCCCCCTGGGTTTAATCCCCAGCATGAGGGCAGGGAAAGTTTTCTCCTAAAGTCTCCTTGAGACAGTAGACAAGGATAGAATTTATACTTAACACTTCAAAGATACCTTTAAAAGCAAAACTTGTAAATCTTTTTATGTTCACTAAAGGAAGTCAGAGAAGGGGGAAGGTTCCTTTAGAAAGAGTAACAGAAAAATGACTCAAAGACAATTGGTCATGAAGAATGGTGCCACAGAGAGAACCTGTCTGCAGAAGTATAAAGAGGTCTATCAAGCCAGGCAGACACCCCAATGCAGTCTGAGCCTACCAATTAAACACTGTGACTGTTACTGGACTCCTCTCTTGGGTTCAATTTCTTCCTTTTATGAAACAGGGACATTCCTGTCTTTCCCTCTTTATTTTTGCTTTCAAAAAGGCATTTTAGAAGAAAAAGTTAAGCACCTATCAGTGACATCTTCCAAAGCTAGAAAACGACCATCCTACATCACAATCACTTCTACACTATTGAGTATAACTTGTCAGATTTGCCTAGGTCAAACATAACACCCAAGAAATTACATATTACATTATGATAGGTTACATTTGCAATATAGTGGCTGCCACTATATTTCAGTAATGGAAACTAGAAAAAGAAAACTAAATCCACCAAAAGTTTAAGAATTAAGAGATAATCAATTCAACACAATTGCAGTCAAAATACCATCAGGCTGTCCTTCATAATCCTCCACCCCATTCCCACTAAACTGATTCAAAAACTTATATGGCCAGGCATGGTGGCACACACCTTTAATCTCAGTACTTGGGAGGCAGAGGCAGGCGGATCTTTGTGAGTTCGAGGCCAGCGTGGTCTCCATAGCAAATCCAGGCCAGCTAGGGCTACAGGGAGACCCTGTCTCAAAAAGACCAAAAAAA